>NC_056747.1:98081658-98455319 GCF_019279795.1 Protopterus annectens
TTCCTATCTGCAGAATGTAAGATTTTACATCTTATATATATATATATATATATATATATATATATATATATATATATATATAAACATAACATAGAACTTATGTAACTTTCTAGATCTTGTCTCACATTAACTTCTCTATCCGAGGCACATTACATGCATTCCTATCTGCAGAATGTAAGATTTTACATCTTATATATGTATATAGATATAAACATAACATAGAACTTATGTAACTTTCTTTAACTTTCTAGATCTCGTCTCTCATTAACTTCTCTATGCGAGGCACATTACATACATTCCTATCTGCAGAATGTAAGATTTTACATTTTATATATATATAGATATATATATAAAAACATAACATAGAACTTATGTAACTTCTTTAACTTTCTAGATCTTGTCTCACATTAACCTCTCTATCCGAGGCACATTACATACATTCCTATCTGCAGAATGTAAGATTTTATATCTTGTATATATATATATATATATATATATATATATATATATATATAAACATAACATAGAACTTATGTAACTTTCTTTAACTTTCTACATCTTGCCTCACATTAACTTCTCTATCCGAGGCACATTGCATACATTCCTATCTGTAGAATGTAAGAGTTTACATCTTATATACATATATATATATATATATATATATATGTATATATATATATATATATATATATAAAAAAACATAACATAGAACTTATGTAACTTCTTTAACTTTCTAGATCTTGTCTCACATTAACCTCTCTCTCCGAGGCACATTATATACATTCCTATCTGCAGAATGTAAGATTTTACGTCTTATATATCTATATATATATACATATATATATATATATATATATATATATATATATATATATATATATAAACATAACATAGAACTTATGTAACTTTCTTTAACTTTCTAGAGTCTAGACTTTGTCTCACACTAACTTCTCTATGCGAGGCACATTACATACATTCCTATCTGCAGAATGTAAGATTTTACATCTTATATATATATATATATATATATATATATATATATATAAACATAACATAGAACTTATGTAACTTTCTAGATCTTGTCTCACATTAACTTCTCTATCCGAGGCACATTACATGCATTCCTATCTGCAGAATGTAAGATTTTACATCTTATATATGTATATAGATATAAACATAACATAGAACTTATGTAACTTTCTTTAACTTTCTAGATCTCGTCTCTCATTAACTTCTCTATCCGAGGCACATTACATGCATTCCTATCTGCAGAATGTAAGATTTTACATCTTATATATATATATATATATCTATATAAAAACATAACATAGAACTTATGTAACTTCTTTAACTTTCTAGATCTTGTCTCACATTAACCTCTCTATCCGAGGCACATTACATACATTCCTATCTGCAGAATGTAAGATTTTTTATCTTGTATATATATATATATATATATATATATATATATATATATATATATATATATATATAAAGATATATATAAACATAACATAGAACTTATGTAACTTCTTTAACTTTCTAGATCTTGTCTCACATTAACTTCTCTATCCGAGGCACATTACATACATTCCTATCTGCAGAATGTAAGATTTTACATCTTATATATATATATATATATATATATATATATATATATATATATATATATATATAAACATAACATAGAACTTATGTAACTTTCTTTAACTTTCTAGACTTTGTCTCACATTAACTTCTCTATGCGAGGCACATTACATACATTCCTATCTCCAGAATGTAAGATTTTACATCTTATATATGTATATAGATATAAATATAACATAGAACTTATGTAACTTTCTTTAACTTTCTAGATCTTGTCTCTCATTAACTTCTCTATCCGAGGCACATTACATGCATTCCTATCTGCAGAATGTAAGATTTTACATCATATATATATATATATATATATATATATATATATATATAAACATAACATAGAACTTATGTAACTTTCTTTAACTTTCTAGATCTTGTCTCTCATTAACTTCTCTATCCGAGGCACATTACATGCATTCCTATCTGCAGAATGTAAGATTTTACATCTTATATATATATAGATATAAACATAACATAGAAGTTATGTAACTTTCTGTAACTTTCTAGACTTTGTCTCACATTAACTTCTCTATCCGAGGCACATTACATGCATTCCTATCTGCAGAATGTAAGATTTTACATCTTATATATATATAGATATAAAAATAACATAGAAGTTATGTAACTTTCTAGATCTTGTCTCACATTAACTTCTCTATCCGAGGCACATTACATGCTTTCCTATCTGCAGAATGTAAGATTTTACATCTTATATATATATAAACATAACATAGAACTTATGTAACTTTCTGTAACTTTCTAGATCTTGTCTCACATTACCTTCTCTATCCGAGGCACATTACATGCATTCCTATCTGCAGAATGTAAGATTTTACATCTTATATATATATAGATATAAACATAACATAGAAGTTATGTAACTTTCTAGATCTTGTCTCACATTAACTTCTCTATGCGAGGCACATTACATACATTCCTATCTGCAGAATGTAAGATTTTACATCGTAGATATATATATATATATATATATATATATATATATATATATATATATATATACACACATATATGTAAACATAACATAGAACTTATGTAGCTTTCTTTAACTTTCTAGATCTTGTCTCTCATTAACTTCTCTATCCGAGGCACATTACATACATTCCTATCTGCATAATGTAAGATTTTACATCTTATATATATATATATATATATATATATATATATATATATATATATATAGATAAACATAACATAGAACTTATGTAACTTTCTGTAACTTTCTAGACTTTGTCTCACATTAACTTCTCTATCCTAGGCACATTACATGCATTCCTCTCTGCTGAATGTAAGATTTTACATCTGGTGACAAAACTATTGTTAGTCCTTCTGAATGATGTAGGATTCTAAATCTGACAGACTTAATGATTAATTTACTATAGTAAATCCTTATTTTTTGTTGCCTTGAATATTTTCTGTAAGCCAGTTGTTGATTGATTACTTATTTTTGTAAATATTAATCAGTAGGATATGTTGAACTTTTCTCCCCTGGCCTCTGC
Source organism: Protopterus annectens (assembly GCF_019279795.1). Taxonomy (NCBI): domain Eukaryota; kingdom Metazoa; phylum Chordata; order Ceratodontiformes; family Protopteridae; genus Protopterus; species Protopterus annectens. The sequence goes on from NC_056747.1 coordinate 98,084,817, forward strand.
TGAAAAAGGACTATATAGCTCAGTCGGACAAATCCGGTCAACAAATGTAAAATAAATAAAATATGTCAAAAATCTAAGACAAAATTTGAAAAGAGAAACCGGCTAAATGTCATTGCCACATAAATGGCACCTAAATTGCAACAATCTCTTGCTTAGTACTACGGAGATTTGTAGCAGTTAAAAGCTGTGATGCATTACTGCTTGCATACTAAGTAAAGTTACATCACCAGCTTTTGCATCAGTGAATTGAAAAATATTTTACAACTTCTGAAATTAATCCAAAGTGACTGTATGAACAGTAACAAAATAATAAAAGAGCATAAAGAGTAACTTTGAATATAAAACTATTTGTATGGAGGCAATTAATACAACTGTACTTTAGTGTGTATCTGGGTGTATTTATATACTCCCTCTTTCTGCGTATGTGTGTGTGTGTGTGTGTGTTAGTTTCATAAAACAGTAGAGTAATAGTTTGTCTTATATGTGACTTATTAATATTTTATGTTAAACCAGTGCAATATTAATACTTGTATGCAAACAATTTATGTAAAATTATTTGTGCACACAGATTTTGACATACTGAGTAATCTTAATATAAGTTTGTTTTAATTCTCTCATAATTATCAATCCCTTCATTGCGTATTTTACCTTTTGTTCTTCCTGACCCCTGGTATCCTGAGTCATTGAGAAACAAAAGGATGTGTTAGGGATTGTAGCAATCACCCTGTAGAGATTAGATTTTTTTTGCATGGTCATTACTCCATATGTTGGACAGCTATCCCGTTGAAACACCTGTTGTGTTGGGCAAGTGCATTTGCTTAGCACTTTTGAGAGGCCCTGCTAGAGCATATGTGTATCTCTTGGTGGGCTTGTACTCTTCCCAATTTCTCATTTACAGGAGCTGCAGTAGCAGGTCTTTAGGTGATTCTCTTACACTAGGATTGCACCAGTGCTCCAGTGCTGTTGACCGTTGCAGGTAACTGTGCCATTTAATGGCACTAGAAAAATGTGAAAGAAAATGTATATAGACAGTAGATAATTTGACAAGAAATTGTCTTCCAGATCTGCTCTATTTGCTGAGTGATACAGTCTCCAAAACAGGTACTACAGAATATATAAAATATTATCTGTCTATATGGGGCAACTGGAAATATAAATTTTGTCAGTTTTGAGAGGAATTGGGAAAGGCACTAAGAGGGGGCTATATATGAAACATATGTTGATCATAAAAACTGTTTTTCAAGAAAATTTTAAACCTTACGGAAGGTATTAAATATGGCAGTGTCCATGGGGATAATGGTAAAGAGGTATGCTTGAATGTAAGATTATAAAATGAAAGAGCAAGCATGTTTTCGTTGTGGCAAGATGTCACACAATGCTTTGATTACCAGTTCAAACTTCTTTGAAGAAATGCCATACTGAGTAATTGTGAAAATGGAAGGATGAAAAAAAAAAAGAGTACGGGGGTAAAATATAAATGCTAACGGACTTTACAGAGGACAGCTAAGATGCACAGTATTGCTAATTCAACCAATTAAACTGATTAAAGCAGAAATACTGTTTTGTAATTGTATATCACAAAAAAGTGATATAGAAAAATGGGCCGCTCCATAGGTGTCAGGAACAGGGCTCATAATGGAGTTGGACATGGGCAATATTGTTTGTTGTTTCTTTCACTGACCACAAAGAAATGCGGTTATATATGCCATGAAAAAAGTCGAAGTTTTTTCCTAATGATATGTGTGATATATACAAAGGTGTGATTGAAGATAAAATTCAGATACCACAGTGCATAAATAATTATACTTAAATATGTATAAATAGGGGGAATCCCTCTCTTTTACATTATATTTGCTTGGTGGTAGCGGTAGATAATGAAACTTTCTCATTTGCCATTTAAGTACATTTAACATTCTACTTCTCCATCTGTAGCTTTCACTCACTATTTTTCTGTCTATAATATGGACTCTTAAATGCCTCTAATTCCTTCTGTACCAGCATTTCCCGACAGTGTATTCCATGGTCCAGCAAACCCCTTTATGAATATATATATTTGGAGATGCATGCTAATTCTTGCAGTGTGGTGCATACACCCCTTCTGCCCTTCATGTTCGGGATGACCATTGCCATTCTCCCCACCATGGTCTTGTGTGCCACTATTATATCCCGTTAACCTCTGTCTCTGCCAAGAAGGGATGTAGCGTGTTCAGTCTATAGTCAGATCCTTTACTTTCCATTCAGTTAATCTTTCAGGTGATTTGCTTCTGGACTTCTTCCATCAGTTTTGCACAGCATCCCCAGCACTTCACAGAGCACATGGTATGGTGTGACCAATGTCCTATGGAATGCATCATTGCCCTTGCTTTTGGAATCTATTTTCTTGAGGTTATACCCCACCATTCTGTTTGTGGCTGATGCTGTTTTTTCATTCTGCTCCTGGAGTTACAGTTCAGGTTTGATCGATATTCCTAGATTCTTTTCTTGCCCTTTAGCTATTGGTTCAATTCCTTCTAGTTGATAATTCACAGCAGGATTATTGAAAGTTTTGCATTTGTCTGCAATTAGCCTCAACTGCCACTTTTCTACCTACTTGGGTCAGACCTTACAGATCCTTTGTAAGCCTCCCTCTACATCCTTCACTGCTGCACCCATCTTTGTGACAGATGTTGATCTTGTGTTCAGTCCACTCAGATAAGTCTGAGATAACCTGATGAAGAGCACAGGTATACTCTTTTTTTTTTTTTTTTTTTTTCTGACATTCTGTCTCACCACAACCCCTTATATCCTACCATTTCTTAATGTAGTAGTTCTGTTCATCGGTCTTGGTCCTTCCCACTTGCTTCAAAGTCAGTGACCAATCTGATCTCCAGCTAAACTGCATCAACTGGTATATCCCTTTTAGTTCACCTGCAGCTGAGTTATAAACTGGATCAAATTGGGTTGACAGCTCCTTCTCAATATGAACTTGTTTGTTGCTGCCCTGGAGATTACTGTCATGAAATCCTACTAGGGATTATCACTCTGTGACTGCTGTTAAGCCAACAAGCCTATGATTCCATGCATCCCCCTCCCATGCAAAGGTGTTCACACTTAGTGTGAGCCTGTGCTCTGAAAATCTCCCTTGGGGTTCTTGGTGATTCATTGACCAGATTCCTAAGAATTCCAGGAAGTATGTTGCCAGTTCCAGAAAATTGCATTTTTATAGTGGTATGAATCAGCAGTTGTTTCATTTGGCTGTACAGTATCTCTATCTCAAGTAATTTTAAGTGATCTTAAGCATTTTAGCATTTAGTGCTTATTTCTCTACGCAGTTATTAGCATTAGGGAATGCATCTCTATAAGGGCTTGAATAAGCAGTTATTACATGCAGCTATATACTACATCTATTTGAAGTAATTTTAAGTAAAGTAACTGTTTATACTAAGTTATCTGGAGTTGGGGCTGAGATTTTCAGTAACCGTTTGTGCATTATTTTAAGAATATTTTATCTGAAACAGAGGATGAGATTACTGCATTAATAGTAAGAGTATTATTTCATGAGTATACACTTTCATACAGTGGTATCCTAACATATGCTAATTCATGTATTTTATGAGGTATAATCATAAGCAGTGTTTAGATGTTAATTTGCTTTACTCATCATTGGAGTCTATTGAATATATACATTTACAGTCTGTTTCATCTCTCTCTATGACAGTTGGACAATATTAGCTCTCCATTTCAGATTGTGTATCCCAATATCATTTCTTCATTCCTCTGTACCAACTTTATTTATATTACTTCTCCATTCATTTCTCGTACGTTTTCTTATAATATACACATAGCTCATATTTTCCAGTAACTCAAAAGCTTATCTCTCTCATATTTCTTGTGCAGCAAAAAAAATCCATTTTTATAAGTACTTAGTAGCCTCATCTATTTCCTGGAAATTGAAGGAAGCCACGCTGACAATACAATCATCTCTAAACAAAGAAAGATGCCAAGCAGAATGCATATTTTAAAGCATGCTTTAATTGACAGACATATTTTAACCAAAAAGCTCTATTCCACTTAATATTGGTTATTATTTGATTATAAGTGCACACTACTGGTGAACTCCTTCCCCTCCCCCTCCCAAAAAACTAAGTTATTTCCTCCTTGTCCTTTATTATGGAGGAATAAACTATTGTTGAAGAGACTGCATTGCAAGCTAAACTTCAAACAATACATCTTTTGCTAACATTAAATTTTAAAGCTTTCCAACAAAGGAATTCCTCTCTCCTATGGCTGTTAAGCATACTTCATAATATTATTAATGAATGGTTACAGTTTTAAATAACTAGTAATTAATTTGCAATCTTGTTTTTGCCTTAATATATCTTCCCTGTTAGTCATTTCATCCTATTTGCATATTTAAAATATCTCCAATAAACTGTCTGAAATAAAATGTTATCTTTGTCACGGTTTCTTAACTTGGCCAAGTTAATACTCTGCTGGTAGTTTTTTTAAGAGAAAAATACAGCAGACGGTTGTGGGCTTCATTCTATTCCCTTACCCTACCCCCAATCCCCACTCACCTCACCTACATTTGTACTAACCTAAGCACCACTCAAATTAGCAAAATAATCATCGCCAATTACCATTGCGACAATATTTTGTTACCTAATTCTGCTGGCTTCCAACTAGCTATATCCCTATGAATTATATCTTCTGCCTATCACTGTGCATCACTTCTAAATTTATCACATACAAAAGCTGTGTAACAGTTTTGATGGTCTGCTGTTGAATAAGTTTGGATGAAAGCCTACTGACAAAACCAATTCACAGGGCACACATAGTTTAATAAAAGTATTCTTTGTGGAGATTTAGTGATTGATTACATTCTTCACAATTGTTCCTGGCAATACAGTGCACATTTTTTTGGTTATTTTACATACAAAATCTCTCTTATCCTCTTAAATTATTCACATGTAATACTCTAATTTCTAAAATGCATTTTAACTGCTTTTTATTCCTTTATCTATACTCAGTACTGATAAGACTTTACCTTTCCAATATGTTTTGCCTAGTCTAATTTTTCTATACTACTATATCTCACCTACCTCAACTGTTACCAAAGCCTCCAAATTACAAATATTGTCTCACCAACTAAGTTACTCCTAACTTTTTCCATGATGCTTCATACTTTTATTCCAAGTTGAAGCCACTCTTCTTATCTTCAAGACAGCTAATAATAATCCCTTTTGGTTTAAACATCTCCAAAAAGTATCTAGAAATGCTACTGTATCTTAAATCAATGCTAGCCAAAGGCAGCAATCACCCTAACTCTGCTCCTAATAACCAACACTCGGTAAAAACACTCTCATCCCTTACTAGTCAACTAGCTCTCATTACTGTTAATGTTAGAAGTATAAGAAATAAAATCACATAAAGCAATGCATGGATTACCCTACAAAAACCCAAACCTAATTATAACAGACTTTGTTGAAACCAAACATTAGTGATACTGAAGTACTACCACTTGGCTACAATATAATATGAAATGATTTCTCCAAAAAAAGGTGGTGGTGCAATAATGTACCCGAATCACTAAAACTTAACCCCATATGATGCTCTCATACCACAATTCAGTAAATCAGAAGCCTCTATTACTTTCTGAAGCTAAAGAAGCACAAACAGATATGTACCTTGTATATTTCTTCTGGGCAACAATCTGAACATACTAGAAGAAATTATACACTAGATTTAAACTTCCATCCTTCATGACACAATAATAATCTTACTTGATGTCAACATAAATTGGCTTGATTTCACACCCCAAATCTAGTATAAATCTGTTTGGCTTTAAACAACTTAGAGGAAGTCCAAATACCTTAGCAAAAACTTAAGTTCTTTACTGGAGTGGATTTTAGTTTCAGATCCTGCCAAGTTTATCTCCTCCGTTACTCGGTCAGACTCGCTCAGTAATCATCTCCATACCTTTACTAAGCATTATATACCCCCCAAACAAAATTTTCTGCAAATTATTTGTTACATAACTAACATTAACCTACATGTATTTAATGCCATACTGTCCTCAGTCAACTGGAATACATTAAAAACAATCCCCTTAGATGATGCTGTAACAACATTTAACTCCGTTTTCCTTAATCTCCTAAACAAAATAGCACCCTCAAGAAATAAGAGAAAAAGAACAAATGATCTACCCTGGTTAAACAATACTACAAGAAAACTTAAGTAGATTAGAGACAAAGCCTGCCAGACAAAAATTCCAACACCAGAAAAACCTTTGCAATCTGAAAAAAAACTCTGATTAAAAAAAAAAAAATACTATAATGAATTCCAGAATAGCAGCAAAACTAATTGAAAGATCTGATCAACTACTGTTTACTGTTTTAAGAAATATCATTGGTCTGGTGTTTTTGTTCTAAGTGGAAGATCAACTTAAATTATCTAGCTTGCACATTTCACATGTTTTTTTTTTACTGGTTAGTTGTCTTTTGAGCGATACTTAAAGATATAGTGAATTTCTGGCTCTTTGTCTTTTGATGAAAATATTTCAAGCTTGCAGAAACTAAAGCACTGCTGGGGATTACATGCTTGTTTCCACCTCTCTCTCCTTTGTTCTGCTTTTTAAACCTGGGTTTTTTAAGCTGCCCACCCTTACCATAAATTGAGCTTAATAAGTTCCCCCCATTCTATACTGCTGTTGATGCATTGAATTATTTATTTGCCTTTGCTTGCATTGAAATTGTGCATTTTGTCTCTCATTGTCTGTTCTACTGAATTACTTTATCTGAATACATAATCTACATAGCTGTTGGATAAAACAGTGTATTTTTATACTCTATAAGCACTTATTTTTATGTAAGAGGTCAGTGGATTTTCCATCTAGTTCACTGGGAGGTAGCCTGGTCTGTTTAGGCTGGTGAAACATTTGAGATTTCTACATGTATGTTTATTTGCTGAGGGGCTTATTAATCAGCTTATCTTGTTTTTAGTGCCTTTATAAATCCTATACAATTGAGTGTTTCTTGGCTTATTTATAAAAAGAAAAGTACTGAATAATTACACTTGTATGTGCTCTTTAAAGTACGCTGCTGCATCCATATTTTTATGTTTGTCTGTGGTAGCATTTTGTACCTTCTCAGTGTTTTTTTTGGCAGCATTTCACTCCAGACACTCCTTTTACTGTGCTTTTAGAATGGGAGGACTGGGATTGTTTGTCTGGTGGTGGTAGGTGATTGCATGATATGTCTGAGTTGGGAAACGCACAAAAAGGCACTACATTTTTTTTGTACTTCTGATATATACTGTGACTTTACTTTAGCAGTTTCAAAAAATAAAATGATGTTGGTAGATTGTGTGGTCTTGTTACACTTGGGCTCCAAACCAGCTGCTCTACATTAAAAAGGTGTTGTTCTGCATCCTTGTGACAGAAATGTGCTAATCTACTGCATTCAACTGTTATGCTGCATTAATTGGTACCTTTTTGACTGTTTTCTGTCTGTGCCTGCTTCATTATCTGCCCTTGTTGCACTGTAATATTGCTTAGATAGCATAGACTAGATCCAGACTTGCTGAATCTAGCCTACATTTTATCTACTTGAACTCATATCCAGCCATTTTACATTAAGTAGGGCTTCCCTGCAGTAGAAAATGTGGATATAGCCCTGTCTGAGCTGGGAATTGCTGGAGGAAGGATCATTGTGTGATTTTTTTTATTGGCAGACTAGTTTAAAACTGTAATTTCACCTGTATATAAGCCTCACATTTGCATGTTGCTGCACAACGCACAACATGGGTTAGCGGTGTTCTGTATAGTAGCAAACTAGATAATACTTTTTCCCTAGATGTTTGTCAGTTGAACCCTTCCAAGCTTCCCTGCTATACTGCAGGCAACTCAGCTAAGCACTGAGCAGTATCACCACAGTCCTTCACCCTTAATCCTCAACTGAATAAGCCCCCTTGTTTAGTTAGTCAAATTAGTCCTAGAGCAAAAGCTAATCCAACTTGCCCACTCCCCAATTAGTACTTACAGTGTAACCTTCTACAATGGACAGCCAGTTTCCCAACATTTCACAGGTAACCTGATTGACATGGACATCCTAGGACAATTTAGTAATTGCCTCATGTATACCGACAACCATATGCTCCTAAAGCAAACAAATACAGTACGTGAGAGATTTAACTATACCATGAAGCTGGAATCAATCCTGTCATGTAACAAAGACATTAAGCAGGTTGTCTGCACTCACACAAGACAAGGTCAAGTCACATAGACCCACTTAAGCAGAGGTGCGCACTAAGAACCTACCAAAGGACCAGAGATCTCCTAAACATGAACAGATCACACATACTGAAACACGAACAGACCCCACTTCACATAACAGCATGCATACACGTTTCTCAACAAATAATCCCCTAAAGCAAAACACCTCAAAACCTAATGTCCTGGTCATAGGCGATTCCATAGTGAGACACACACATGTGTCTCACACCAGGCTGGACAAAGAGAAAGTCATGGCTGCCTATTGGGTGCCAGGCTCCATCAAATCATGGGGTCTGTTAAATCACACACCCATTCAAGTCACTCAACAATTACCTTTATTGCTCTGTCACAGTACATGTTGGAGTGAATGACTTAAGATGTACCTGTCTGGACTATATGAAGAATAACATGACTGAACTGTAGATTGTGTCCTAGGCATGTATGTGTCCCTAGCACTAAGTAGCATTTTACCTTCACCCAGGATGATGCCACAGTGCAAACAAAAAAATGATTGACTTCAACAGTTGGCTTAGCTTCTGGTGTCAATCAGACCACACTGCAGAGAGCACACTAGCCATACAAGGCTACAATGCCATCCCACTGTTCAGACCCCAAAATGAGCATTAAAGAACCAAAGGTGGAGGTGCATCCATCTTCACTAAATCCAAATACACTTTGAGACTGGTTAAACAGTACAACTCTGTACAGCTCCTCCAAATACTAGTAAATATAGGTAAAACATCCTACCACATCCTTGCTAGCTACAGGTGCCCCACCATGAACAAAGATAAGTACACTGACTAGTTGGACTTGCTAGAATCAATCCCTATACAGCCAAACACTTTGGTCATGGGAGATTTCAGTTATCCTTCCATAGATTGGATGATGTACAACAGCAGAAATGTGATCAATCTGAGGTTCCAGAGAATTTGAATTAAAGTCCAGGAACAGCTATCTAGTCTGTACCCCTACAAGGGGCTCTAATGTCCGGGACCTGGTACTCACCAGCATGGGGGGGTCACTGCACTACTCCCTGTGTGTTGCCCTCCCTGGTGAGGTCAGACTATAAATCTGTCTCATTTCAAGTAAAGATCAGAGGGGGGGGGGGTCACTGCACTACTCCCTGTGTGTTGCCCTCCCTGGTGAGGTCAGACTATAAATCTGTCTCATTTCAAGTAAAGATCAGACTGGAGTCTCCCCCAGGAGGAAACAAACTGAAAAATGTCTCCAAAGATATCTTTAGCCTACTAAGTAAGGGTATAAAAAGTTTCATAACCCCTGCTAACACAGCCAACAATAACTCCTATGCAGATGAGTATACAGATGTCCTGTACAGACCTATAAACAACTGTATAGACATGGCTGTACCTGTCAGGATCAAAACCATGTCCTCCCAAAGGAACAGGCTACCCTGGTGGACTGCAAGTATAAATAGGTTATATAACAAAAGGAAGAAACTGTTGTATAAGAACAAGAGGGAACTTGCCCACCAAAGGAAGAATACCCTCCACAGCTTGAACAAGCAAAATGTATCTTGTGAAGTCCTCTAAAGCAAATTGAGGCTAAACTAGCATCTGTAGCAAAAAACAATCATAAGGCTTTCTTTAGCTATGTCCAAATCTTAAAGGGAATGCCCAGCTATGTGCTGAACTAACTGTGGATGGTACTACTCACACTGAACTCAAAGTAATTGTAAACCTGCTGGTAGACAGATTAGGTGCAAATTTCACCCCTGTCCTCACCAGACGCACACCAAACCATCCCTGTCAATAGCCAACTTCCTAGCATCTCCAAAGAGCAGGTAATATCTGCCCACTCCAAGGCCAAAAACACAGCCTCCATGGGATGACATAACATCCCATGCTGCTTACTAAACAATCTAAAACTAGACCTAGCAGAACTGCTTGGCAGTCTCTTCAGCCATAGCCTGAGCACTGTCTTTGTTCCAGTAGAGTGAAGAACAGTATTCCCCTTAAACAAAGGGGGTACATCAACCATCCCTGGGAACTGTAGACTCATAAGCCTAACCAGCCTTGTTTGCAAGGCCATGGAAAGAATAGTCATGGACCTTATAAACAAGGTAATAGGCAACTTCTAAACTCTTGACCCAACCCATTTACTTCATTAAGGGCAGGTCTTGCTTATTAAACCTGGTGGACTACTTTGAGAATATCACCAAAGCCCTGGATGAGGGCAACAAATACATACCATCTTCAACACAATTCCTCATTTAAGTATCATTGAGAAACTCTCCCAGCTGGGGATTAAGACCTATATCACTATATGGGTAGCAAACTGGAACCCCAACAGACATCATGCTGTCAAAGTTGGGGATTCCATCTTCACTAGAAGACCAGTTACCAGTGGTGTACTACATAAACTTATGCTAGGCCCCCTGCTATTTGGAATCTATGTCTCGGATGCCCAGGCAAAACTAGATGACCTGTGGCTTACCAAGTAAACAAATGACTGCAAACTAGGTGCAATCATTGAGTCCCTCAATAAGGTTAACCTATTCCAAAAGAGGCTAATGCAGACTAATGATTGGTGCCTGAGTCGCAATCTAAAGCTAAAAGCAAAAAAGTGCATCATTATTCCATTTGGCAAAGAAGTGGCCCCCGCAAATTACATTATAGATAGCACATCCTTAAGCTCAAGCATAGAGGTTTTATACTTGGGAACAGAAATATTTAATAATAAATAAAATAGAAAGCACAATAACACTGAATATCTAGTCACAATAAACACCAGAGTTTCAATCAAAGGAGATACAAAAAATAAGACAGTGGTGTAGATTCACACAGATGCAGAAACAATACTTAACTAAGCTCATTATATTTTCCTGACTAAAGAATTACTGTTTCCTAGTTAAGTTACTTTCTACAGGAAGGCAAGATGAGATGTGAGGTTGTGTGAGATATCTGTGAAAGATCTTTCCTGTCATATTCTGGAAAACAAAGTGCTGCTGTGAGAGTTCTGTCATATCTCTCACTAATATCTAATGAATCATTTCAGTGGGGGGTTATAGAATGACATCACATCTGGTTACCTGACTCTGGTACAATACATACACACAGGTTTGCTAAGATCTGTTGCAACATCTGAAAGCTATAAAACAATTTCAAAAACTTCCAGGGTAGCAATTAGTTTACCCCAAGGGCAATAAAGTAAGATTCCTAGTCCTGGATTTCCCAGACATTTTTGTCTGTGGCTGTAATCAGACCTGTAAGATGTCATCTTTATGGCCTAAACCAACCCCTTTAGTTTTAAACACATTTTCAAAATTTGCTAGACTGAGATTAACGTCTTCCCTTCTAAATTCTCTATTAAAATGTATATTTAATCAGTTATAATAATACTGACATACATGTATATCTTTTTTTTCTGTCCAGCAGGACCCGCTATTGATGCAATTTTAACACAAGCATATGTACAAATCAGTGTGATGATCAAATGACTTAAAATTCTTCACAAAAATTCCAGATAGTTATACTGGCATATGTTACACATGCACTACCTCATATCATGACATCCTCTATCAGGAACAATGTCTAACTCCAACCCAACATGTTTTTCATCATACCATCCCTCTCTACTTGCATTTACTGGCACAGACAACAAAACCAGGGATAGTGGCAAATTAGTTTCCACCCTAATCCTTGAAATATTAAAGGATTTTGATACAGTCTGTCATACTAAACTCTTGGCACAGATGTTCTCATTAGGTGTAACACCGGATACCCTAAATTGGTTCTAGAGCTATCTCAGTGATAGACACCTATCAGTGAAATGGCAGTCCATGTTCTCACCCTATTTCCTTGTCAATATTGGTGTCCCAGAAGGACTGGTACTTGATTTTCTCCTCTTTTTAATATTCTTACCAACGGACTCCATAAATGTATTCATCATGCATGTCTTATACAGTACACTGATGACTCAACACGTACATGTTCATCTAATGACTGGGTCCGTCTTCAGCAAATTACTAAGGAATCCTGTATTGCTAAAATGTCTGCACAAGTGTCAACTCATGCTTAAACCCAAAAAGACCACATTTTTACTTTTCTTCCCCAAAGCTCTGTCCATGAAAAATATAACTTTAAAATGTATACCCTCAATAGCACTAATATTGAAATGATCTCTCACACTAAATTATTAGGCACAACAATAGATGCTAACCTCAAATTTAATTTCTGTATACAAAATACCATTAAAAAATACCAAAAACAATGTTTATTTTACAGTGCCATAAACTTTCTGACCCCCACATCTATTACAGTTATGTGTAGAGTTTCCTACTCAGTCCTAGTCTTTGGGTTAGCAAGTTGAGTAGACTTGGTGTAAAAAGAACACTGAGGGATAAAGTACAATTAAATTTAAAATTGATCAACTTGCTGCTCCTGGAGGAGAAAACTTTTGTTGTCCTTTGTCTCCTCTCTCTTATGGTTTCAGGATGCTTCTTCAGTCCTAGTTAGTTCCACTGGATGGAAGAGTGGTTCTCAGTTCTTGTAATAAATCCAAATACTCAGTTCTTGTAATAAAGATAGACACTCAGTTCTTTTATAAGGTTCCTTTAGTTAGCAGATGAGTGCTGCTTAGGCGACTATCATGTGGTTACAGCTGAGTATTTATTACAGTTACAGTAGGAGTGTCTAAGGTCCGTTCCTCCCATTTCATCTAAGGGGTGTATAGGGGGAGGGGGTTAAGCTTTAATGAAACTGCCACTGATGAAGTGGTGCTGCCTTTGTGTGTTTGTAGGTGGGATTGGAAACATAAGATTCTTGAGCATTCATAGATAACTGTACAAACACATCTATTAGTGAGTTCTCATTTCCAGACCTAAATCCTTAGGGTGACAAGTGTGAAAACGTAATTGTGATATGTAAAACAAAAAAAAATCTTTATATATTATCTATTCAATAGTGAGTTAGCTTTGTTTTTTAAATACTTCAGATTGTCATCATCTTCCACTGACATGCATTGGGTCTGATGCACTATACTGATCCACCAACTGACCCCATCCCTTCATTTCTATGGTTGTCTGAACACTTATCATTGGCTCTTATCCTGTCCATTGCCTTGCCACGTTCATGATTGTGTTCTTTCTCAGGTGTTTGACCTCTCATGATTTACTCCATTATGTACATTGCTACTTAATCTTCTTTTCTCCCTCCCATTCTCTGTCAGTTCTCAACAGTCTGCACTCGGATACTTCAGTGCCCATCCACTCCTTCTCAGTAGTTCCTATTTTTGTGATACCAGCAAAATCCCCATTTCTTTCCTGCATCACTGCTTCTAGTGCTCCTCTATCTTCCTCCACAGCAGAGTAATACTGTCCAGCCATGTTCTGAGTTACCCTTGTTTGTTCCACTTATGTCTAGCATTTATTTTACTTCCTGTTTACTACCTGAATGCTTGCCCCATTCTGCGTTGTTGATGCTCCTTCCTTCTATCTTAAACATATGATTGATGAGGTGTATGTTTCCAACCTGACATGAAATCTGTGTCCCTTCTGGGCCAGGAAGGAACCTATCTTTTGTGCCAGGCCTCCTGCCATCCTTTCACATTTTGTCCAATGTCCACTGCCAGAAAAGTCATTCTGCTCTCTAATCCTCTTTATCCCTCATCATGTTAGTTAGCAGTACAAGTATTATTCTGTCATTGCTGCTTTAAACATATCTGTTGCCTCCTTAGCTTGCCCCTCTGCTGCCTCGTATGTCGTGCCCAGTATATCATTGATCTGTTTGTTGACTAGGCAGGTGGGCTGGTTTTGGGACTCTCTTCAGCTGTTACCGGGGTGCAAGAGTACAGTGAATTACAAAGTTAATAATGAACTGCAACACTGAAGTACAATATTTATATAAGACCACCTATCAAACTTGTGGCTCTGCCCATGCTATAACCCCCCCACCCCTGGTTGAACATCAATCTTGTCTACTTTTCTCCACTCGTTTCTGTATAGATTCTCTACCCATCACCACTTCCTCATCTTAACTTGCCTATCCTACCCTCTCTACCACTTTATGTAACCTTTTCCTATCACCTCCTTCCCATCTACACTAATCTGTACTAATCCCTCCCTTCTTTATATTTACAATTAAACTAATCACATGACTTTTACTTATTACTGCAGGGAGTTGCCAAAAGGACACAACCCAGAACTATATATAGTCTTTTACTTTGCTTTTTTATCTGTTCTCTCTTTGTAACATATTTTTGGTTTATCTGTGTGCCTTACAAGATTGTCCAATTTGAAGTGTATAATTTTCACCTGCTTTTTATGTAATAGCTTTGAAAAAAACTATTTTTTTTGGTTAACTGGAGATTTCTCCCCCAGACCTCCACTAAAAATGGGTTCTTGTGACCCAGTCCAACTTTGGCATTTATTTACTGGTAAACAAGTAGTTACAGTTTTCAACATTACAAATTACAAAATTCAGTGTTACAGATCTATATAGTGAGTTATTTATGTTGAAATACAAGATCTGAAGTAGTTAACTTCATTTGTCAGCAACCTTTGGGATTCGGATCCGACCTCGAATCCGAGCTGGCAATCTTTCATAGCTTAGATCCGAGCTCCTAGCTCCTCCCCTTCACCCATAATCCCCTGTCAACCCTGACTGACCTCAGATCTAGTTTGCTGCGCATCTTGTCAGCAGCTAGGTTTTTGAGCTCCTGGTGTCGAGGGTTTAGTTAAAGAAATTTCTCAGTTTTTTTCTTCTCCCCTTTAAGCGTGTGTGTGTGTGTTGAGTATTTCAGGTTCCTTTTTGTGTAAAACTTCCTAGTTTAAACCCTTTTTAGTTAATCTTTCCCTCCCTCCCCTTCACTGGTCATTAATTTCTGTGTGTTGTGTGTTTGGGGCCTAACAAGTGGGTTTTTTGTTAAAATGTCTGAGGCCCCAAAACCCATCTTTTCAAAATGCACCGAGTGTGGCCACAAGCTCTCCCCAGCGGATGGCCACACTCGGTGTGTGCGGTGCCTTGGGGTTGAACACCTGTCCTCTGGGTGTTCTATTTGTGCGGCGTTCAACCCCAGGGCACTGAAGGATGGGAGGTCGAAGTTGATCCTAGCGGGACTTTTGCCCCCGGATTCGGCTTTGGCCTCCGGTGCTTCTGTGGCCTCCTCCACTACTTCGGCAGTGGCCACTCCTGCCTCTCTCCCCCCAGTTGGGACTCAAACTCCTGCTGCAGCTCCGGAGGAGGGGGAGGCCAGGAAAGAAAAAAGGAGGGAGAAGCACCACAAGCGGCGGGCCGAGGCCTCCGCGTCACCCTCCCCGGCTAAGCGGTCTTCTCCCTCCAGGGCTTCTTGGTCCCCTCCTTCTCAGATCCGGTCTCCGTGCTTCTCACCGGGCCCTGAGGAGGAGGAGACCCAATCTCTGTCGAGTTCATTGAGGCGGCACTCCCGGCCAGCCTCGGTGACCTCGTCGAGATCGACCCACAGCCTTTCCGACGCAGATATGGACCGGATGATGCGAAGGTTTCTCCAGGCCCAACTGCAGATGGGAGTGCTCCTGCCTCCCCCCCTCCGGGGGGAAGCTTGACACCTTTCTTTGCCCCGATAGCTCCGTCTCTGACCTGTTTCCCAGGTTCAGAGCCGAGCAGCCTTGGAACCGGAGGTGGGTCGGCACCGATAGTATTGGGTACTTTGGCGCTGACTCTTCCATTGAGCCTGTCGGGTCCGTTTTTGTCAGATCCGGGCTCTTGGAGCTGTGGGCTGAGCGTTGGATCTGAGGGGATCAGTGTGTCTTCGGCTCCGTCTAGGTCTGAGCACACTGGGCCGTCGGATCCGATGGCTTCTGCGCCAGCCCTGATCCATCCATTGGATCCGAGTCGGGACCTGCTCTCGGATCCCAGAGAGAGCAGTTCTCCTTCGACTTTCGATGTGGTGGAGATGGCGCTGTTGAGTGCTCCCAGGCCCCCGGTCCTTGCTACGGCTCCACCCTGCACTCCCTCTCTGTTGGGTCCGGCTTCCATCACCCGGCCCCAGGGACAGCCTGCTTTGACGTCCCAGGTCATACCCTTGGAACAGAACGTGGCTGGTGAGACGTCCTCGGACAGCCCCCCCCCCCAAGGACATCCCTCACAAGTGAAAGTGCAAGAGAAGGCACGTGGACTCCCCCGAGTCCTTGACTGATGACACAGATTTGGATGAAGGGGAAGGCTCCCCTAGGTCCCCCCCAAAGATGTCTCCTCTGGAGACATCATGGAAATGCTCAGGATAAGAGGGGGGTGGTCTACCCCCAAGGCTTCCTCAGATAAATCCGTGTTCCTGGAGGTGTTCGAAGCAGGCCCAACTACTTCTTGGGTGTCCCCTCCGCCGACCCCTTAGTGGACCTTGTTACCACTAGGGCGTGGAAGGAGGCAGACACTGTGGAGCCAGTCCCCAAATGCTCGGGCAAGATCCTTAGTCCGCCCTCTGAGAGGTCCCATTGGAGCAAGGGTCCCCCCATAGATGCAATGTTGGTGGCCGCTGCCACCAAGAGGGAATTAGCTCAGGAGAGTCCCTCGGTCCATCCACCGAGCATGGAGTCCCATTTGATGGACTGGTTAGGGAAGTGGGCATTTAGTTCAGCGACCTTCTCGGTGAGGTCTCTGAACTACATGGCACATGTTATTCGACTGCAGCGGTACCTTATCAAAGAGTACGCTGCGTTGCCCCTGGAGTCCATGTTGGTGGAGGACAAACGGTTGTACTCCACTCGAATGGCCACTCTCAGGTCAATATCTTACACCTCTATGCGGCTTTTGTCCCACGCCACAGAGGGAGCCGCTAGATCAGCGGAGCAGGCCTCATCATGTGACGTCAGGCCTGGCTCTGGCATTGCGATTTCACAGAACCCTTCAAGATGTCATTTGCGAATGCCCCTTTCGATGGTTCTGCCCTGTTTGGCAAGACCGTTCATGAGACTTTGATCCAGAGCGAAAAGGACGGGAAGACGATGTCTGCCGTCGGAGTCCGCTTATCTGCTTCCCAGAGGTCCTTCTCCAAGAATCAAAAGGGTCAGAAGAAGATGTGGTTCCAAAAGTCGCAACAATCCCAGTCCGCTCTGGATCCCCAGTCCTTCCGTGGCAGAGGAGGACAGGGTGGACACCACCCTAGAGGCAGAGGGGGCCCAAGGAATGGTGGGTCCAGAGAAGCTTTCACTGACCGGCCCACTCAGCGACCCTGAGGGGTTGCCCGACTGCTCCTCTCTGGAGGCAGTCTGGGGACGCTTTTCGAGGCACCTGGCAGCTTGGGAGTCCATCACAACAGACCACTGGGTGCTTCGCATCAAAAATCTTTGGTGCCACCCATAGTGACATCAGCAGCTGGTGCAGTATCAGAGATTACAAGAGGAAGTGATGAAAATGCGCAGCATAATGTCTCTAATTTTTTCAAAAAAAAACAATGCAAACAAAAATAATGCTGTTTTAATGTTTACTAAAGGAGCTAAAGGAGAGATATCTATACCAAACGATTGCACCCCCAAACCAAACCAAATCTCCAAAGCAAAAAACAAAACAAAAAAAAACAGAAATATACCCCGGACATGTGTGTGCTCCACGTCCACGTACAGGCACTAAGCTTAAAGCCCTGACAAATAGGATTAAGCTAGACAGCTTAAAGTGACAAGTTCACAGAGCTGGTGCACTGCTGACTTGGTGGACTGCTCCTGGTGGACTGCTTCCAAGGAAGTGCCCAATTCACCCCCCATTAGCTTGACAAGCCTTATCTGCAAAGCCATACTGCAAATCATAATGGACCCATAAAATAAACCACCCTAATGCAGACTTTAGGGAATTTGCAGAGTTTTCTTTTAGGCAGATCATGCCTTTTAAACTTGATCATGCCTTGAAACAAAACTGGTTTTTTTTTTTCGAACAGTCAACAAAGCCACAGATGAGGAAAGCTGGCTAAGGCCTCCCACCTCATTGCAAAAGCTTTGATACAGAAAATTCCCAAAGGTATCATTGAAAAACTTACAAGTTTAAATGTTAACCCATACATTGGCTGGCTGGTGAACGAGGCCAGGCTGATCAAAGCCTGGCTGGGTCAGAGTAAGCCATGTCACAGTCACCAGTACTGGTCGCTCCTCTAGGTTGGTCTCTGTTTGGCATCACTTTGGCTTCTTGTTTGTACAAACAGGAGGAAGTGAGTGCACACAGGAGGCATATGTGAAAAAATATTGCACACATGAATCCTTATGGGCCATACAGTAGAGCGGATAACTCTGACACAGATATCCAGCAGAAGGGTCTCACAGAAAAAACAAAGCCAAGCCCCTTCGGAAAAAAAAAGGTTGCATGAAAAGCAAATAGGTAGCTTCGGGAAAACAAACAAAGGCCCAGCTAGGGACCTGGGCACAGAATCGGTTGCACAGGACTCAGTATCAGGTATTATAGACATGGGGGGTGCGATAGCCTTCTACATTTCGACACCCTATCATGCTAAGTAAAATCATCTAGAAAGGTTCTCATTCAGATCAATCTTTCTACATCACTCATCTACCAAAATCATCATACAATCCCCCAGACAGATGTCTCATCAGAATGCTTGATTGAGCTGGATGCCCACAACAAAGAGTGACCAAAAGTTCCTCAACAAAAAGTCTAAAACAAAGGACTGAAAGAAAAAAATGTCTATTCAAAAAAGACCCAAAAAGTCTTCCTGAAAGAACTCCAGCTACAAATGGTAGTGTCTAGTCAGCATCAATATAGAACTCAAAATTCTATAAGAGCCAAACCAAAAAAAATTCCAATACACCTCGACAGAGCAAAAATCTAGATCCATCAGAGCCACATACATTCATACTCTCAAAACCTATGCTAATTCAAAATTACTAGGCGAGGTGAAAGCCACCACCAAGCTTATGGAGGTATGTGGCTATGCTGACCTTAATCACCCATACGCAGATACCTCAAGCACTTGTTCAAAGGTAGAGGAGAGACAACCATTGGATGGATAAAATATATACCCAGGGATACCAAGAGGTGGCTGCCGACAGCGAAGGGATTAAAATAATGGTGTTAGTTCCCCATAGGCACAGCAAAATAATGGGTATAGTTCCCCCCTATCCAGAGGATACCAAATTTCCTTTTCTCACATCCCTCATGAACCCAAAAGCCTCACCGACATCCTGCCCGATCAGAGGGAGGCTGCAGCTGTGGAAATTCAGCAGCTGTTAAGAGCCATCCAACACGTCCCCCCAGACCAGTTCGGATCGGGTTACTACTCCAGGTTCTTTTTGGTGCCAAAAGAGATGGGGGACCTAAGGCCAATCCTCGATCTCTCCCTCCTGAACCTGTCAGTAACCAAAGAGAAGTTCCATTGGTCACCCTTCAATCCATTCTCCCCCTGTTGTGGGAGAGCGATTGGATGTGCTCGATAGACCTCAAGGATGCGTATTACCACATTTTGATGGACAAACAATCTAGGAGGTTTCTCCGCTTCCAGCTAGGAGCCAGTCATTATCAATTCAGGGTCCTTCCCTTCGGTCTCACCTCAGCCCCCAGGGTGTTCACCAAGGTATTAGCAGTGATAGCAGCCCACCTGAGGCTCCAGGGAATGCAGGTGTTTCCATACCTAGACGACTGGCTCTTGACCTCTCCAACAAGGCATCTACTCTGCTCAGCCAGGAGTTACTTTTCCCGCCTTGCTCCCCAGCTGGGGATCACTGTCAACACGGACAAATCCTTCCTCAACCTGACTCAGGTGATAGACTTTATCGGGGCCAGGTTAGACACCAACAACCTACTAGCCTTCTTAACCACCGATGACTTCACACCCTGAGGCTACATGTGTGGGCCATTTTGGTATCATCGACTCCTCCTGCGGGATTGGTCCTGAGGGTGCTGGGCTCCATGGTGGCCATGATTACCCTGCTCCCCATGGCTTGCCTGAACATGAGGGTTTTGCAGTGGACTCTCCAAGTCCAGTAGTCCTTCCGTCGTTACCCTCCCATTCACCCCATTCCACTCAGCAAGGCTTGCAGAAGGGCTCTCGCATGGTGGTTGCAATCCCCGGACCTTCAAGCGGGATGCCCCTTCTCCATGGCCCCTCCACTCACCACGGTGACCACTGATGCCTCTCGCCTCAGGTGGGGGGGCATTATGCGGGCAGGACGGTCCAAGGCACGTGGAACGACACACAGACCTCACTGCATATAATTGTTCTAGAGATGAGGGCAGTGCTGTTGTCGTTGCAAGCACTTCAGAGCCTTATCCCTACAGGAACAATTGCAGTCCAGTCAGACAATATGTCTGTGGTCTGGTACATCAACAAACAGGTGGGAACCAAGTCCTACCCACTGTCAAGAAGCTATGAGGGTGTGGGAATGGGCGATCTCCACCAACCGCTTTCTTATTGCAACGCACATTCCGGGATGGTCCAACATCCTGGCGGACAAACTCAGTCACATCATACTGTCTCCTTACGAGTCGTCTCTCAACCCCCAGGTAGCGAAGCGGATATTTGCCGTATGGGGTTGACCCTGTTGCGATCTCTTCGCCTCTCCTTCCAACACGAAATGCAACAGCTACTTTGCTCTAATTCCCCCCGCCGGGGAATCTCTGAGAGACGCTCTGGTGCATGCTTGGCCTCCTGGTCTACTTTATGCTTACACCCCTCTACCTCTGATGCTGAAACTTCTACAGAAAGCCAGTTGGTTGGGGAGCAAAATGATCCTCATTGCCCCATTCTGGCCTCGTCAAGCTTGGTTCCCTTACCTCTGGTCTCATCTGCTGAATCTGCCTTGGATTCTAGATCCCCTCCCGGATCTGATTTCCCACCCCCTAGGTCTCCCAGTCCCGAACCTGGTCAACCTCAAGCTTACGGCTTGGTTGGTCCAGTTCCACTCGTAGCTAGGACTCCTGGTATCTCGTCCCCAGTTACAGCTATCCTAGTAGCAGCTCACGAGCCTTCTACTAGGAAAGTCTTTAGTAGTAAATGGAGATGTTTCGCTATTTGGGTGAAGCGTCAGAACCTGGATCCTTTCACAGCTCCGTTGCCTGCCATTTCCTTTCAGGGCTTTTTCATCAGGGGGCTAGTTGTTCCACAGTCAAAGTTCAACTAGCAGCTATCTCTCATTACCACGTGGGACATGAACTGGTCCCATTAATTACCACTAAGTTATGTAAGACCTTTTTGAAGGGCACCTTCCTACTCAGGCCCCCAGTAAAGGAAGTAGTGCCTCCCTGGGATTTGACTTTAGTACTTCAGGCCTTAGCAGCTCTCCCCTTTGAACCTGCAGCTTCAGCTGATCTCAAACATTTATCATAGAAAACTGCCTTTCTCGTCGCTATTACTTCGGCTAGGAGGGTCTCTGAACTTCAAGCCCTATGTGTCAAACCTCCTTACTTGACCTTCCACAAGGATAGGGTTTACCTCAGGACCAATCCCTCATTCCTTCCGAGGCAAATATTAACCAATCCATTAACCTGCCAGTCTTCTTTCCTGAATACCAGAACAAAGGAGAATACAAACTACATTCTTTAGATGTGCATGGACAGCTACGTTTTTACATTCATAGAACGGCTGGTCATAGACAATCCGACCAGTTGTTCATCTCCTTTGCCAAATTTAACCTAGGTAAACCTGTGTTGAAGGTCACCTTGTCGAGGTGGATCTTGCAATGCATCCTTTTGGTTTATGAAACTTCTGGCAGGCCCGCACCTCTGGGAGTCCGTGCCCACTCTACTCAGTCCATGTCTACTTCTGCTGTCTTTCGGTCTAGAGTACCCCTGGATGATGTTTGTTCAGCAGCCACTTGGGCTTCACCTCATACCTTTATCAACCACTATAAGTTGGATATTATCTCCAGAGGGAGAGCATCCTTTGGCTCTGCAGTGCTCCGGAACATCCTTCCATGAAGGCCAGCCAAGATCCAGGTAGCTGGGGACTCTGTCCCAAAGGTTGCTGACAAATGAAGTTAACTACTTCAGATTAAGAAGTTATGTACTCACCATAACATTCCATCTGAGTAGGTAACCTTCATTTGTCTGCAACCATCCCACCCTCC
Source organism: Protopterus annectens (assembly GCF_019279795.1). Taxonomy (NCBI): domain Eukaryota; kingdom Metazoa; phylum Chordata; order Ceratodontiformes; family Protopteridae; genus Protopterus; species Protopterus annectens. The sequence continues at coordinate 98,107,064 of NC_056747.1, forward strand.
TTCCCCCTGACCTTCGGATGTTCTTTGGTCAGAGGTTTTACTCTGCCCTTTAGGGAAGGTAGTTATTCTCCCTTCTCAGCCTTTTTGGTTATGGGCAAACTTGATCTGAGGTCAGTCAGGGTTGGCAGGGGATTATGGGTGAAGGGGAGGAGCTAGGAGCTCGGATATAAGCTATGAAAGATTGCCGTCTCAGATCTGAATCCCAAAGGTAGCAGACAAATGAAGGTTACCTACTCAGATAGAACGTTATGGTGAGTATATAACTTCTTAATTTTGCTTGCAGAGCTCTTACAATACTCGTTTGTGCTGCATACCAGCAGAATACTATTCTAGGTAAAGAGGGCCAAGATTTAAGTATTACAGGGGGGAAAAAGAGGGTGGGTACCAACCACCCACTTGGGCAGCTCTGTGGCTCCTTGTTTAAGACCTGCCTTTCAGCTCTGGAGTTCAGCCCTACTTGCACGTAACAAACTATCGTACAACTCTCATCTCTTTTAACTCAAGATATTGGTTAAAAAAATAAATAAATAAGACCCCAAATTAAGGGACACTTTTCTTAAATACAGGCCCTGTTAACTTAAGATGTTGATAGAAAAGGAGGATGTGAATTAATATGCATTTTCTTAAGTAAAATAAATATGTAGCTGCAGTGATTACAGTATTTAGTGATGATTTTCACTATTTACTGACTGACCAATCCACCACTTTTTCTCAAATAATAATAGTAATAAGAATACAGTTTTAGGAGTGGCAGCTAAACGTTTGAGCTCAAATTTGGAACAGTTGATAAAAATGCTGTCTGCATGCATTACTGCACAGAATTTATTCTTCTACCCCCCCCCCTTCCTAAAGCTGTCATTGCATGTCCTCCCCGTGGTCACTTGGGTTTCCTCCCACATTCCAAAGACATTGACTCATTTTTAATTATTACTCCTATAAAATTAGAAAGGAGGCAGGAAAACATGTTTTGCATTAGCAGGCATTTGCTGAAGTATATAAAGCTGGAAACTCAAATGCAGTTCAGTACAGTTTGTGGAGATGGACAGTATTTCAATGACTCCACACCAACATTGCTTGTCGATCAAGTAGTGAATACTCAAGATTGAGTGAACTTAGATAGGGGTTAACACACTACAGTATGACCCATAACTAATTTGGGATTAGGTCGTTCTAATGGTAAGTTGTTGACAGAGGCAGAATAGTAATGTTCTAAAAGCAGATTCTTGTGGCAGCCACATATTCTACATAAAAAATGAACGTTTAACTAACAAACATGTTCTGATGCTAGATAGCTTAATATGCACCTTTTTAGGTTTGAAAAAGCTGCTTAACATAAATTATGAAACTGTAATATTAAAATTAACATGTAAATCAGAAAACTCTTAAATATCATAACTGTCAAAAATCTGTCCGTTTCAACATGTGCATGTGTGTGTGTTTTTTTTTGGGGGGGGGGGTTGCCTGGTACCCAACTTGTACATTAACTAGGGTTTTATTCAGAACACCCTTGCTACATACATTGTGACTTCTGTTAGATTTTTGCCCATTTGTAGGGCATAACTAGAATAAAAGCATTTCAGGCAAAGATTGGCATGAAGAGCAATGCTCATTTACTTTTGTAGTGCATTTCCCATTAAGTACAGCCTCTTCTTAACTCTTCAATGAACACAGCAATGTGTATGTGGGGTGTTCTCATTGCTTAAAGATCACCTGTCCTTGCAAGCAGACAAACAAGGTGTATATACACAATTCCCTGACAAGAGTAAACTGCTTTACTACAATACTGGAAAAACATAGATCAGTAGTTGTGATAGAAACAATGTGATTCAGAAATTAAGATCTCACAGATCCTATAGTGCCTTTTTTAGGCAAGGTTCAAATGACAAATTCACCACTGTAACAGGAACAGGCAAGCAAAAACTGAGTGTAATGCTACTCAATACTAGAAGTCTAAATCTCAAAATGCACTGATTCGAGGCACTCCTTAAAATGGAGAACATCGATATCTGTGCAGTGACTGAGACCTGGTTCAAGGCTCCAGAGAGCACCCCTGCACTACCAGGCTATAACTCATACCACACTTTTCGGCCATGTAACCTGGACCGGGACACCAAAGGCGGAGTTGTGTCCATATTCATTAAGGATATCCACACCTCCAGGCTAGTTGCTCAGCATAATGCATTCAAGGTTATCCAAGTGCAACTAACTCTGAACAAAACTCAACATGAAGTGGGTCCTCTTAAAAGTATAAATATCCTGGTATATCTCAGATCATGTCTGAAAATGATAAACACTTCAAGGAAAGATATTGTTTCAGAAGTTCTTCTGATAACACTTGAAGTTGTAATCTTCAGGGAGCATTGTCTGCTAGCTGGGTAAGATGTAAACTTAATTAACTTCATGAATAGCGATCAAGTCTGATTCAAGCTCCCTTGTCTGCATGCTGAAATCAGGATTTAAAGGGGCCAGTCAGGGATTTGTGGCACGCTATTATTTTGAGCCCAAAACTGGGAAATACGGAGGAATTTGGTACAGTTAAGAGGTATGGCAGGGAGTGTCATTTATATTAAACAGTTAGGAAGTCAAGGAGATGGATGGAGTAGAGGAATAGAAAAGCCTGCTAGCTAGTGTGGGGGGTGGGGGTATATGTACATATTTATAGAGTTTACACACTGCCCATATGGAACATGGTTTGTGTGTTAACCCCACCCTCCCTTTATCAGTTTGTTCACATTTTTCCATATCTCACTAATTCTACTAAAATCTATTATCTCCTTTCTCACATGCCAAGAACCTTAAACCTGTTAATGACTGAGTATTCAGTCACTAAAACCTTCTTCTCTTTGCCAAGACTGGCTCTCATGTCATGTTCTTGTTCCCTGCCACCATCTCCCAGTTGAAAACTTCCCCCATTTCCTTCCCCAAATCCCTGCTCTTTTCTCTGTCTGTTCTGGATGAATCCTTTCCTTTGCTGCACTTTAAATTGTTCCCCACACCCCCTCATGTCTTCCTGAAGTCATGTCTAGTGTTATCTGTCTCTGTCATCTGACTGAGTGCCCCATGCTGATCACTTCCTTCCTCTTTTATCAACTTTTATTTCTGTTTGCATCTCTGTCTTTCCATTTTGGCTTCCTTGTTCTGTTCTTCTGTTTTTGTAGCTGAATCTCCAAATCTACCTTCACTTTACTCTTAAAATGTAATATGGATGCTTAACTTGAAGTGGCAGGAAAACTGTTAGATGTATTAGCAGAAACAAAATGAGTCTGTTATTAGGAAGTGGAGGTGATCAACTGTCAAGAGGCCAGAACAAAATGTGAGTCAAATAATTATCTTAAATTCCCCCAGAATTCATCCACTGTTGGCTATGTGCATTCCCACTTGGAAATGTTGGTTCCAAAGCTGGAAATACAGGAATACTGTCTAATCAGAAGGGAGTGACTGGGATATGCCCATACTCAGTGCTCAGTAGAGGGGATTCAGGACGTGTTCCTTTTTGAGGATTTCAGGGTTACATTTATGCCTGTACCATGTAAAGTACAATATCTGTTACCACAAACTGAATGTTTCTTTGAATACTGAATAGTAGATATGCTTTAGTAAGACTGAATTAACACCAATGTACCTGCATAGTTGGAAAAAGCATTTATGCAAATTTTTAGCATTAGCATGCATAAATTCTTTCTTTCAGTACAGCAAATCTTGTTTTTGGAAAGCTGTGAATGTGTCAGATGTGTGACAGATCCATTTTACTGGGTGATCAAAATATGCAGTGCTTGCTTAATAAAATCCTGATAGCAGATATGAATGACAATCACCCAAAAAGTTTGTGGATCACTCTTGTTAAAGAGAATTTTTTCCCCCAACAATGGCAATACCATCTTTTTAGAAAGGAAATTGTTTATTGAGAAGTCTTTGATAAAGATGGACTGTGCAAATCACAATGCAAGATGAAAGCCTGTGCTGAAAGCACTCCTGTTGCAATGTGGTCACACATAAGTGATGAACCAGTGCTACAAGTTTTACCAAACCATTGATTATGTGAATGAGCTTTCTTAATGGACACTGGAATCATAATATTGGCCAATCAGCTAGCACACTTTGATCCTTCCTTACTTTTAAGTTGGCACATGGTCCTACTCTGATTTCATGCATTTCCAATGAGGCCTACCATGTTTGTTTCAAGGTCTTTGATGAAGGCTAAAGGAGATTCTGGCCAAAATGGCAAAGGTCCTTCATCTGAAATGTAATCAGCATTTCTGAGAGTAAGATATTTACATTGATAAATGGCTCATCAGCCACTAGTGTCCATTTCTGACCAACGAAAATTTTATCTGTTGTGGCCATGGTAGCATAGTTACAGTACTGGGTACATTTATAGTAATATACTTACTTAGTACTACTGTCATGCTTAGTTCTGTTGGATTCAATAATTATGAGAAAAAAAATGGCAGCGCCCTGGGAGGCTGCAACTTTGTAGCTCATCAGGGAGAAATGTTTATTCCTGCTTCACCTTCCTGATATTTTTATGTGGATACATTTACTTATACCAGAAGGAAATTACTGGAAATTGAAAGGATTACTAGAACAAGCTGCTGATTTGAATTTCTGTCTGCAGGAATGCCATCAGAGCTCTGAAACTTCATAGGGATGGTTCTGGAATGCTCTGAAACAGCTACAAAAGAAAAAGATGTGAAGGAAGTAGAAAGAGAGGCCGCAGAGGCAGAGCTGCTGCTAAACTGAAGAGAACCCCCCACAGGACTGCATTACCTTCAGTATTACTTGCAAATGTTTGCTCACTGGATAATAAGATGGGCTATCTGAGAATAGAGCTCACAAGAAATAAGTTGAGGGACACTTTTTGTTCATTCTCTCTGAAACTTGGCTACATAGTAACTTTGACACTGCTATGAACCTAGATGGGCTAACTCTCTTTAGGGCAGATAGATGTAAAACACAGAGTGGTAAATTTAAAGGTGGTGGTATTATATGCATCTATGTTAGTAACAGGTGGTGCAAAGACTGTAAGCTGATTCAGTCATACTGCTCCAAAGATGTGGAAATATTGACACTAGAATGCAGACCTATCTATGTACCAAGGAAAATCAGTGGGATATATGTCACAGCAGTGTATATTCCCCCAGTGCTAACATCACTGAAGCTCAAAATAAACTCCATGATATTATTTGTGAGCTACAAGGCAGAAATGCAGAATTTACACATGTGATAGCGGGTGATTTCTATAGAGCTGAGCTTAAGGAGATGCTACCCCATTTTTATCAGTATGTGGATTTCCCCACCAGAGGGGTAGAATACCTTAGACAAAGCTTACAGCAATATTAAAGGAGCCTTTAAAGCTTTGAAACACCCCAACATAAACAACTCTGATCACACTGCCATCCTGCTTTTGCCTACTTGTAAGATGGCTTTGATCAGAGAAAAAAATAACTAAGCAGATCAGAGTCTGGCAGGAGGGTTCCATGGATTGCCTTCAGGACTGTTTCAATATGACTTGCTGGGAGGTCTTCAAAGAAGCAGCTACACACAATCTCCATTTAGACATAGACATCTATACCGAATCAGTTCTTGCCTACATAAATAAATGTGTGGAGGATAAAACCACCACTAAAGCCATTACTATTAGAGCTAATCAGAAGCCCTGGCTCACCAGGAATGTCTTCGAGCTACTGAGATAAAGAAACACAGCCTTCAAGGCAAATGACAAAGAAAGGTTAAAGGTGGCCAGGTCAAATCTGAAAAAGGGCATTAAAAAGGCAAAGAGAGGGAGTATGGAAGGAAAATTCCGATCCGCTTCAAGACACAAGAGACCCAAGAAGCCTATGGCAGAGAGGATGCAGCAGCTCATGGACTATAAGACCAAAACAGCCCAATGTGATGACATCTTGGAATTTGTAAATGAACTGAACTCCTCCTTTGGCAGATTTGAGGAGAACCCCACTGTACCTTCCAAAACAAACGCTGACAACGAGCTAGTGCTCACCTTAAACTCCGAGGAGGCGAGACTTCAGCTTAAGAAGGTGAATCCTAGGAAGGCTGCTGGACCAGATAACATACAGCTACCTAGCAAGGTGTTGAAGGGGTGTGCTGATCTGTTATGTCGGGTACTGACAAACATCTTCAACTCATCCCTTGCTATGGAGAAAGTACCCTCGGATTTCAAGGAAACTAGTATTGTCCCATTTCAGAAGAAACCCAACCCTACCTGCCTCAATGACTTCAGTCCAGTTGCTTTAACCTCAAATGTTATGAAGTACTTTGAGAGATTTGTGAAGAAACTTCTGTCTGCGGATCTGCCTAAGTTCTTTGATCCACTCCAGTCTGCATACCGGGCAAAGGAGTGAAGATACAATATCAATCTCACTTCCCCTTGCACTAAAACACCTAAAAGGGAGGAACAACTATGTAAGACTGCTGTACATCGACTTCAGTTCTGCATTTAACACTGTGATACCAGTGCAACTGGAGGATAAGCTTGTGAAACTGTGGACAAACAAGGACCTTTCTAACTGGACTCTTGACTTTCTGATTGGTAGATTCCAATGGACATGCGCTGGAAACCACCTCTCAACGCACAGTCCTGAATACCTGCATTCCCTAAGGTTGTGTGCTCAGCCCCTTGCTTTTCACCATCCTCACCCATGACTGTACTAGAAAATATAACTTAAACCATATTATAAAATTTGCTGATGATACCGCAGTCGTGGGTCTCATTAGTGGTGGAGATGAACATAACTACATGGATGAGGTGAACACTTTGATTGCCTGGTGTGACAAGCGACTCTATAGTCAGGCACACTGATGTCCCACTCACCAGGCTAAACAAGGAGAAGGTTACTGTCCGCTGCCTGTCGGGTGCCAGGATCTGCTACATAACCCACACACTCAGGTCACTCCACAACAAGTACAAATATGACTCTGTCATTGTCAATGTTGGTGTGAACGACCTGAGACGTACCTCTCTGGACTACATGAAAAGAGACGTGGAAGAGCTCTCCAATCTTGTAGCCCAGGCAGGTATGACACTAGCCCTGAGTAACATTCTGCCATCACCCAGAATGATGCCGCAGTACAAGGACAAAATGATTGACTTCAACAATTGGCTAAGCTTCTGGTGCCATTCTAAAGGGATCCAGTATCTGTCTGCCTGGGATGATATGGTCGACAGACCACAATGCTTTGCCAGAGATGGCCTGCACCTGTCACCCCTGGGATTCCGGATACTGGCTAAGGTTCTTGCTGCTCCTATAGTGCCTTTTTTTAGGCAAGGTTCAAATGACAAATTCACCACCGTAACAGGAACAGGCAAGCAAAAACTGAGTGTGATGCTACTCAGTGCTAGAAGTGTAAATCTCAAAATGCACTGACTCGAGGCACTTCTTAAAATGGAGAACATCGATATCTGTGCAGTGACTAAGACCTGGTTCAAGGCTCCAGAGAGCACCCCTGCACTACCAGGCTATAACTCATACCACACTTTTCGGCCATGTAACCTGGACCGGAACACCAAAGGCAGAGGTGTGTCCATATTCATTAAGGATATCCACACCTCCAGGCTAGTTGCTCAGCATAATGCATTCAAGGTTATCCAAGTGCAACTAACTCTGGGCAAAACTACAATCCAAATTGTAGCTTTCTACAGATCACCCGCCATGCCCCAGGATTCCCACTCCTCTTTTCTTGATGTACTGGAAAATATTAGGGTTCAACCAAACACCCTAACAATGGGCGATTTCAACTACCCCACCATTAACTGGGAAAACTACTCATGTACCAACTCCTTTGCTCAACGCTTTCTGGAATTCATAAACTCCAATGCCCTGGATCAACTTATCCACACCCCCACCAGGGGCAACAATATCCTAGATCTAGTCATTACCAATATGAGTGACCGGTGTTCCACACCTGAAGTCAACGCCTCATTGGTCTGATCCGACCATAAGCTAATTACCCCAGATATCCACATCCTGCCTCCACCCCCCATTAAGGAAACCATTGTAAAAAATTTCTCCAAAGCCAACTTCATGCTTCTTAAGACAGAAGTGGTGAACTTTGTGACACCCATGCAGATAGACAATATAGTTACTACTACTGAATCCTACACAATTACACTTTATAAGCACTTACATGAGTGCATGGATCATGCTATCCCAAACAGAACCAAGATGCTATCCTCCAAAAAAAGGAAGCCAATCTGGTGGTCCCCTGCCATAAACAAACTGTACAATAGAAGGAAGAAACTCTTGCAAAAGAGAGTAAAATCCCACGAGTGGAGGAGCTCCCTGGTCAGCCTCAGTAAGAAGCTGCGATCCCTGATAAAATCCTCCAAAGCTAGTTACAAAAACAAAATCGCCACTGATTTTAAAGACAGCCACAAAGCATTCTATAGCTATGTCAAGAATCTCAATGGCAACACTCTGATCTGCTCTGAGTTACAGCACAATGGCACTAAATATACAGACCCAACTGATATTGACAACATCCTGGCAGATAGGTTCAGTGCTAACTTTACCCCCCTCTCACCCCCTAAAGAGCCCATCTCTATACCGGAAGAATGCAAAGTTCCTGTAATCACGGCTGAACAGGTTAAAAACCACACTCTCCAAAGCCAAGAACACAGCATCCATGGGACCAGACAACATCCCAGGCTGAGTTCTACATGAAGTACAGAATAAACTGGCACCCCACCTAAGTACCATGTTCAGTCATAGCCTCACCTCAGGCTTTGTGCCTGCTGAATGGCACACAGCAATGGTTATCCCACTCCACAAGGGGGGAGTCACCACAGACCCCGGGAACTACTGTCCCATTAGCCTGACAAGCCTGGTCTGCAAGGTCATGGAATGTATCATCATGGAACTTATAAACAAAGACATTGGTAATCTGCAAACTCTGGATCCCACCCAGTTTGGGTTTGTAAAAGGCAGATCATGTGTCCTAAACCTGATAGATTTCTTTGAAGCAGTCACCAAAGCTGTAGACAAGGGTAAGGAGGTTCACACAGCCTATCTAGATCTTGCCAAGGCTTTCAACACAATCTTCCACTCTGGAATTATAGATAAACTCACTAAACTAGGTATAAATCCATATGTCACAAGATTGGTTGCCAACTGGCTCACTGACAGAACCCACACTATGAAAGTAACAGACTCCAAATCAGACTTCAGACCAGTGACAAGTGGAGTACACAGGGTTCAGTCCTGGGTCCTCTCCTGTTAGCCTGTACTTCAGTGAAGTAGATACCAAACACAGAAGGTCTTTGGCTAATGAAGTTTGCAGATGACTGCAAACTAGGAGCCATAATTGAAACTCCTAACGATGTGGACATCCTACAAAAGGGCCTCACTGAGACAGATGCCTGGTGTCAAAGCCTTGGCCTCAAGCTCAATGCCAAAAAGTGCATTGTCATCCCCTTTGGTAAAAACTCTGTACCCATGAACTACAACATAGGTGGCAGTATACTTAACACCGAAAGTGTGATAAGAGACCTTGGGACACAGATGGACAGTAGTCTCTCCTTTGATAATCACATCGACACAGTAGTCAGGAAATCCTTCTACGTGGCACACCTCATCACAAAAGGTTTCTCATCCAGAAAAAAAGAGGTCATTGTTCCCCTCTACTCATCACTCATTAGACCAATTATAGAGTACAACGCCCCTTTTGGTATGTACCTCACAAGACATCTACAACAACTGGAAAGGCCGCAGAAATACCTCACAAAGAGGATTACTGGCCTCAAACAGATGCCCTACACAGACCATCTAAAAAAACTCCAGCTTTACTCCGTCGCATATCGCCTACTCAGAGGTGATCTCTGCCTAACATACAAAGCTATGTCAAAAGCAGAGCTGTTGGACATGCTCCACTTAAAGAAATCCCAATCCCTCTGAGTTACATGCTCTAGGGACCTAAACCTTGTCACCACAATAAACAGAACATGCTGGAGGGATAGATTCCTGTCCCAGAGACTTCCCATACTCTGGAACAAACTACCTATCTTTATCAAACAAAGCTCCTCATTAGCACTTTTCAAGAAAAATCTTGATGATTGGATGGGAAATAGGAAATTCACCCCGGGGATCACCTCTGTGGCTCTGCTCGACAGTGGCACAGGAAAATAATTTTCTTGAATGGCAAAAGCCAGGGTACCTTTTTGGCTGGGCTTTTATAGGCCCCAGGGCTGATAGCCTAGTACCTACCTATGACAGTCTGGACCTGAATGTTAATAAGACCAAAGAAATTATTATGGACTTCGGAAGAAAGGCAACATTTCACCAACCATTCACTATCAAAGGGGAGGTAGAGAAGGTCAAAACAACCAAGTTCCTGGGCCTTCACAATTCAGAGGACTTCTCTTGGACTGTTAATACTAACCATATAGTCAAAAAGGCTCAACACAGGCTTCACCTCCTGAGAAAACTCAAAAAGGCCAGGCTCCCACTGTCTGCTCTTACCACTTTTTACAGGGGAGCTATCGAGAGCATCCTCACTAGCAACTTCATAGCATGGTTCAGCAACTGCACAGCTGCTGAGAAGAAGAAACTACAGAGGGTGGTGAAGGTGGCTGAGAAAATCATGGGCACAAACCTCCCTTCTATCCAGGAGCTTTTCTTTACAAGAGCAAGAAAGAGACCATGCAAAATTATATCTGATTCAATCCTTCTGAACCCACAACTGTTCTCACAACTTGCGTCTGGAAGGAGGTACTGCAGCTTTCACTGTAGGACTACCAGATTCAGGAAAAGTTTGTATCCAGCAGCTGTAAGACTTATTAACTTGGGACACCAACCATAATACCCGATACATCTCATTACATCTTTCATTTAATCCTGCTGCTCTGAGCAATTACTGCCAGTATTACTATTAGTATTACTATTAGTATTACTATTACACAATATGATGGCTATACTGAGTCATGTCTAATGTTAACAAGTGCAATACAGTAACTAAACAGCTGCTATTCACTAGTCTCTATTTATTCTCTATCTTAACGGTGAATGGGGGTTTGTTGGGTATTTATTATTTATCATTGGATAATGGGTATTGTGTGTTTTTGTATTGTGAACTACCTCTTGCATATCAGATGTTATTTTCTTTCTTATGTTATTCTCTGATACCGCTGTATCTGTGTTATTTGCACTGCATTTCTCTCATGAGCTGACATTTCTAATTTTGTTTAGGCTGCACTTAAGTGGTCCAAAATGACAAAGTTTCTTTGTATCTTTCATTGTCTAGCATGGAACTTATATGAGATAGTCCAGGAGGTCATTGCTGCATGTCCAGTGGCTGAGTAATAAACGTACCTGCAAAAGCCATAACTGAGCTGGTATTGTCTCAGGCATTGACTACTGTCATTAAAAGAATAGCCAATTCAAAATACCCTGCATAAAGAAAAGTTACTCATATGCAAAGAAACCCTCTTGTGTGCCTTGCAAGTTTTCCCCTAACTTATATAACAGACTTTTAGGCACAATTATATTAAGGGCACTTGGGTAATTTGAAGATGGTCATTGGCCCATACTTTTGTGATTTGGAATTGATACATAAACATGTTAACCTACAGTTGTGTTGCTTGTCAAATGGTACAAAATGCATTACAAGAAACTCTTATGTACATCTGTGTCTTGCCTCCTCTGTCATAGTTTTGAATTCATGTTAATTTTTTATGACTGTTGTACACTGACTCAATCTTGGGGGCTAAGGATGCCCTTGTGTATGAATACAGGGACAGCACCCCAACAGATGGTCTCAGCTGCAGTGGACTTGCCATTGCACATTGGTTGTTGAGGCTGAAAAATGGGTAAGGCATTTAAGTAAATAAATTCCTACGACTGCCAAGTATGTTGCTGCAGTGGGATGGCTCCGTTTCCTCTTGAGTAACAGAAGAATTTTGTTTTTGGATTAGGTCCAGGGGAGCAGGTTGAGAGGCACCAGTGGCACCTGATGGTCTGCTTCATAAAGGCCAAAAAACGTGAAAAGAAAAATGTCAGTGATTGTGGCCAATAGTTAACCTTATTTAAACCATTTCAACTTGCGTTAAGCTGACCGGTATTAAAATATTTCACATCTGTTCTGCATTATCCACCTAAAATTGGATTAGTAGACAGAATTATTCAGACAATTAAGAAACTGCTTATTAACCCTGATGTATATCATTACTGTTTTTATTGTACTCCACAATACAGTGCTTACAGCCACTGACTTATTGATGGAAAAGTTATTATGTGCAAGTACTTGATGTATAAGACAGGGCTTACTGAAACTGAATGTTCATGGGACAGTACAGAGCAAGAACCTCAACACACAAATATGCCAGATGGCTTTTTTGCATGACAATAATATATGCTGGCAGAGGAGCTGGGCAGTAAATTATGAAAGCACGCAGACTGGATAATAAAAATGAGCACTTTAACAAGATGTTTAACATCCATTGCAAGACCTATTTATTTTTTTTTTTTTGGTGAAAAGTCACATGATTGCAGGCAGACCCAAAATAAGTTCCTACAACCATGACTGAAAATGTCTGGATGATGAGAGCAATATGCCCTATGGATGGCTCGGCCTATGTACAGCTCTTAAAGAATTACTAACCATTATCTGATGTTATATCAAACTGTATTGATCCTTTAGCTTGTCATCCAAAGACAAAGGCAATAAAATCCTTGCTCTGAGATTCTGTTCATTTATTGCAGATGTGGATTCTCCTCTTTAATGTGATCCAGATCCTGTCAGCATTTCATTATGGTACCTACAAAGTTGCCCTGGGCAACAGATGAGGTTCTTCAGATAATTAAAAGAGAAAGGGTAACGAAACAAATTATTGTCAGAATTAATACTCTTCAAATGTTGAATTAAGTACTTCTGCAGTATGATAAAGTATTAGAGTAGCCCATATATGGGCATAGTACATGTGTAGTAAATATAAATATTAAAAGTGAGCATCTTCCATGGCTTGTCAAGTTGGAAGGGATTATGCTTTGTTTGGTGTTACTATCCAAATGCATGTGGAGGTGTTTACTTTTCACCAAGCTGTTGTGATTTCTCAACTTTCAGTAAACGCACATTTCAAACAATGCTCTGATAGCAGTTATTTATTAAATATTAGCTGTATAAATGTTGTGGTATGGTTACAACATATGTCATTAATAATGCAATTCAGAATATGATTTGCAATGCATGGTTTTGATTTAGTTTATAAATGAATGCATCACAAAGTGGTGTGATATATCAGGAGATTCTTCTAGCTTTAGTAAAATGTTATGTGATCTCACTTTCAGACTGGTTTTTCTTGAGATTGACCTCCATTATCCTTCTCTGCAAAAATGCATCTTTTCTCAGTGTTGAGGGAAAAAAAGCTTATATTTCCAATCCACGCTATGCCCCCACCCCTCATCCCTGTTAAAGTTTGCAGTTTCAGGAGAAAGAAATTGTATCCATTATCTTTTCAGATGGGGTGAATAAAAACAAGACATCATGTCTCAAAAGATAGCCCAGTTGTCTAGTGACTATTTTCTTTCATCTGAACCTGTAGACATACTCTACCAAATGCCAATAGTGATCCAAGGTTGAGGACATCGGTGTTTGTTTGGGAAAAAATGCAATACCAATGTAATATACACAGATGAATAAAAAAAGGCAGGACAGAACAAAAATTGGAAGCTAATGAATGCCGCTCAATGCACTCCAGCCAAAAATGAGCTGCATGTGTGGTTTTGATGACAGAACAATGGATTACTAATGTTGTTGGCAATAGCAGAAGTCTGATATACACAGTCATGTCAGGGAAATAGACATGCCAGTCTACACAGTTTATGACACAGAGAAGATAATGTAGCTCTTTATGTATGTATACAAGAAGGAAAGGCTATGCTGGCTTATTCGTATCCCCCTTCTTCAGGAGGAAAAAAATGAATTGATAACACTTACTGATTTGCTGAAAATGTTAATGTGTTGTTGAGTGATAAAGGGCCTTAACATGTCCATTATTTGATTGTAGCACCATCAGTACAGATGTACACAAATGCAAATTATTTCTGACAACTTACAAGGAGAAGGCCTCAGGCATCTGGTACATGGTCCTACCTCACATTTGTAACTGGACAGCTTTTTTGGAACAAGTGATCATCAAATTATTTACCTAGTCAAAAATGTAACTATAGCATGCACTCAGTTAAGGGTGAGTATTGCGCATTTTAGATGAGTGTACTTTTAGTTCATTGTCTTAGAACAGCAGGGAGGAATGAAGATGGCATGGATGAAGAACAGAGACAAAAAGAGAATCAGATGGCAGCATTTGAGACAAATATATAGTTCTCAACTGTATTGGTATCAGTGGTTAGGAAAAACATGCACTGTTAAGCAGATGTTAGGAAACACAGAAGTAGGACAGCAGATGAGACAAATTAAAGCAGAAGTAGGTAGAGAACGAATTAAAACGCAGAGGTTTTGATGAGGCAAAGAATAACCGTTTCAGACAAGAACAGATATGGCAGATCAATACATTAGAGAAGGAATTAAAAGCAAAAAGGAAGCAAAGTAAACCTTAAATGTATGTGGTGGATAGAAAATCAGAAAAAGTAGACACTTGAGTAGAAAACGGAGCTTTGCTACATCTTGTCAGTAATGGTGCTTATAACAAGGGTGCTCCTCCTGGTCACGTTTCAGAAGAAAAAGTCCAGAGGCTATTCAGAGAAAGGCAACAAGAGCTATGTCCAGCCTGTATGAAAAGCCATATAAAAAAGATTTACTAGTTTAACTAGCATAGTACTACTGAAAGAATGTGGGAGGAGGACACAATAGAAATGTTTAAATATGGAAATGCACAGCTCAAATGGGCAGTACATTTTTATATATTATTTTTATTTGTATAGTAATATATTTCTGGCCCCCAAATCTGCTAACCATCTGGATGTTTTTCATGCCTCCATTCATTTGTATCCTGACTGGTTAAACCAGTCATTGCATGGTAATCATCTAGGCGGCTGGAAGGAATGTTCTGTTTTTGCTATGCATCTACTGTCCCCTCCTTCCCCCTCTCCCTGAGCATGTCTTAGGACACTGAAGGATTCAGCATGCAAAAGGACTAAGTCAGGGTGTGTTATGTATTCAGAAAGTGACGTAAAACCAAATAAGGCTCAGCTGAACTTTGCAAGCAAGCGCCTTTGTCTGCCCTCTCTGGTCTCTTTAAGGCCTACTAGCCTCGTGGAGGCATGCCTTCAACTGCAATCCAGAGGCAAGCAGACTTTTCCCACCCTCATCAGCTTCTCCAGACTTTAGGATATTAATTCGATGACATCTTAAAAAGAGATGCGTGTACTTAAGTGTTTGCAATTTGATTTTACAAGATATTTGACTAGGGGAGGCAAGAAAATGTTCATACATAGACTGGGATGGTGGCCGATTGTAATATCTGTCCCACAGGATTGGTGGCAAGATCACTACTGGAATTAAAAAAATACTAAAATAAAAATCATTTTTATGAGTAGGGAGACTTACTTGTATACTTAAAATTAACACTGTTCATTCAGACATCCACCAGTACTGGAGCACATGTTATTACCATATTTTCATTAGGCCTAAGTAATAGGTTAAAGATTCCCAACCTCCATCACCAAAGAATGAAAAACCTCACACTCATTGGATTCCCACACAGACAACCCACAATTAACCCTGTTGTGGTGCTGGGCACATACTTATGATATGATCAACACTGGAACAATCTGCATTCACGGTTCTAGAGCTTAATCATATCTGATATTGTCCAGTTGGGTGTCTAGATTTTATTTGTGCCATTTTTAAAAGGATGTAAACTCTCATCTGGGATGGTGGAGCCATGATGATGATGGTGCCTGTGACGTCGGGCCTCATCACCCCCGGGCGGCTGTTAATTACACATTGACACACACCCTGTCGGGCATTATTGCTTGCATGTACAGATCAGGTTGACACTTACCATTGTTTTGGTGCATTTGATAAATGAAGTATTGAGTGCCTCAAAAGCATTATTAAGAATGAAAATCTGCTTTTGTTTCTCCTCCACCTTTTTGCCGAGTTCATCTTTCTCTTTTCTTAACTGCATTTTCTCTTGAAGCACGTTCTGGACTTCTTTGTCTTTTGACAATTCAAAATCTGTCATCTTTCTTTTCATCTCCTCCACTGTAGCAGTCCTGTTTTTCTCACATTGCTTAATTTTCTCCTGCAGATTAATATTCTCTGTGCTGAGTTTGGCATTATCGGCTACGCTATTTTTGATGGTATCTTTCATTTTCACTAACACGCTATTGACTTGCTGATGGAGTTCGTTTGAAACGGGTGTGCAGTTTGCCTTGATTTTCTCCATCTTTATTTTGAGTTCTTCATTTGTTCCTACAAGAACATTGTCTGACAAAGCCCCTTTGATAGCGGCATCAAAGTTATTGGCCATAGTTCTAATTTGTTGCTCAAATTTGTCAAGCATCGAGCTGCATTTGCTTTCACATTGTGAATTCTCCCTCACCACAGCATCCTTTTCTTGTCGCAGATTAATCAGCCTTTCAAGACACTTCTCCCTCGCTGATTCAGCACTCTGAACTTTTTTGTTTAGTATTATGTCACTTGTATTCTTATTTTCCCTTAAAGCATTCATTTCTTGGCGGAGTTTTTCTCTCTCTGCGATCAGTCCAATTTTCTGTCCTAAAAAGGAAAAAAAAAAAAAAAAATTATAGTGCAAAACAGTAATCTCTGTAATGTGTATATGTAATGCGTGTGTGTGTATATATGTAAGCATATATATATATATATATATATATATATATATATATATATATATATCTGTGTGTGTGTGTGTGTGTGTGTGTGTGTGTGTGTGTGTGTGTGTGTATAGATATGCATTATATAGATGTGGGTGGTTGTAAAACATCAATAGATGAAAAATGTGGTTATTTTCATTAAAGGTCTGAAACATAAGAAAAAAGTATGAAGCAGTAAATAACCAATTGTAAGTAGAAATAAAGTTATTAAACCATGCCTAAACTCCTATGTAAGCCATGGCCTACAGTTTAAGGGGGTGCAACATTTTGTACACCTCAAGGACACAGGTTTTCATATTCTTAAATGTGACTGGAGGTGAAATGAAAAAGGTGCAAGTGAGATGCAATGAGGTTAATTGGGTCCAAAGGGATAAATGGCAGGCATGTTGCTAGTTAACCAACTATTTGCTTCTGGTATGCCTACTGTAGTGTGAGCCTGATATCTTTAATAACAAGTATGAGCACACGAGCACACACTCCATAGAGCAGATGGCATTATCAAGACAAGGAAGCTGTACAAGACATTATGTAAAAAAAGAAAAACAAATGCATGGTCCTGGGTTCAAGTACAGATACGTCTACCAATTACATCAATACTGTTGGGAGGGTTGGCATAATCAAGGTCTTTACCTTATAAACACAAGATGCAGGGTTTGAGTCTCACATGGGATAATCTGCTAGCCTTAAAATGATCCACAAGTCTAGTAGTAATCTATAAACCAATAAATTAAATATTATTTTGCTATATCATATACGTCTGTCAGTTTAACTAACTGGCATGCTAATCTGTCTAGTAAGAGTGCACCCAAACAAATGATTGTGCTGATGATCTTTAACTGGTTCACTGTGTATGTTAATCTTATTAATAATGTCCTTAGTGCATCATTGGAAGCTGACCATCCTTGGTGCATCATCCTTCTACTAAAGATCCCCTGACCCCCCTCCCCATATTGATGGCACTTAAATGTACTCATAGTGCATGTGCAAAGCACAGATGTACACACAACCTGAAGGCACCCTTACCTACAGTCCTAAAACATATGTATCCCTGATTGTGACTTGTAAATGCACATATACTGTATGCATCCATAAACACAGTACAAATGCAGTCACTATACTGTATAAATTAAAAGTAAACAAACATATACATCATCACTGGTAACCAGTCCAGTCCAAAAAATGCACAACTTGGAAAACAAAATGAAAAACATGGAAACCAACCAGTGTATACCACCACAAACTTTATTAACTAAATACTTTTTTACAACATAAAATATAAAATGACTTAACACTTTCCTTCTGATATTCACAAGACTTCATCAGAGTGAAAATCGATCATTACGCCATCCTTTTATATACACAAACTAACCAAAGTGCACATTTTAGCATGTCATAAGTAATCATAAATAATCCAACAAAGTAACTAACTATTAAATATTAAATGTTAAAACAAATTACTTCACTGGGATGCTGCTGGTTGGTTAATAAATAAATCAGTAAATAAGTATATGGATTGATTTATAAAATGAAGCATACAGTGTTTATAAAAAGTGTACACAACCCTGTTAAAATGCCAGGTTTTTGTGATATAAAAATGATTCCACAATAAATCATTTCAAAACTTTTCCTACCTTTAATGTGACCTATAATCTGTACAGTTCAATTGAAAAACAATCTGTTAGGGAAAAAATATAAAAAAATAAAAAGCATACAATATGCTGGTTGTAAAAGTGTGCACATCCTTAAACTAATACTTTGTTGAAGTACCTTTTGATTTAGTTACAGCATTCAGTCTTCTTGGATAGGAGTCTATCAGCATGGCACATCTTGACTTTGCTATATTTGCCCACTCTTCCTTGCCAAAGAACTCCAAATCTGTCATATTGCGAGGGCATCTCTTGTGCACAGCCCTCTTCAGGTCACTCCACAGATTTTCTATTGGATTTAGGTCTGGACTTTGGCTGTACCATTCCAAAACTTTAATTTTCTTCTGGTGAAGCCATTCTTTTGTTGATTTGGATGTATGTTTGGGGTCATCATGTTGAAAAGTTAAATTCCTCTTCATTTTCAGCTTTCTAGCAGATGCCTGAAGGTTTTGGGCCAAAAGTGATGGTATTTGGAACTGTTCATAATTCCCTCCACCTTGACTAAAGCCCCAGCTCCAGCTGAAGAAAAGCAACCCAAAAGCATGATACTGCCACCACCATGCTTCACCATGGGGATGGTGTTCTTTTGGTGATGCAAAATGTTTTTGTGCCAAATGTATCTTTCAAAATTGTCACCAAAAGGTTCAACTTTGGTCCCATCAGACCATAACACATTTTCCCACATCCCGTTGGGCGACTAGATCTGTTGTTTTGCAAATTTTAGCCTGGCCTGGATGTTTTTCTGTTAGAAAAGGCTTTGATCTTGCAACCCTACTCCATAGTCCAGACATATGGAGAATACAGGAGATTGCTGTCACATGTAGTACACAACCAGTACTTGCCAGAAATTCCTGCAGCTCCTTCAGTGTTGCTGTAGGTCTCTTGGCAGCATCCCTGACCAGTTTTCATCTCTTCTTTTCATCAATTTTGGAGAAACATCCAGTTCTTTGCAATGTCACTGTTGTCCCATATTTTCTTCACTTTTTGATGACTGTTTTCAATCGGACAGCACAGTGTTAGTGTTGCCACCTCACAGCAAGAGGTTCCCCAGTTCAATTCTCGTCTGGGGTGCCTTCTGTGTGGAGTCTGTATGTCCTCCTTGCTTTCATGTGGGTTTCTTTGTGGTGCTCCGGTTTCCTCCCATGTTTAAAGACATGCATCTGGAGCATTTCTCCCCGGGCCTCCACTGAAAATTGGCTTCATTCCAAGTCAGACTTTCCCGGTTAACAAATGTTAAATAAATAAATGTGTTCCATGGTATATCCAATGCTGTGGAAATTTTTTGTATACTTCTGACTGATAAAAATCCTACTTGGACAGCTGAACTTTAGTTGGGGTTAATCAGAGTCTCTTTGATTGATGGCAGGTGTGTACCCAAGAAGACTGTGAATGCTATAATTAAATCAAAAGGTGCTTCAACAAAGTATTAGTTTAAGGGTGTGCACACTTATGCAACCAACTTATTGTACGTTTTTTATTTTTTATATTTTTTCCTTAATATATTTATTTGTTTTTTAATTAAATTGTACAGGTTATAGGTCACATTAAAGGTAGGAAAAGTTTTGAAATGATTTATTGTGGTGTCATTTTTTATATCACAAAAACCTGGCATTTTAACAGGGATGTATACACATTTTATATCCACCGTATGTTATTAAAAACATGAATATTACATTCAAACTGCTTTGTAATAGCCTTACTCTTTAGGACACTAATTAGTGACAAGGACTCATTAATTCCAGGATTATCAGAGGCATTCAGCCTCAACTGTGAAAATAATTCCTGGAACTCTAGTTCTTCTTCATCTTCTTTTGGCTTTTCCCAGTTAGGGGTCTCCACAGCGGATCACCTGTCCACTCATGATTGGCAGTGGAGTTTTTTTACAGTATTGAGTGTCCAGCTGGGCACCCAACCTTCTGCAGAAGGCAGACATGCACACATGCCTAGGGATAATTTAGTGTGTCCTATCCACCTACAGCATGTCTTTGGGATGTGGGACGAAACCAGAGCACCCAGAGAAAACCCACGTGACCACACTGAGGACATGCAAACTCCACACAAGGCACCCCAGCCAAGAATCGAACCAGAGAACCTCTTGCTGTGAGGTGGCAATGCTAACTATTGCACCATCGTGGCCACCCAGTTCCTGGAACTCTAATAGTATATTAAAATTGCCTGTAAAATCAGAGACCATAACTCTGTCAATAACAAAAGCATGTAAACTTTTTGAAATTAAGACGTCCAGAACTATGTCTAAAAAGGGCATTTGTAGATTTTACTTTTCTTAATATCATAGGTTCATAGGTAAGTACTAGGCTATCAGCCCAAGGGCCTAAGTAAGCCTAGCCAACAAGGTTCCCTGGTTTATGCCACCCAAGAAAGTTAATTTTCTGTGATGTTTCCTAATTCTATCTTTTAATTTCCTATTTATCTTTCCCACCCCCACATAAAATGCATTACAGGAGATGCAGTTAGCAAGATAAACTACATAGGTGGTGGTAAAATTACACCTCCCTGGGCAGGGAATGGTTCTGTCAGAATCCTCTGCTACTTTGCAAGGATCCTCGTGTAAATCTACACCATTTACAAAACCAACATTACCTCATAACACCCTGGCCAAAGCTAATATGTCTATTTAGTATTCCTCTCCAAGATCTTTTTTTTGTATTTTTCCCCTCAATAAATGCAATCATCTGTGCATCATCCCACCAATTTTTTGACTTAAACAGAAAATATAAGATTCCAGTTTAATTTAATCATATTCATGTATCTGAATACATTCATGTTATATGGAATGGTAAATACTGGGGTGGACAGATCCAGAGTTTTATTGTTTCTCATCTCAATACAAATTAATCTTTAGAATAGGTGCAAAACATTATTTAACAAATTTATGGGATACCCTCTCTTGATAAACATGCAAATTTACAAATGAATCTCTTTATCAGACACGTTGTCATCAGAAATTAACCTTGATAACCACACCATCTGGCCTTTAACTATTATCTTGTATTGGTGAAATGGATGGCAACTTGTATGATGATGCATATTGGAAAAAGTGTCTTGTCTATAGATACATGAGGAGTAGCATCCTAGAGACACACCTGTTCTAGAGGGATATTCAAATAATTTGTCATAATGTCATTTAATGTGTATGTGAATTTCAAAAAAGTGGTTGATTTTACCATTTGGGGTAAAAAGTTTTCTATTATTCAACTGTACATTTCCATGAAATTAACACGTTGCCCAAAAATCTGAAGTAACCGTGCACTAATGAAGAGAACTTTGGCATAAAAAATACTTTTTCCTCCCAAATAGCTAAAACTATATCATAAAAAGGGGTGCAAGCAATGCTCTTAGCCACTCCAGGTACTTGATGGAACCATTCACGCTCAAAATGTATACAATTATTAAAAGTCAAATCAAAAAGCGAAGTAATCAGCTGTATATCTCATGTAGCTATAAATGTATGTTCACATAAAAAAAAATCAATCAAGCAATACCTAACTTCTGGGGAAATACAGAAAATCTACAACATCAACTGTTATAAACAAAATATTCTCATCTTACTCCATTCTATTTAAGGTCTCAAGCAATTGCCAGGAATATTTTAATATGTATGCTTTTGATTCTAAAATGCCTTTGCACTTAAAAATCAATGCATTTGACAAAAAAGGTTCTGTCTTGGAACCTTTGGCAGAAAGGATAGGTCTCAGGGGTGGGGTCATGTAAGGATTTATTTATTTTGGAATACCAAATATTGATGCAATCAAAGTTTTAGCCACCTGCAAATATTCCCATCCCTGATGGTCCATATCACCCAGTAAAACCAAATCAAGTAAGAAAGAAAATCTAACTTAACACAGGCAATATTAATATCCCTTATTGAAATCCTCTTATACGTTGCTTCCTTGGATAACAGTTGAAACATCTCAATAGTGTCATTATGAATGGTTTTGATTATTCTGTTACCCTTGTCTGGTTTCATAACCCTTACCTGCCTAACATAAATTAAACAATTTAAATTCACCCTTTCTTCTCTTGTTAAATTATCAGATGAAAAATATTTCTGTTTATAAATATTCCTAAAATGGTATTTCCTGATCTTCTTGAAGACAGAAATCCATAGGTTGGGGGGGGGAGCATAACTTTACTTTTTCTCTTGAGATTAGTGACTTCATCAGCTAGCATGGGTGTCTCACCTTCAAAACTTTTAAATTCCTAACATATAGTTTTGATTGTATAACGGCATCAACAATGTCTAATTTAAAATTAGGAATGAACTTAAAACCTTTTTTAAAAACAGACATTCATCTTTCAATTGTTGTTGTGTCTTTCGGCTTTTCCCAGTTAGGGGTCGCCACAGCGGAACTCCCGTCTGCTAATGACATGCATCTTTCAGTAATATGTACATTAGACAAATTGTAAACTTTAAATGAGTCCGGTATTGCCGCATCATATTCACCACCACAGCCACATAAGCATTTAACCACACCAACAAAAGTACAACTTGGAAAGCAAAGTGAAAAACACAAAGTGACCAGCATACACAACCACAAACATCTGTATGATGTCAAGAAAAGTCAGTCTACAAATGGCCTTTTTAGACATAGTTCTAGGTGTTTTAATTTCAAAAATGTGCATTTTTTTATTGACAGAGTTATGGTCTCTGCTTTTATGGGTGATTTGATGCATTATTAGAGTTCAAGGAATTAATTTGGCAGTTGAGGCTGAATGCCTCTGATAATCTTGGAATTAATGATTCCTTGTTACTAATTAGTGTCCTAAAGATAGAGGCTATCACAGTATAGTTTAAATGTAGTATTCATTTTTTAATAATGTGTTTCATTTTATAATTCATTCTATATACTTTAAATTATTTATTTATTAACCAGCAAGCATCTCAGTGAAGTAATTTGTTTAAACATTTACCATTTAATTAATGTTTATTGTCAATTTTATTTGTTGGATTATTTGATTATTCATGACATGCTAATATGTGCAAGTTGATTGGTTAGTTTGTGTATATATAAAAGGGTGGAGCAATGGGTGATTTTTCACTCTGATGATGTCTTGTGAATATCAGGACAAAAGTGCTAAGACTTTTTACATTTCAGTAAACATGGATGTGGAAGTGGGTTTTAATGTAGAAGTCTGGGTAGTAGTACTGTTTGGGCTGCAGCATTTTTTTTTATACATAGAGTTATCATCAGTGTTTGAATACTTGTTTGGATGTGATATGTCCATATGCATCATGTTTCTACTTTGCATAATCCTGTATATTTAATTTATTTACTTCTCTGAATTTGTTTACCAGGGAAAATGGTTGTCTTGTTTTCACATAAATTCTGTTTTTTTTCCATCATCTCTGACGTCTTTAGCTTAATTAATTAATTAATTAAAGATCAGTGTAATCCGTGACACTATGCATGTGATTTGCAGAAAACAAAAATAAGAATGATCCCAGAGGAGATTCCTGAGGTATGTCACCACTGACCACGAGGAAATGTGACCATTCTACTAGAAACTGTTACCTGACACCTGGCTAGGAAGTTACTATACCCAGGAGAATTACTATGCAGTGGCATCTTCCTCCTGCAGCCTGGATGAGAGAAAGGGGAGAGGTGGTTAATGCACTCTGTCAAATACCTTGCAGTAATTCAGAAAAACTGCACTTACAGAATGGACTTTGTCAAAGCACTTGTTGTGAGGATGTGACAGTGTAGGCCAAGATAGTGGTTTTAAGCAGACTTTTGTTTTTTTTTTTGTTTTTTTTTATGACCCTGATTTTAATATGCTCACTTTTCATCTTTGCCTTTAGAATGATTCAAGTCGCTTTTTTATCTTCTGATTTAGCTTTCTTGGTACATTTATTGCCTATTAAACTTCTACTGTTATTTCTTTTAACAGACACTTCATATTTATTAACGGTGATACTAACATTGTTTATCTATGAATGTCAGTGATGTATCCTTGTCTGAACCAATGTAATATTTCTGTCACTGTATTGCTTTCTGTGAGATAAGCTGTGAGCCTGCTGTATGCCATTCAAATATCTGCTTTTACATTTTGAGTTAAGTTGTTGAAGAATGTCAAACAGGGGTTAAGCCACTTAAAATATACTGGTTTATCAGTTAAAGATGCTACATAGTCCATACTAATGCACACTCAGATCTACACGAATTGGGGACAAATTCTAATATAATCAGGTAGAATTTTAAAATTTTAGTACTATTATTTTGAGACATTGACAGAATAAGAGAATATGAATTAATGTATATTTCCTAAAAATAAAAAGTCTATAACTCTATAATTATTGTCATTAAGTGCAATTCACCTCTTTTTCTCCAAAAGTCACCAGTTTTAAGAGGGATTAAGACTGATAGAGCTAGAATTATTAAAAATCAGGGATGCCCCTATAAATCAGGGACATTGGAAAGGTAGGCACAGCCTTTACTATATTCTGTTTATGTTAAAGTTAAACTACACCTTCTAGCAAAGTTTAATACAACCCTTACATTCCTTTTCTCCTTATAATGTGGTTCCAGAATTGTGTAGGTACCAGAAATGAGCTTGTCCTTTATAACACTTTAATTTCCTTGCTTTGGAATCAAAGGGAAAGCCACCCAGTTTAAGCTTATGTGTAGTTTATCCTGTCGGGTACTACTGATAAGTTTAGAACAAAAAACTGTCTTTATCACAGCAAAGAAGAGAAACAGAACCAGTACATCTAGCTGATAGGGATGCTGCCTGTCTCTTTTTGAGCAGGTGTCCGGATTTGGGCAATTCTGTTCTGGAGGTGGGCATAAACAATCGTAAATGTGTTAATATTACAAGACAAAAATGTTTTCTGTCTTTTCTCTAAATGCCACAGAAATCTTTGATACCGTATTTGTCATCTAAATAAAGTACATAAACAACCAACACTGCATGTCACAGTCTTTACCTGGGTAAATAAACTGTCTTTCGGCTTTTCCCGGTTAGGGGTTGCCACAGTGGTACTCTGGTCCACTAATGATTGGCAGTGAATTTTTATGGTGTAGAGTTTCCAGCCTGGTGTCCAACCTTCAAAGAAGGCACACCTACACACGCATGCACCTACCTGCGTGTTTTTAAATTCACTCAACCGCAGGGAGGAGATACAGACTGAACCAGAGAACCTCTTGCTGTGAGGTGACAATGCTAACCCGCTGCACCACTGAGGGCTCTTTACCTGGGTAATAATATGAAAATAAATGAATACATTTTTCATTCAGTGATGGCATGGTTTGTCCTACATAGTCCCAAGTTTCAGTAAGATTGTCCCAAAAAATAAAGCCTAATAGTTTACTATATATTTTGCATTGTAATCCTCTTACAATTGTTTTCTGTAACTACAGTGTTATGGAAAGGGTTAGACATGTACCCAGAACTACTGATGCCACACTCAAGGAATTATGATTTTGATGAAGTGGCCCATATGCTTCAATATAAATGAAGGGATAGCAATGCAACAGTAGTGGGAAAAAATAATGTATGCCCAAGTTAAAATATATATATATATATATATATATATCTAACACCTATTCAAGAAATTTTTTTGTACTGCACTTGTAAATACTTTTGATCAAAAAAGGCAAGCACATTTCTTCAAAATTTAAGATGATAAAAATCTTACTACTGGTGCAGATAATAGTAAGTAGCAGAACATGTTGTTTCACAACTCAGGAAGTGTGTGTGGGAGGGGTCTGTCAGTGCTCATAACATAGAACGATGATCCTTACGAAAGCCTGGAATTTACCTGCTTTCTTTGGCTAAAGCTGTATAATTGCTCTTAATGGCTTCTAACAGGTTCTGAGAGAAATATATATGAAGGTCATTCAGGAATAAAATGCAAGCACTCTTGCTATAGAAGGTATATAAGATGCATGTGGCTCACACTGTTGCCATTATATCTTAATGGACTATCAAAGCATCATGACTTCCTTATGTCTAGGATGACTAATATAAAGGGGACTTGAAATGTATTCTTGGACAGAGACAAGGAAACACTTGAACAAGATCAATTTAGAATGGCAGGCCTCATTGTCAGACATTTTGTGGAAAATATTAAAATTTTATGAGGAGGACATAGTTTAATGCAATGAACCTATGAACCATTGTAGAGGGTATCACTGTGACTCGTTCATCATATACCTCACAAAGTAAATAAAAATAGAAATTCCATTTCATGTAAATTGAAGGTAGATAAGAAATTCTCCATGTATTCTCTGTGCAAAACTCTGTAAAAAGAAGTCTGAATATTAATAAAAGTAGTCAAATCTAATTACTGCAGATGTTGCCAACAGTTTCCCCTTGTCAACCCCAAAACACATATCCTTCACACAGTACAAAAGTTTTAACTACTCATCTGACTTCAAAGTTGCTACCCCCCTTATTGCTATTTAAGTAATTTTCCCACACACTGTTTTCCTTAGATCTATAACACTGAGTGCATACCCAGCTATCCAGTATTGTTCTTGTATTAACCTCCTTTACTAGAAAGTGTCTCTGGATCATTGCTTTGGTTGTAGTGTCTGAATTAATAGGTGGTAAATGACCTTTAATACATGTGTACAACAGATATAAGGTGCAACACATTTAACACTGCATTGCAACAACATAAATCAGCAAGTCAGCCCAGTGTCTGGCACTCAAAATCCAATTATTTTGTTGTCCTAGCAGTTTAGCACAGAAGATTAAGCTTTTGGATTGTCAAGAAATTCAACTTGTAGTCCCATATTTTGAATTATTCAGCCTCTTCTTCTAAAATTATGTGACACTGAGCAAATCAATAAACCAGAGAATGTTGTTTTTCCATCCTCTGAAAAGAAGCACTTATGCCTGGAAAGGGTGCCCCACTAAACAGCGAAAACAAGTAAAGAAATACTATTTTGTAGAAAAAGTAGCAATGTTTATCTTTGATACCATGGTAGTTTTGTAATTTAGAGCATTCTCTGCAGTTTATTTCTCTGCTCAAATATACTGCATGAAAGATTACAAAGGACTCCATGTGCACTATATTACATCCATGCAGTAATTATACATTTTCGTGAGACGTTCTCCATCATGTAGCTTTACTGTGAATTTGTTTTTTTTTCCATGGTTTATTGAAGCCACTCACTTGTATGAGGTGTTGGTGCATAGCAGTGTGGGGGTTTGTACTTTTCCCCACTATAGTGTGACCAAGAAGTTGGTATATTTAAGATGTGGGGGAAGTCTCCCCTCTTAGGGCATCCACAGGGGAAATCCCTTCTCTTTGGGCATGCAGGGGGATTGCCATTTTCAGAAAAAAAGGTTTGGTTTTCCTTTTTTTTTTATGCTTTTGGATAATGAAAAATCAGTAAAGAGAGGTGCTCCACTGTACATTATTTGACTGAACATAAGGAAACCTGTCTTACGTTGAGCAGGTGCTTTGAAATCTACTTTTTTTGTAATCAGAAAGTGGTGCTGCAGAGTTTGGGTTACATATAAAGTAATAAACTATCTCGGGTATGATTAATGGTGAGTTATGGCAAAATCATACAATAACTAATTCACAGCTGAGTAGCAACATTTTGAAAAAAAAAAACTGCTAAAAGTCATCTTATTTAAAACTTCAAGCTTCACTGGACTTTATTAACTGATACCATGGCATGAAAATGTGAACCACACTATACAGAGTGTTAGAGCAAGATAAATAAGAGATGTGGTAACCTTTCAGTTCATGAACTTCCCCCTTATAATTACATCTATTTCTCTGTATACTTAACATTCATCATACTCACTCAAATTGACATTTTGTTCATGATTAACTTTTTTTTTTTCCTGGGACCCTCTGAAAGTGAACATTCACCCAACAGGGTTAACACAGTTAACAAGAGTAAAACAAATAAAACATTTTAACTGGATTTGTCAAAACGAGGAAGGAAAAACCCAGTTATCCAACACAATGTAATGTAATGTCAACAACAAATAAATATCAATGTCGTCAAAACTTCAGTAAATAACCATTTTTGCAGGGAAACAAACATACCTGTTCTCCTCTCAACTCAACACTGAAGTCCTCCAGCCTTGGGGAGAGTAAAAAGTACTCCTTTACCTCTGTGATTCAGCAAGTAATAAGTTGACTGGCAAAAATTTTAATGTAGCATGTTTAATATTTCTGGTTCTAGTATGAGTCATTAAGCTAAAGATGGATGAAGTTAAAAGCAGGTGAAGTCTATGTGATGTAATCTCATCCCAGTGAACATATACCAACTGCATGGTCACACAGCATCAGTAGTGATGTCCTATGGAAAGTTGTGATAAGGGAGTTTACACCAATTTAAACGTGACTAGTTAGAATGTTATCCAACAAAAAATTGAGAAACAGTAAGCAAGACCTTTCCACTGTGAAGTGGTACAAGACTGAAGTACTGCAGTGAAACTACATGCTTTCTTTTTAACAACCTTCATTTTTTTTAACCGGACTTGGGATCTTTGAGGAATTGTCCCATATGTTATATGTAACTCAAGCTAAACCAGATGAAGCATAGATAAATTTACAATAGCTCATGCCTTTTGAATCCTAAATTTGAGGCCCTGCATTGTTTTTGTACCTTCTTGTTTAGTTTGTCATGAATTGCAGAGTTATGAGCTAGAAGAGGACCTTATCAGGGATGGACAATGGTGTAGTGATATATGAAGGCTATTTCACAGAAGGGCATTGGTCATTCTTCTCATTGGTTTTGGCAGGTAGAACTAGTGGGCTCTAAAATGCCTACCATTCCCTGATAGGAGTACCAAAATATGAAGCTACTGTGTAAAAGACTAAAGAGACATTTGCTCTTCCTCTTGGGGAATGTATTCCAGTCTTCTGTAATGATGGATAGTTATGAAGAGTGGCTAGATATAGTGTATGTTAATTACAGCAGCTATTTTTTTATTTTTTGCTCACTTGCTCATTGTCTTTCACATCTGATGACCAAACAACCCCAGTGCATCTCCTAAATTGATGCGTCTACCTACCCCTCCAGGCATCCTCACAGGAATAACTGCAGTTAGGGTTTGGAGCTGGTGAGAACAAGGCATCCCAGGCCCATATCGTACTACTGTCAGACATGTTTTTTTCTCTTATTATTCCTATTCTCCCATGTGCCTTGGTAGCACCTTGTAGGTAGGACATGCTGTGGGTGGACTGCACTGATCTGCAAACTTCCACAAGGTGTTGACATTGGTAGTCTGCTGTGTCTGTCCTCAAGAAGCACTCCATAGTTATTTTGAGGCCTCCACCATGGAAATATAACTGCATTGTCTGCCCTGTGCATGAGGCATCTTTCTGATGATTTATGAATTTTTTTTTA
This sequence comes from Protopterus annectens, assembly GCF_019279795.1. Classification (NCBI taxonomy): domain Eukaryota; kingdom Metazoa; phylum Chordata; order Ceratodontiformes; family Protopteridae; genus Protopterus; species Protopterus annectens. Next base: position 98,136,857 of record NC_056747.1, read on the forward strand.
AATGTTGTATTTTATTAAAATATTTGTGATGTTACATTGATACATACACTTACAAAATTTGAAACATATTGAAAATTCAACTATGCTTATAGTTTTAAAATGTAATATGTATACAGTTGCCTGAATTCTTATTTAGTACAGGTTTTAATAGGATGGTTAATAAATAAACTAACTCATTCCTTGTTTTGATAAGTATATAACAGTGTTCTAATAAAAATCAACAAGTGATAGAACTTTAGTCCAAGGATTCTGCTGAATAGACCTAGGTTATATTCTGCTTTCCCTTCTATTTTTTTTGAAGATTGCTTCTTTTAACAATGCAAAAATCTTCAAAATGAGTTGGTGATGAGTTTAGTTTTTTTTCCTTACCACAACCATAATAGTCCAAAGTAGATAAACAATTTCATAGTTTTAAATATAACAGGAACTTCTAAAATAGACAAACTTCTAAAATAGCAAGAAACTTCGATCCCTCATAAAATCATCAAAGGCCAGTTTTGAAAGAAAAATTGCCCTAGACACTAAAGATAATCACAAGGCCTTCTTAATTATGTCAGGAACATAGGCGGAAACTCCCAGACATGCTCTGAATTGTTGTATAATGGTACAAAATATACCAAACCTTCAGACATAGCCAACATCCTGGCAGACAGATTCAGCGCAAACTTCTTCCCCCCCCCCAAAGGAGCAAATGCCTATCCCAACTGAATGTAACCTCCCTGACCTTACAGATGCACAGGTGAAAGCTGCCCTCCCCAAAGCAAAAAACACAGCATCTATGGGACTGGATGGTGTCCCAGGCTGTGTCTTACATGAGCTCCAAGAAGAACTGAACCCTCACATTAAGTCATTGTTCAAACTTAGCCTTACTACAGGATATGTACCCAAAGAATGGCGTACAGCTACAGTGGTCCCACTCCCTAAAGGTGGTGCCACAACGGACCCCAGAAACTATCGCCCCATAAGCCTGACTAGTCTGGTCTGTAAAGCTATGGAGTGTATTATCATGAAACTCATAAACAAAGACATTGGGAGCCTCCAGACACTGGACCCTACCCAATTCGGCTTTGTTAAGGGCAGATCTTGCCTCTTAAACCTAGTTGATTTCTTTGAAACAGTTACCAAAGCCATAGATGAGGGCAAGGTAGTCCACACAGCCTACCTGGACCTCGCAAAAGCCTTCGACACAATACCCCACTCGGGCATCATAAATAAGCTTACCAGCTTAAATATCAACCCCTATATCACAAGATGGGTTGCAAACTGGCTCAGAGATAGAACCCACATGGTCAGAATTGCAGATGCCATGTCCAAATCCAAACCAGTTACAAGTGGCATCCCACAGGGCTCAGTTCTGGGACCTCTCTTGTTCAGTATATACTTCTCTGAGGTTCAGGCTAACACCGGGGGATTATGGCTGACAAAGTTCGCAGATGACTGCAAACTGGGGGCCATAATCGAATCTCCAGCTGACACAAGCATCCTCCAAAAGGGTCTCACAGAGACAGATGCTTGGTGCCAGAGCCACGGCCTCAAGCTAAATGCTAAAAAGTGCATAGTCATCCCCTTTGGGAAAAACAAGGTGCCCACAAATTACCACATAGATGGTAATCCATTAAGTACGGAAGAAGTAATTAGAGATTTGGGGACCAACGTAGATAGTAATCTCTCCTTTGATAATCACGTTGCCAAAGTGGTTGGAAAGACCTTCTATATAGCCCACCTTATCACGAAAGGGTTTGCATCTAGATCAAGAGAGGTCATTGTGCCCCTCTACTCATCACTCATCAAGCCCATAATTGAATACAATGCCCCTTTTGGTATGTACCTTACCCGACACCTGCAGCAACTGGAGAGACCCCAAAAGAACCTCATCAAGAGGATCATGGGCTACAAACAGATGTCCTATGCAGCTCGACTAAAGAAACTCCAGCTCTACTCAGTTGCTTACTGCCTACTCAGAGGCAATCTATGCCTGACGTACAAAGCCATGTCAAACCCAGAATTAATGGACATGCTCCACCTCAAAAAATCCAAGTCCCTTAGAGCTACACGCTCCAGGGACCTAAACCTCAGCACAAAAAGAAATAGGACATGCTGGAGGGACAGATTCATTTCCCAGAGGCTCCCCTCACTCTGGAATAGAATCCCAATTCATGTTAGACATAGCCCCTCGCTGACCCTCTTCAAGCGAAATTTGGACTCGTGGATTGGAAATCGCAAATTCATCCCTGGGATCTCTCCTGTGTCCCTGCTAGACAGAAGCACAGTAAACTAATCTTAAAAGGGTACCTTCTATGACCTACTTTACAGAGGCACAGTAGGCTAATCTAATAGGGAGGAGGAAGCCAAATACACTCTGGCTAGGCTTATATATGCCCTAGGGCAGATAGCCTGGTATCTGCCTATGAACATCTTTGTCAAAGAGAATGTGTCAAACTTTAATGCTCTTAAAAAATCTTCTACTTTCTCCTGAAAAGGTTTTATTTATGAACATTCAAAAATATGTGACTAATCTGCACTACAAGATTTCAAACAACTCCAGCACTGTATGTCCTTATTACTATTAAACTTGACTACTCTGTTAGGAGTAAGGAAAGACCTATATAGTAATTTCAAAGTGAAAATACTCTGTTATGATCATGAGGTGTATTTTATAGAGGTCAATAATTGTTTTTGTATTCAGTAGTTAAATTTGTATTCCTAGGGTAATGCATTTCCAAAAAATATCATTAACATTAAGGCATTAGAATTTTATATAGTTTAGAAATGATATTTTCTCTGTTTTATGTTCATTATATGTAATTTCATATACAAGGTGAATTAAAATTGGCTTAATTTTGTATTGAGATTGCGATACAGTGAGACATTTCTGCTGAACATATGTTTTAACATTATGTAAATAACCAATCTTGAGAATCTGAATTATATTCATTTATAGGATATTGTTTCTTTAATTCCTAAATTAATAAAGCATTGTTGCTAGCAGAAGAAGGTTGTTACATTCCAGTAGTTCTAGTAGCATTAATTTGGTCAAGAAAGTCTCTGGCTCTATGTTATCTATAATTGTGTTTAAATGTTTTTAAAAAGTGATGAATATAATTTCAGTGGCAGAAGCAATGTATATTGATGATGGTTACTTATATAATACCAGAAAAGATTTTCTTTTCAGTAAAATTTATCAACTTTCATTTTTTTCATGAAAGAAATATGTGTAAAGGCTGCCAGTTTGAGTTACAGTTAGGATCTATCTAATTTAGAATAATTTTTAAAAACTACTGATTTACATGGGTATTTAAATCTGGAAAACAAATATTTCTCCAAGTTCCATGTTTTAATATGATTGTGAAAAGAGATTGTATTTTAGGGAGCCAAAGGAATTTTAACATTATTTTGTTAATTTCTATTTGCTTTTTGCCTGGAGGAAGAGCTGATGGCTTGTATTACATATTTTTGAGAAAAAATTACAGTCTGTTCACCAATACTATTATTTTTATGCAGTTATGATATTCTATTTTTATTTAAAAGTATTGTGACTTTGAGTTATTAAATTTTTTATTTAGAGTATGCTTGAAATTTATTAATTATGAGTTTAATTTCCTTTAATATTTGTGAATTTGAGTTAATGGAATGTCATTAGCAAATATTATTTGTGTTGTTGTAGTTATTTGGTGCTTCTATACCTTTTATTCTAGAGCTGTTCTAAATAGAGATGCTAATAAATCTATAGCCAAGGCAAACAATACAGGAGATGAGGGTAACCCTGTTTAGTGCTTCTAGTCAATGAGAGAGATTGAGAATTAAAAGGACCTAATTTGACAAACTTTATTATTGTTCTATAATTTTTTGAGAGAGACGAATTTGTGCCTTCTCAACATCTAAACTCACAACTATAGCTTTTCCTTTTTTCTCTTTGTTATAGATGTGTATAAGAGTTAAAATTCTTCTAGTATTATCACATGTTTGCATCTTTTATATAAAACTAGTTTGATCTGGATTATTTATCTAAAGATTGACATAAATATTTTATAATAATTATGTAAGGGCAGTAAGTTAATATGAGAAGCTTAATTGGAATTGTTTTTCTTTTAATACTAGTGCAATTAAATAATATTTCCAAGATGGAGGAATCGTTTCTTTGTTTAGAATTTCTAAGAGTGTTTTGTGTTAAAAAATGGTGAAAATAGCTTATGTATTTTGGATATTATTCCATCTGTACCAGGAGCTTTATTAGCATTGAGTTTTTTTGCAAGTAATTGGTATAAGCAAGTTCTTTTTTGATTTAGTTGTAATCTTTTCCAGATTTGAGAGGTCTGTACTTGGATCTGTATTTGATTCTATATGTTCCAATTCCTGAATTAAAGTATAATATTGTCTGAAAGTATTTAAAATATCTTCAGTATCAATATATGTTTTATTATCTTTATTATTTTTATCTCGATGATTTTATTAGTTCTAGATTGAATCTTGCCTTTTCTAATTAAGTTGTGCATATGTTTCAGTGACATGACAAATGAGCCCACTTTTAATTTTTTCTACTGCTAAAGCCATTTTATGTAAAATAATTTCAAAATATTTGTTTACATTTTCAATTGTAACTATTATAGATTTATCATTACTTTTATAGTTTGCTTTAGCTGTATGCAATTCATTTTGTAATCTCACTAGATCAGATTCATATTCACTTTTGTTTGTGCTATGCTTTATATGTATGCTTTAAGTCAATCCCCAATAATAATTATATTTGCTTCCCCTGTGAAGTTTGTATTTGTAAAAATTCTACTTCAGAAATTAGCCAGGGCTTATATTCTTCTTATTTGATTGCATATGCTAATATTCTGGATATGGATAGAGGTTTCTTGTATATAGATTCATATCTTAAGATAAGAGCATTATAATCAGAAATTGGCATGGTATAATATTAAAGCCTAATATTTTTGTTATAACTTGTGAGATTAATATTTTAGCAATTTTAGTTTGTGTACCATTGTTAAATGAATAATTAGTAAAGCTAAATGATTTATTTTCTTTTAAAGAGATTGTATCCTTTAAATTTAATCACTATCCACTTTTTGAGAGCTTTAACTGTGGAAGCCAGTCATCATTTTCCTTTTGCACTAGTTTCTGTGTTTAATAGAACATTAAAATCTCCTACTATTATTAAGTTATCTTTGCCATTATTAAGAATAATATTTAGATTTTTTTCCTGAATTTAAAATTATTCCAGGAAACCAATACAAATTACCTAGAGTCCATATTCTGTTATAATATTTTATTGTTACAAGTGATATTAGTCTCTCTCTCTCTCTTCATATTTATATAATATTTGAGGAGATAATACATTTTCCCTATATATCATGACATTTCTTGTTTTGAAAGTAGCTTCAGATATTACATAATTTTTAGGATTCAAAATGTCTTTGTATGTTTAACATATGTTTCTTTAAGAAATGTAACTTGTGCCTTATTTATATTTAAAAATTGGATCATATTTGATCTTGTCTTTAGACGGTTTAGTACATTAATATTTAACTATAGTGTTAAATCCATAGTTGAATTAATAAAAATTGAAAATGTATTATGATTATTATTTAACCTTAAAGAATACTCGTGATGTAATACATCCATACATTTTTGAATAGTAAAGAATATTTGTTTGACAGTTTACTATTATTTAATTTGACACATAAGATCAATTTGATTAACTAATAGTTTTTATATATATATATATATATATATATATATATATATATATATATATATATATATATATATATATATATATATCTTCTTCTTTCGGCTGCTCCCGTTAGGAGTCACCACAGCAGATCAACTGTTTCCATTTCTTCCCGTCCTCGGCATCTTGCTCTGTCACACCAACCTCCTGCATGTCTTCTCTCACCACATCCATAAACCCTATATTAGGCCTTCCTCTTTTCCTGTTACCTGGTAGCTTCATCCTTAGCATCTTTTTCCCAATATACTCAGCATCCCTCCTCAGCACATGTCCAAACCAATGTAATCTTGCCTCTCTGGCTTTGTCTCCAAACCTTCCAACCTGGGCTGACCCTCTAATATACTTATTCCTAATCCTGTCCATCCACGTCAGACCCAGTGCAAATCTTAACATCTTCAACTCTGCCACATCAAGCTCTGACTCCTGCCTTTTTGTCAATGCCACTGTCTCCAACCTGTATAACATAGCTGGTCTCAATACCCTCTTGTAGACCTTCCCTTTCACTGTTACTGGTACTCGTCTGTCACAAATCACTCTTCTCCACTCACTCCATCCTGCCTGTACTCTTTTCTTCACCTCTCTTCCACACTCACCATTACTCTGAACTGTTGATCCCAAGTACTTAAACTCATTCACCTTCACCATCTCTACTCCCTGCATCCTCACCATTCCTCTGTCCTCCCTGTCATTCACACACATATATTCTGTCTTAGTCCTGCTGGCCTTCATTCCTCTTCTCTCTAGAAAATATCTCCACCTCTCCAGGGTCTCCTCCACCTGTTCCCTACTCTCACTACAGATCACAATGTCATCTGCAAACATCATAGTCCACGGGGACTCCTGTCTGATCTCGTCTGTCAACCTATCCATCACCATTGCAAATAAGAAAGGGCTCAGAGCTGATCCTTAATGTAATCCCATCTCCACCTTAAACACATCCATCACTCCCACCGCAGACCTCACCGCTGTCATACTACCCTCATACATATCCTGTACCACTCTTACATACTTCTCTGACACTCCAGACTTCCTCATACAATACTACAACTCCTCTCTAGGCACCCTGTCATATGCTTTCTCTAAATCCACAAAGACACAATGCAACTCCTCCTGACCTTCTCTGTACTTCTCCATCAACACTCTCGGAGCAAACATCACATCTGTAGTGCTCTTTCCTGGCATGAAACCATACTGCTGATCACTAATCATCACCTCCCTTCTTAACCTAGCTTCCACTACTCTTTCATAACTTCATGCTGTGACTGATCAGTTTAATCCCTCTGTAGTTAATACAGCTCTGCACATCACCCTTATTCTTAAAAACCGGTACCAAAACATTTTTCTCCATTCCTCAGGCATCCTCTCACTTTCCAAGATTTCATTAAGCAATCTAGTTAAAAACTTCACTGCCATTTCACCTAAACACCTCCATGCTTCCACAGGTATGTCATCTGGACCAACAGCCTTTCCATTCTTCATCCTCTTCATAGCTATCTTTACTTCCTCTTTGCTAATCCACTGCACTTCATGATTCACTATCCGCACATCATCCAACCTTCTCTCCCTCTCATTCTCTTCATTCATCAACCCCTTAAAGTACTCTTTCCATCTGCTCAACAGACTCTCCTCGCTTGTGAGTATGTTTCCCTCATTATCCTTTATCACCCTTACCTGCTGCACTTATTTACTAGCTTGGTCCCTCTGTCTAGCCAATCGGTAAAGGTCTTTTACTCCCTCCTTAGTGTCCAACCTTTTATACAACTCTTCATATGCCTTATCCTTAGCCTTCACTACCTCTCTCTTTGCCATGCACCTCATCTCCTTATACTGTTGTATACTTTCTTCATCTCTCTGACAATACCACTTCTTCTTCGTCAACCTCTTTCTCTGTATACTCTCCTGTACTTCTTCATTCCACCACCAGGTCTCCTTGTCCTCCTTCCTCTTTCCAGATGTCACATCAAGCACCTTTCTAGCCATCTCTCTTACTAGCTCCGCTGTAGTTACCCAGCTATTCGGTAACCTTTCACTGCCACCCAGTGCCTGTCTTAACTCTTCCCTGAACATCACCTCACAATTACCCTTTTTCAGTGTCCACCATTTGATCCTTGGTGCTGCCCTCACACTCATTCTCCTCTTCTTGATTACCAGTGTCATCCTACAAACCACCATCATAAATATATATATATATATATATATATATATATATATATATATATATATATATATATATAATATAAGGATTATTTAGGCTATCGTCCTCACTCTATCATGCTAAAAGGATTTAAATTTAGTTAAGAAATTTTAATATAGTCAGAACTCTGCAGTATGTATTTGATATATTGAGAGCTTAACTATATATGTGCACAAGCATATACCCACACACAAATATATTAGTTATAAACCAACATATATGTATTTAACATTGCTTTATCACATTACCTCCCATTTCATTTCATTAATATAGTCTTGAAAAGTGTAACCATGTTATATTAAAGGTGACTAAATTATAATTACTTAGAATACTGGTGTTCACCATATATCTTAAAGGAAAAATATGTAAACCTAAATTAGTGACCTATGTATTTTTTCTGTTTCTCTTCCCTCCATTCCTTTTTCCTTTCCCTTCTTTCCTTGTGTATCTAAGAAGGTCTACAATTTGTTCCATGCTAATACAGAAATGTCTAATTTGTGATTAACTGTTTGAAAAGTTAACATCTTTATATATGAATTATTAATTTATGTTGCAGAATTAATATATGTCAGAGAATAGATCCAACTCTTCTACATTACTTATTGCAGAATATTCATGCTAATAGATTTAAATAATTCAATACATTTTGTTAAAGTAATTGTTATACTTGTACATGTTACTAACCAAACATTATTGTTAACAATCTTCAGTCTGACTTTTGTAAACCTTTGAGAAATAGCTTGTAATTTATCTTTGACTCTTGTTATTGACTTATCAGTAGTTTATGCATAGATAAATGTTCAAGTTGTTTTGAGCAATTCTGTAGCTCTTTCTTATGTATTAACAAAGTTATTTTCTTTTTACATGTCCAGGCCTGTCCCTCTGTAAGAAACCAGAATATGAAGTGAACCATGCAACGGTGTTTTTAAACAGTAGGGGAAACTCAAAATCCCACCTCCTTCCCCCACAATGTTCCCCTTCCTGCTGCCCCACTACCACACGAACTATCAGTCTAATCAAAAAACAAAGCATAACTCATTCTTCAGTGCAGCAACACATGACACTTAAAATGAGTTCAAAAATAAATAATTTGCTCTTCGTCTGTGTCAATTGCTGTGCCATTTTCAATCACAAAGCAGTCAGTCATCGACAGACAACGAAACCTCTAGTTGCATGCCAAATGCAATGAGAAGAAATGCAGAGGAATCCCGAAGTGCATAAAAAGACATGACAAGAAGCAGATGAAAAAACATAATCATTTTGTATGTATGTAGCCCACGCAGAAAAGCCAACCATCCCCCAACACGCCTCATTCAAGCTACTTCAAATCCATTGCTTGCAACCATAATCACACTTAACAAACACTGATACAAGGAAAGGTACTTCTAACAGCAAAGTATCACATCATTAACTGAACTTGAAATGCAGGTGTCCCATCTTACCCCCTTGCCTTCATAAGTGATATGCTCAAGCACCCCTGACTTAAGGCTAAATAAAAGCTCAAAAAGTATATTAAAAGACTAATATAGCAGTTCTGCAGTTTACTCTATTGTACCAAGAAGCCTGAGCTCTACATTGTATACATTACCCTTCCTCTTGACACAAAAATTAGCACATTAAGGCATTTCAGATGGTGTGTATGAACAGTGGAGAAATAGACCTTCTCTACTTTCCTTTAATGCATTCTTTTTCCTTTTACCCCATTGCTATACAACAACAGGGATTATTCATCATAACCCCAATGGGACTCATTTTAACCAATTTAAGGTAAAGTGCACTCTATCCCTAGGACAGTCCATGCCATGTTCAGCTGTAAATCAACCACCGACAGAGAAGTAATCTAATCTTTAGGCACAAGCCAAAAGCAGAAGAAAGAGAGCAAAGAAAATGGGAGGGGAGATGATAGGAAGCCAAAGAAGAAACGTAATAATTTCCTACATATATAATCATGCTTTATAGTATCCCCTCTCACATATAATATTTGTTTGATTCCCAAACATCTGTCTTTCAAATTATTCCAAATATAACTTTTGTAAGTAGAATCAAACACGATATTACATTAATAAAATAAAAAGCATTTTAAAACGCAAGCTATTATAATTAATACTTGAATTTTAAATACTTTCACTTTACCTTTTTTCTTTTAGAAGTAATATGTTTAAAGCACTAATGTTATAAACATTCTGCTATATATTATACTAGTATTACTTTAGTATGATAGAAGTGTTAGAATTTTAAATACGTTAGCAAGAACAAGTAATCTATATTTGCTTTAAAAGATGTTTCCTTTTTCTTAAGTAGATGTATAGTAGAACACAATACATGTCCCTTTAGCTCAGTGAAAGAAGTTTATATTTTCAGTTCACTTGATCTGTGAAGTCTTCAGTAATTTGTTTGTTGGAATAGGAGTTAGTTCATTTTTTTCTTTAAGTCAGTCCATGAAGCTTTGTCTGATGATCTCTCTATCTTCTGTTGTGGGTATCACAGTGTTATCCTTCACAAAGGAAGTGGTTCTTCAATAGAGTTCAATATGAATATATTAGACCCAGTAGATAAGTGTGTTCTTATTCTTGCAGAGAAAATTGAGATTTAATTTCATTTTGCTTAAGGAGCTTCACTAATGGCCTGCATTTCTTTGAGTTCCATGGCTTTTGTTAAATAATCATCGTCAGATCTTATGCTGTGCTTCCCAAACTTCAAAGGACATTTTTCTTACACTGCTTTAAGAACAAGTTCCTTTTCTATAACATAAAGACATTTTACAACTATAGATCTTGGTGGAGATGAAGCAGAGGATATAGGTTTACCTATGATTCTGTGAACGCTTTCTATACCATATGACAGTCCTCCTTGTAGGTTTAACAATCCAGATATCCAGGTAATTGAAATAGTAAACATATCTTTTTCCCTTTGTTTTTTCAGGTAAACAACAACCAGCCGATCACTGTAACTCCAGGCGCGAACAGAACAGCAAATAGAACAGCAAGAATACTCCACAGCTAATGCAGTCACTAAAAACCACTGTTTAATCCAAAACGAAGACGAAGATTCCACACCAAATTACAATTGTGAAAAAACAGGAACATACAGGTTAAGCGCTTTCATCTGTCCACAACAGACTTCCTCAGAACCTTTGATAATTATAATGAACTACAATTTATAGCATCATTTGGCGCCAAAAAATCAATTAATCAATTGATTATGTTAAACATCTTAATACAATACAAAGCAAAAGCTAAAATAAAGAATGAGATAAAGAATTAATATTAAAATGCTGCATTCAATAAATATATCATATATTTAAATACCAATACATATACACATGCATATAAATTTTATAAAAATATATTTTTGTATATAATAATATATATATATATATATATATATATATATATATATATATATAATATTATTAATAAAATTAATAAAATGATTAATAATGAATTACACAAAGTGTATTTTGTATTGTAATATTGTATATAGTATATACATGGGATGAAAATACAAAAAGTTAAAAATTAAAAATACTCAACTAAAACTAAATATACACCCTAACTTCATTAAAAATTAATATAAAGAGCCCCAACTTCATAAAAAATTGTATCAAAAATTATTATATCATGACCCCAGGATAAGGAAAGGCTTCAAACTAATATACTCGTTAAGTCCAGGATACGTAGTGGCATCATAGCAAATTTGCAACTTACTTTCCATGGATCCTAAACGTGCTTTCCAATTACCACTACCTACTGACCTATCTACTTGATCTATAATAGCAAACCTGAACTTGTGTTCTGTACCTTTTTCATTAACATGTTTACTGAGTGCATTCTTGATATCTCCTTTACTAATTTTGTATACATGTTCATAGATCCGTGTTTTTAACTTTCTCTCAGTTTTGCCTATATAATATGCTGAACAGTGTGTGCACGTAGCTAAATAGACAACTCCTTGACTATTGCAACTACCTGATCTAAATTTACATGTACTTTTCATGATGTTGTCTAATTTAACACCTTTCCTCATTGATGTACTTACACTGTCCACATGTTCCACATCTTTTTGTACCCATCTTTATATTTTCTCTTATATTCCTATATTCACTACTTTCAACTATTTTCTTGATATATTTTCCTGTTTTTAATACTATAATAGGGTATTTCCCTACTATAGGTCCAGTAAACTCCATACTTGATAGTAGTGTCCAATGTCTACGTAAGATCTCCTTAACTATATTTGTATGTGTATTATACATAATGACACAAACTCGTCTATCTGGGGATTTGTTTACCATCTTATAAGGCCCTTCTTTTCCTAATAATGGACAAAACTTAATACCCCATTGTTGTTTGACATATTCCACCACATCATCAAGCATGGTTGTAGGGTAACCTCTTGCCATAAACAATTTATATATATATTGTCCAATTCCTGTGTCATGAGTTCTCTGGTAGAAGACATGCGGGCCGCTCTAACACATTGCCCTTTTACTACGTTCTTGAATATATAATGTGGGTGGCAACTCCAAAATTGAATATAATCATTAGAAAAAGTTGGATGTTCTTCATCTCACATTGCTGCAGTCATAACTTATGGGTAGTCCAAGTATTAGGCTGACAGATCTGACATCAGAGCGCAGGGTATTAAAGCGCATGACCAACGCCATATCCTCAGTCTTTTGCTGCATGGTCCGATGCAGAAGCAGCGTTGCAAGTGCCGCTCGGGCGCTGAAATGTTCAGATTCTGAGTTTCAGACCGAATATTTTTGTTTTTCTTGCCTCAGTTAATTCCGGATGTCAGAAAAAGTGAATAATTGTATTTCTTGTGGGAAACAGATAGATTACCACTCTCTTTGTATTCCTTGTTTGGGACCTGAGCAAGACGTAGTCGGGTGTCGCTTTTGTGCTAGGTTTAATAAGCGCACCATTAAACGTAGGTTAGATTGCGCTAGGCTTGTCTTATTATAATATGCCGTCAGATCCTCCGACGTCATACCGCTAAGAAGCCGCAAAAAAATCTTTAAAGTCCTGGCAGGATGAGTTGTCCATTCGTTCTTTGGAATCTGTGGATACATCCGAGGTTTCAGTTGAGTCTGAGGGGGAGGCTTTAATTTTGCAAGATGTGGCCTCTCAGGAGTCAGGTCAGGCTGAGGGGGCCTCTCAGGTTGCTGTTCTCCCTTCCTTGCCTAAGGCGGTTAGGCCTTCTCCCTCTATCCCTAAGGCTCCTTCCAAAGGCAGGCCTGGTTTGCCTTCCACGAGTGTCAGTCCTAGTTCTGCAGGTTCTGTGCCTAAAAAACACATGCTTAAAATGGCAGAAGATTTAATTTCTTTAATCAGAGGTTCTATGCCCCCTCCTGATAAGAGGCCTAGGGTGGAGCCAGAGATGGAAAGTTTAGAGCAGGCTTCAGATTACTCAGAGTCTTCGGCTGAGGACATACAGGATTTTCCTCCTTTTTCTGATTCAGACGCAGAGGATTCCACTCCTTCTGCTTCTCCTCCAGAGGATTTTTCTTTTTCAGAAACCCTGCATTCTATGAGAGAGCATTTTAAATGGGAAGGTCAGGATTTCTCAGATTCCCGAAAGAGGCTTAGGGAATTTTTGTTTTTACCACAGCATAGGCCCTTGGCTATACCTCCTGTTTTGGATGTTGTTCAAGACGTAATCCAGATTCTTTGCCTCCTGCCAGTTAAGCCAGACAGGTATTACAGAGTGCCTGAGGCTCATAAATATCTGTATGAGTCCAAGGGCTGACCCAGAAACTATTAGCCAGGGACCTAAGGGTGTCAGGGCTTCTGTTGTAAAGAATCCAGTTCCTATGGATAAAGATGCTAGAGCTTTGGATAGATGGGGTAAGAAAGTGTATACCTCTTCCACTTTAGCAATGAGGGCTTTGAATTGCCAGTTTCATATGTTGAAGTACCAGAATTTTCTCCTTACTCAGCCAAAATCTAAAATGGATGCTTTGGCAGAGGGCATAGAGTGTAAGGAATTACAGGATATGGTACATGCCTCTGGACAGGTGGGTAAGCATTCTTTGCAGTGTGGTTTCGATGCTTTACAGGCTTCTTCCAGGGTGGCTGCCACTGGTTCAGTTATTCGCAGGCACGCCTGGCTTAAGGATCAGAATTTGTCAGAGCATGTTAAAACTAGAATTTTGGATGCTCCTTTACAGTCTGAAGTTTTGTTTGGTTCTCCTGTGGAGTCTGTCTTGAAGAAAATGGAAGACAAGGCTAAGTCTATGCAGACTGTTAAAGATTTTTTGCAGGTGCAGCCTCCTAAGTTTAGCAGGAATTGGCCTACTAAGGGATGGGCTTATCCTTCTTCTGATTTACAGTCTAGGGGTAGATCTAGACGTGGTAGGGGCAGAGCTCAGAGTTCTTTCAGGCCTAGAATATGGAGTTCACCTGCACAATCTACAGGTGAGGGCAGGGGCCAGTCCAACAGGCCCAATGACCTGCATCTTCAGCTGCCAGATTCTTCCTGTTTGGCAGCTCCTTTGGGAGGAAAGTTGGCACTCTTCAAGCAAAACTGGCTATTAGTCACCCAGGACAAATGGGTGTTGGACATTATAGACCCAGGCTACAAGTTTTATTTCCATACATTGCCTCCTTTCAAAGGCATGCCAGACGTTCCTCCTCAGCAAAGGGTAGAGGCTCACAAGCAGATTTCTTTACTTCTTCAAATGGGGGCTATACAGCAGGTTCCTCTGTCAGAAGTGGGCCTAGGATTTTATTCTCGCCTGTTTCTAGTACCAAAGAAAGGAAACACTTGGAGGTTTGGATTTATCTATCCTCAACACATACCTGGACATTCCAAAATTCAAAATGTTGACGTTGCAACAGCTTCTACCTCTGTTGGGCAAAGATCACTGGATGGTAACTCTGGATCTCAAAGAGGCTTACCTTCATGTTCCTATCAGGCCCAGTTGCAGGAGATACCGGACTTTACATTATCAGTTCTCTGCATTGCCCTTTGGCTTATCTACTGTGCCCAGGGTGTTCACAAAGGTTCTGGCTCCAGTGATAGCCTTCTTAAGGTTAAGAGGAATACAAATTTATCCTTATTTGGACGATTGCCTGATTCTTGCTCAAGACAACTTCATCATCTACAGTATGTGATGGCAGTGTTAAGGTGCCTAGGGTATTCTGTGAACGAAACAAAGTCCAGTCTAGTACCCTCTCAGGAAATGTGCTTTCTGGGTGTGAGACTGAATACAGCTTCCCAGATGGCCTTTTGACCCCGGACAAGCAAAAGAACCTAACACTTTACTTCCATCAATTGTCTCTACGGTCCAGGCTGACTGCAAGGACAGTCCTTCAAGCCTTGGGGTTCATGGCATCTTGTATTCTGGTGCTTCCCAATGCCAAATTGCATATGAGGAAGCTACAATGGTATCTCAAAAATGTATGGACACAACACTGCCAAGATCTGGACACTGTCATTCAAATAATACCTTGCATGAATGTCACCTAAACAAGGGACTCTCTGTGACCCAACCAGAGGCGAGTCTGATTTTAATGACAGATGCCTCGGACAAGGCTTGGGGAGCACACCTCAATGGAAAATGGGTTCAAGACACGTGGCCTGCCAGACTTCAACATTTACATATCAACTTGAAGGAGATGTTAGCAGTCCAATTTGCATTGATGGCTTTCAAGGATTTACTTCACCCAGGGCAAGTGTTGATTCAAACAGACAACACAACTGTCATGTGGTAGATCAACAAGCAAGGGGAACCCATTCGTCTCTTTGCAGGCAAGCAATGATTTTGTGGGAGACTGCTCTCAGTTTACACCTCAATCTTCAGGTTTCTACCAGGAGCACAGAACTCCTTAGCAGATGTTTTGAGCAGACAGATAGTGGATCCGTGGAAATTGGATCCTCATGTGTTTCAAAATTGACAGTGATATGGGGACTCCAGACATAGATCTGTTCGCTTCTCCACTAAGTTTCCAGTTGCCAAAGTTTTGCACAAAATGTTTCATCCCACAGCTTGGAAAGTGGATGCTCTATCAATCAGTTGGAGCACTGCCTCTTCTCCCAAGGTACTCTTGAAGGTCAGACAAGACAAGCCTCCATGATTCTAATAGCTCCAGATTGGCCTCGACAGCACTGGTACCCTCTGCTGAGGAGTTTAGTACGGGAGCCTCCATGGCCTTTGCCTTCAATTCTTTGTCTCAGGAGGGCAATCATTTCCTCAATGTCAGGATTCAGTCCCTGCATCTAACAGCCATTCTGTTCTAGAACCTGGAGGGTTGCAGCTTCCACAACAAGTTTTGAATGTTATTTTGGAGGCCAGAAGGCCTAGTACAAGGAAAGTTTATGCTGATAAATGGAGGAGATTTTTAATTTGGAGCAAAACAAAGAGCTTTGATGTTTCCAGGCCTGATTTAAGTGTTTCTCTTCAATATCTTACAAAATTATTAGACAAGGGTTTGTCTTTCTCCTCTAAAAAAGTTCATGCTGCAGCCATTTCTGCTCACTATGACTGTGACCCACCATTATTCTCTCATCCTTTGTTTAAGCAATTTCTTAGAGGGGCAAAGAACATAAGACCTACTCCTGCCTGGGATCTCAATTTTGTGTTGGAAAACTTACTTTACCTCCTTTTGAACCTGCAGCTACTGCTGAGTTAAAGTTTTGTCTTGGAAGACTGCTTTGTTGTTGGCCATTACGCCTGCTAGAAGGGTTTCTGAATTACAGGCTCTTATGGCAGTTGAACCCTTCCTAATTTTTCATAAGGATAGGGTATCTCTAACCCTACTTTTATGCCTAAAGTGGTTTCAAATGTGGCCTTGAACCAATCAATTCATTTGCCTACTTTTTATGCAGATCCCCAAAATAAAGGAGAGAAAATTTTGCACACTTTGGATATTCATAGGCAGTTATTATTTGAGCAAGACTAAAGGGTTCAGACAGTCTCAGCAGTTGTTTGTTTCTTTTGCTTTGGGTTCTCAGGGGAAACCTGTTTCAAAACAAACTATTTCTAAGTGGATTGGCCTTTGTATTGCTTTTTGTTATTCTCATCATGGTAAGGAGATTCCGCTGAATCAGACCTCACTCCACTAGGGCTACTGCCACTTCTACTGCTTTTTAAGGGGAGTAGCTACTAAAGATATTTTGGAAGCAGCTACTTGGAGTTCTGTACACACTTTTTCTAAACATTACCATCTTCCCCTTTATTCCAAATCTAGGGCTGGATTTGCCACTGCAATCTTACAGGGCATTTTGGCAGCTCCCAATGCTTTATGATTTTGCCAGCCTCCCTTTACCTCTGCTTTGGGATTCTACCCATAAGTTATGACTGCAGCAATGTGAGATGAAGAACATGGTATACCATAAATGTAGATGTTCAAGATCCACATTGCTGCAGTCCCCTCTGTAGTTAGGAATGGTTGTATGGTTTGGGTGGTAGCTGTTTTTTGTACATGCTCTTTGGGAAGTATTCTATTTTTGGCTGTGGCCTTTCTTTTTAGGGCCTGCTGACATCTGGGGCAAGAAAAGACTGAGGATAGATGTCAGATCTGTAATACTTTGGTATTCCATAAGTTATGACTGCAGCAATGTGGATCTTCGAACATCTACATTTATGGTAGGTACAAAACTGTACTTTTTCTATACAATTTTGAAACAAAGCCAACCCCACTATTACTAATATATGTATCCAAGTACGCAATACCTTTATTGTCAACTTTATGGGTGAAACTCAAAAATTCCGTGGTGCTGTTAATATACTTAATAAAATCTGGGATAATTTCCTTTTTCCCTTTCCAAATTATGAAAAGATCGTCCAAAAATTGTGTATATAACGATATATACTTATAATATTCACTTGGGAATATAAAGAGATCCTCCCATTCTAACATCACCAAGTTAGCAAATATGGGTGCACAAGATGCACCCATAGCTACGCCTCTGGTCTGTCTAAACACTTCACCCTGGAACTCTATATAATTATGATCCAATATAAGTCCCATCATGTCTAATATAAGATTGATTTTCTCCCAAGTTAAACCAGAGAACTTCTTCAAGCTATTACAGAAATATTCCAACCCTATATTAGTAGGTATACAAGAAAAAAGATCTTTTACGTCTACAGTAATAAATGTGATATCATCACCCCACACTTCTGGGGTTAAATTTACTGAGAAAATCCCAGGAGTCCTTAATTAAATGTGGGACATTTGCATATACATGTTTGGTCCAATGGTCAATAGTAACCCCCATATTAAATGTTTTAGATTTAGATCCCGATATTATCGGTCTAAAAGGAGGGTTTTTCAAACATTTATGAATTTTAGGAATACCCACAATATGGGCCATCCTAGGATACTCGTTCCTAAGGAAGTTGTAGAGCTCATTATTAATTCTATTGTCTAAAAGGTATTCTTCAATAGCTAAATCATACGCCTATATCCAATATTAATTTGATTTAAAGAGACTTCCTCATAATTACCTGAATTAAACAAAATATCATGAATCACACTGTAGTATTCTACCACATCAAATAATATAATCCCGCCACCCTTGTCGGGTTTCATGATCCTAATCTCTTTATTCAAAATGATGTCGTCTAATGTTTTTCATTCATCCTTCATTAAATTATCACAAAAAATGCCGTAGAAGTCAGCCTGCTTCCTAATATTTTTGTATAATTCATATACTTCCCTACACACCACTTGTTCGTATACAGCTACTTGTGGGTTTGGTGGCGGAATATATGAACTTTTCTTTACAAGCCTCTGCTCATTTTCCTTAGGCCCATCATTTTTATCCTTAAAAAATAATGCCAAATTTAATCTACGACAATATAATTTTATCTCTTTAATAGTATCAAATAAATTGAAACAAACAGTTGGAATGTATTTCATTCCTTTACTGAAAAGGGTGAAAAAATCTTGTGTAATCTCAACATTAGTATAATTATATACCTTAAATCCACTTTAAGTGTGTATCATGGGTCTACCACTGTCGCTTGTTTCAACACTCTGAACAGCTATAATAGATGTTTCATTATCTTTATCCAAAACATATCTGTCCGTAGTACTCACTTCCTTACACATGTTCAGCACATCATTGCCAATAATTGGCTGTATGCTACTACATCTATTTAATACCTTTTCTGATATTTCTTTGGGGCAGGATAAAATCTCCCCCCTTGAAAATTTGTATCCTCATCCTGTCTAGTATATTTACCTCTCCCTATATTTTGTTCCTGGTTAAAAACATTATTACCTTCTCTATAGCATTGTGGCCAAATGTATACCCTCCCTATCTTATACTGTTCAGTATCCCTATCTATCTTGTGCATCTTCCTATTATATACACTTTTAGTCCTATTATTTGCTGTGTGAAACTGTTTACAATACAAGTCATGCCACTGTTCAAACTCATTATCTTGTATAATTTCATCATTTAAAACCTCTAGCTCATTCAATAATGTCGCAATCTTTTCATCATTATATTTCATTATCATCTTCATGTACATATAGCCAAATGTATCAAATAATTTATTAAATTCCTGTACAACTGTATTATTGTAATCAATGCCCAAGGGAAGTTTAAAAAAAGTAACCCTTTTGGTACAATATGAACATTCATACATTTCTCTAAATATGCATTGTCTAGCTTAGTACATTTCAAATGAATCAGTTTTTTTCCTAAAAGAAAAATCTTTGTTTTCAGACTGCCCGATGTTATACTAGAGGCATGCCTGCCCTGTGTTTGTTTAAAGTCACCATTAATAGAAAACTCAAAGTCGTCGACTAAAAAATCATTAATAGCATTGCCCAATTTACTTCCCTTGCCATTGTTATTGTTCATAGATACTGTTCCATACTTTGAACTTGATTTACTACCAAATTTGGGGCTAGATATAATATCTTTAATAACAGTACCTTTCTTGTTTAAATTGTCCACTCCTTTAATGGTGACATTAGAGTATGTTCTTAAATTAGTTATAATAATAATTTATTATTAATAATTTTATTAAGCTGTATTTTTATTAATTTTATTAATAATATTATATATATGTATATATATATATATATATATATATATATATATATATATATTATATTATATACAAAAATATATTTTTATAAAATTTATATGCATGTGTATATGTATTGGTATTTAAATATATGATATATTTATTGAATGCAGCATTTTAATATTAATTCTTTATCTCATTCTTTATTTTAGCTTTTGCTTTGTATTGTATTAAGATGTTTAACATAATCAATTGATTAATTGATTTTTTGGCGCCAAATGATGCTATAAATTGTAGTTCATTATAATTATCAAAGGTTCTGAGGAACTCTGTTGTGGACAGATGAAAGTGCTTAACCTGTATGTTCCTGTTTTTTCACAATTGTAATTTGGTGTGGAATCTTCATCTTCGTTTTGGATTAAACAGTTGTTTTTAGTGACTGCATTAGCTGTGAAGTATTCTTGCTGTTCTATTTGCTGTTCTGTTCGAGCCTGGAGTTACAGTGATCGGCTGGTTGTTATTTTGGTGTTTTGACCACACTTGTCTTTTCAGGTAAACAAAACATTCTCCTGTTACATCTCCTTTCTCTGTTTTTGGGTTTGTGTTATTACTCATGTGTTTTGTTTTCATAGATATTCAGTATGTGTTTCTTCCTTTAGTCTTCCTTCTACATCATTTAAAGCATTTCCCATATCAGTAATTCTAGTTGTTGCTCTGTCTGTTTTACATTGTTTTCTCTCATGCTTTAAGTTTTCCTGTACTCCATCTATTTTCAATGATTCTTGAAGAGTAGAAGTTACTTGTTGTATGTCCTTATTTAGTCAGGAGTTGGCATGGGAATGTTTAGAAGTGCACATATCTTTAACAATCTGGTAAGTCTTCAAAGTATTTTGACAGGAACATTTTGGAATAACTTCATGAAATTCGACAACAGCCTAATCTGTGTGTGTATTAAAATTGTTCTTTTATGATTCATTTTCTTGAGAAAATTTAAAGTTACTACAAATCTTTGAGAAAGTGCTGCTTTCACTGCGCCATCTTGGCTCCACCCCACTGATGAAATTTTGTGACAGAAAGTAACACTATTTGAAGTAATGTTCCCTTTCCTTTGTAACAGGGGTATTTATTTTCATCAAAGTTTATTTTCTGTGCAAATTAAGTATTTTAGAATAGACTTACTGATGCTTCTGTTATAATATAGTACTGAGGAATGTTGTTAATAGCTTTATGGCTCTGTATCATTCTATTAGAGAGGTACAGTACTCCAGAGAATAGAATGACAGCTTCACCACTTACATGCTTATACACTTCAGACTTTGATTGAGCATGTTAATTTTAAGTATAGATTTGTAGAGTGTTAATTGTCCTGGTCCTAAGTAGTTGAATGAAGGTAAGTTGTGTATGTATGTGCGTCTGTGAACTTACATATGTATGTGGGGGTTGGGTTGCGGCAGGCAGGTTTTGTAGAATGTGTTTCGTACACAAGTAATACTCTGTAACCTGAGTATTGAGGATTATGATCAGGTCTATGATCATAACCGGGATGTTGTGTTTGAGACATGGATGTCAAAAAATTCAATTAAGAGGTCATTCTTGCCATCAAGGTCAAGAACACACAACTTCCCAGATTTATTTTAAGCACCTGATATATTTTTTATAGTGCATGGAGCTTTACCTGGTATCATGTACTACAAATAGTTGAGAGAAGGAAAAAACTCTGGTAGTGGCTATTATTTTACAGCTTAGAAAGGCGTAACACAATAAATAGTGCAGCATCCAAGAAGCAGGATGCCAGTAAACACTTCATTTGGACTTTTTTTTAATCAGTTTTTTGTCACTGTTAGTTGCTTAATGGTGCTGTGGAGGTGCTTAATTGTTACGCAACAGTCAGACATCTGCTGGCGCTCCATGTACTACATGGAAGATTATGATCTGGTCACGGATCATAAAAGGCTTATATTCGAGACATGGATACTGAGAAATTCACTTTGAGAGAAAGATGAAAAAACACTTAGCAACAGCAGACCAATCAGTTAAAATATTCACATGAAATCTGTAGCTAATGCTGTATAGTTTATTTACAGCCAAATAACAAAACACTTTGTTGACAGTCAACAAAACAAGTAAATCCAAGGATTGTACCTAAAGAACATGGCTGAAACAAGAACACTTGATTACTAGAATCAGTTCCTTCCTTTGCACCTCAACAGACTTTGTACTCAACCTGCTTTAACACCACTACCAGAAATGGCTTGTAACACCATTTCGGTACCTTAATGGTCTGTTTACTATTTTGAAATTGTGTCTGCGTGAGAATCTCATTATGAGCCTAATACACATGTTTTGGTTCAGAATGTGCCCCCACCTACATTTAATATTAAAGGTAAACTCCCAACAACCATTTGTAAACAAACCCACCAAGATATGTGGACCTGCATGTGTACTGGATACAAAAGCTGGATTTTATAGCAAATTATATACTTCTGGATGAAGATGAGTCTATATTTCTAGGGAAAAATGTACTAGAATTGTATTTATTTATTTATTTTACATTTGTTGACTGGGCTAGTCTAAATGGATATATGACCATTTTCAGTAGAGGCCCGGGGAAAAAAGCTCCAGGAAAAAATCTACAAAAAGTAATAGTAATAGTGGATATAACCTAAAACAGTTTTACACAGCAGTAATTATAATAAAAAATCTTAGCTAAAGAAATTGTTAAAAAAAAATGTAAATTTTTTTTTTTTTTTTTAGAAGATGAACTACTCATGCTAATTGTAGGATAGATAGAATAAATGCCTATACTGATGTGCGGACAACAGGGGGCAGTCTTCTAGATATTTTTCTCTTGCAGAAATTCCAAAGTATTAAATCCAAAGATATTTGGTGAAAAAAAACACACCACCCTAAAAATGTTTGACATTGTGATATCACCACCAGGTATTTCTTCACCCTGCAGTTTAAAAAGGTGTGCAGAATTTACTTTGCTTGCACTTACAAGGCAGAGTAATTTGTACTTGCTAGATTTGTGCTCTTTCTTCCTGATTGCTTTTACATACTCAGAATTGCTCAGTAAGAGAAGGCCCGCTATGCTCCGTCTGTTTGTATAGCTGGTGGCACTGCATTTGGCATATGCATTGGCCATAATTTATCCAGTCATATTTCACTTAAGGAATTCTTGCTGAATGCATCTATCTTGCTCCAGCAAAATACTATAACAATGGCCAGTGCTGACACACACACACACACACACACACACACACACACACACACACACACACACGCACACGCACACGCACACACACACGCACACACACACAAAACCTAAAGGATCCTTTGAAAATATGGGGTTTAGCAATACAGGATACCCACAGGTAAGTTTAAACAAACAAAATCAATTTAAACGATGCAAAAAACAAGAAAATCCAAGCCAAGGCAGAAACCAGGAACCAAAACTGGATGTTAAACCACTTTAATTCCAAGTATTAAAAAGCCAGTACTGCTCAGATCACAAATACGGAAACCACACAGGTACAAGTTGAGCGCGCTTTCTCTTCGTTTAGTAACAAAGCTTCATCAGAACATATTACACTCTCAAGTGCCCTCATTTTATATACATATCAATGAGTGTTAATTGACATTAATTAACCCCTAATTACCCCTCTTGAATTGTAACCCATTAAACACCACACTAAAGACTTACAAAATAAAATATGTTCCAACAAAAGACTCTCTCGAATCTATACAACAATATCAGTGTGTATACTTGAGTTTGTTCCCCAAACAATCTACCAAATGTCATTAAAAACCATTGCTGAAGTATTTAACTTCACCAACCTTAAAAATGCAAATAATTTATGTAGGCAGTGAGTGTGAAAAACACTTCACCTAAAAGTAGCAATTATGTAAATAATCAAAATTATACACTGTGGAATGGATTGCCTAGTTACTACCCTAAAATACAATGTAATTCAACAGTGTTTTGTCATATAAAAATCTCTACTACTTACTATTATAACTTAGCTTGTCTTAATCTCAACACAATGACTTTGGTAGATTGTTTGGGGAACAAACTCAAGTATACACACTGATATTGTTGTATAGATTCGAGAGAGTCTTTTGTTGGAACATATTTTATTTTGTAAGTTTTTAGTGTGGTGTTTAATGGGTTACAATTCAAGAGGGGTAATTAGAGGTTAATTAATGCCAATTAACACTCATTGATATGTATATAAAATGAGGGCACTTGAGAATGTAATATGTTCTGAAGAAGCTTTGTTACTAAACGAAGAGAAAGCGCGCTCAACTTGTACCTCTGTGGTTTTTGTATTTGTGATCTGAGCAGTACTGGCTTTTTAATACTTGGAATTAAAGTGGTTTAACGTCCAGTTTCGGTTCCTGGTTTCTGCCTTGGCTAAGTTTAAACAAACCCACTAGCAGTTACTGTTGAATGAAGTGATGTATCCCCTCCATCTAGCTCATTTTCCCTGCTTGAAAAGAAGCTGGATAGTAGAGTTTAACATGTCACTCCTAATGACTAATTTCAAATGAAAGTTGCTGTTTTGCCTCTAAAAAAGCATCAGCTTCACAGAAGTGAAATCAAAATAGAAATACACTGTGAGAGCTATGAAATTAAAATCACTTGCAACTGACCATTATATTGAGCATGGTAGGCAGACTTAAGAAAACTAGTACCTGTGACTACTTCGGGTTGCGCACCCAGGTCTCCAAAACCCACTATATGCTGCCATGTGCTGTCTCTCCCTTACGCTGTCCACCATACTGCTGCAAACAGCCTTGACAAAAAAAACGCTTGGTCAAAGGCAAGTATCTATAAAGTCCATAATTCAAACTAATAAAACCCTTTCAATGCCGTTCTGAACTCGGGATTAAAAACTCGCAAAATTACAGCAATGGTGGTACTTGGCAAGACTGTGCTGATAATTTGAGTTGCAGAAAGTCTCAGTTTGAGCCAATGAAAGAGACTTTCTGCAGGTCAAAATCATCAGGGAAGTGCATGGTCTTTTTCTTGGAGACTCACACACAGGCACCCAGGGAGCAGCTGAATGGATTGGGTAATTGGGAGTTTTTTTTTTCCCTTATGGCTAGGCCAGGCCACCAACCAATATCAGACTCTAGGCAGCTGCCTAAATCACCTAGTGCAGGATCTGGCTCTGGTGGGAAGGTGGAGTCAAAGGAAGAAAATTTGGGACAGTTTTAAATACTACTCTAATTCATTTAAAAAATTAGCAAAACAGCAGGTTTTGCATCTATATGCATTTTCTGAACAATAAGAAGAGTGAAACTGTATTTCTGGCATATTTGACTTACTGCAATCTTTAGTGAGAAAAAGTTGATACAGGCATTTGAAAGGCAAGGGCAATCTCTAACAGATGATCAAAGTGTAACAGCACTTAGGTGTGTGTGTGTGTCTGTAACAATTGTTACACATACCCCTAAACATTATTATGATGGGGTCTCACCTGATATTGGAGTGTAATCCTGTCACTCCATGCACTGCATTGTATTTCTGCATGTTCTATAACCAGGATAGTCTATTTGTGTATGCTAAATTCATTAATGACAAATCTATTTTAGAAGCAATGTGAGGTATGCACAGAATACTGTTATTGGGCAGCACAACATGTGTTTCTTCTGTCATAAGAGTTGGCTTTAGTATTACCATAACAGGTGAGAGCATCCTGACCTGAATAGGTGAAAGTATGGTGAAACGTGGAGTAAACAATTTTTTTTATTTAATAAAGGGGCAAGACAACTGTATGCCTCTGTTTGTAGTATAGCAGCTAGAAAATATATGGTATGCAGAGTTAAATTGATCAGAATACTTTTTTGGGGACCCTAACCACCTACACTTGACCATCTAGCTAATCTTTCGTGACCCCCATGAGAACATTCATTCCATAGAATGAGACCTCAGTGGCCCATTCATTCTCAGAGTTGGGAGCTATTTGGACAATGAGCACAATCTGTGACTTGTGCAGTAGGGATAGGAATGTTGAGCATTTCCCCTGCCATTCTCACGTGTGCTCATAAGCATATGTGATAGTGAAACAGAGATTGGTGTAAGAGGTTTAGCATACTGGCTAAGGTCTATAGCTCACAGATGCAAGGTATATAGTTTGATTCTGACTTCTGATTATTGGCTAGGCGTGTAATAATCTGCAGACTGATAGGCTAGTATTTACCGATAAACCGATAAACCTATGAGAAGTGAGGAAAGAACTCATAGTGACTTAAATAGCATCTCTGTGCAACTCTGGAAGAGCATGCCCACAAGTAGGCTAACCCACCTCTACCCCCCACCCCCATTATGGAGAGGTGAGCAGGTTCTCTCTCTTATTTCTTCTTCTCCCTATTCTAGCCCTAAAAAGCACCTGAGCTGCTACTCTAGTCAGGTGGGTCTAGACAGGTCTTTAATCCTTTACATCAAAGTAGCTGGCTACTAAGGTTTGACATTTCTACCACCAACTGCACAGTCACACAGCATCAGTACTGATTTCCTATGGAAAGTAGTGATCAGGGATCTTATGCAAAAATAAATGTCTGTCTGTCTATCTATCTATCTGTCTATCTATCTATCCGTCTATCTGTCTGTCTGTCTATCTATCACAAGAGGAGTGGTTCCTGGTCCAGAAATTGTAGCTACTGGCCGTTTGGGCAGTTTTTTCCCCATCTCTTTCAACTTTCTGGTTTAAAAGCCACACCTGCGCTGTTTCCCCACCTTTCCTATTACTAGCCTAGTCCAGATACAGAGTTGCTGTATCCAGGACTGTTGGTAAGTTTCTGAGCCCCGCAAGCCTTTCTGTGTTGGAGGGAAGCCTTCTAGCTTATCAGTGGGAGTGGTAAGAACTAGGTAGCCTATCTACCACAAGAGGAGTGGTTCTGGCCCAGAAATTGTAGTTTATTAGCCGTTTGGGCAGTTTTTTTCCATCTCTCTCAACTTTCTGGTTTAAAGCCCGTGTTTGCGCTTGATCCCCACCTTTCCCGTAACTAGTCTAGTCCAGGTACAGATTTGCTGTATCTAGGACTGTTTGTAAGCTTCTGAGTCCCCCCAAGCCTTTGTGTTGGAGTGCAGCCTTCTAGTTTATCAGTGGGAGTGGTAAGTACTAGGTAGCCTGTCTACCACAAGAGGAGTGATTCTTGGCCCAGGAATTGTAGTTTATTGATCATTCGGGAAATTGTCCATCTCTTTCAACTTTGTGGTTTAAAAGACCACATCTGCGCTTGTTTCCCATCTTTCCTGTAACTAACCTACTGGAAAGCACTAGAAAACCTTAAACTGATACAAGCCTTCTAGCTTAAAAGAGAGACTTCGGAGTGATTATCAGTTTTCTGTATTTTCTTGCTGTACTTAACTGTTTTCTGCCTAAACACTAATTTTTCCAGCACTTGTGATTTAAAATCTTGTTTTTTTTTTCACATATTGTACTTATTTGACTGCCTGCCCTTTTAAAAAGTTGTTTTTTATTTAAATAAATGGTTTAACTGTTGTAGGCTACACACTAAAGTGCGATAGCCTTTTCTGATCACTTGTAGTCGTTTAAAGCTGTTTTAAGTGTACTTTTTACTGTTTTTACCTTATCTTTTCCAAAAAAAAAAATTCTTGTTTCCTGCCTTTTTAAGCTAGTATAGTCCAGTTTTCAGGCTAGTGCTGAATTCAGGGCTGTGCTACAAGTTTCTGATTTGCCCATACCTTACTTGGATAGAGGGAAGTTTCTCTGTTCACCTGTGAGAGAGGGGAACTTTGAGCAGCCATCTATCCCTGGAGGTGTGGTTCCAGCCCAGAAGTTAGTAGTTTAAATACCGCGTTTTCACGGTTTTGTGCACTGGGCAGCACTGGTTAGCTAGGGTTGAATTATTCCTGGCTCCACTAAGTCTCCTCTTCAGGTTTTTCACTTGAAACTAGTCTAACTCTCAACCTAAGCACTCAAAAAGCATCCTACAGTCCAGCACTTGCTCAGACCTAACAGCAATCACTAATATACCCCAACACTTGACTGCCCAGCAGGGTAAGGCTCTTTATCCACCCCTCACCAACCAAGCGACTAAGCAGCTCACCCTACTATTCAGGCATGACCAAAGGGCAACTTCAGGTGTACTCTCCAGTCCAGCTGGTGAATCTGGGTATCCTGAGGCAATGTTACAACTGCCTCATGTACACAGACAGCCCTCTCCTCCTACCACAAAACACTAGCATATGCGAGAGATGCAATTATACAGCTAAACTGGAGGCTAAGGTCTCTCCACCCAAGACTGAAACAGACAGTCATGAGGAGAAGGTTAACAATTGCACCACACCTCCAACCTCACAGAGACCTACTAAACCAGCACTGGCAAAAAATACACATAAATACGCAAAATCATACTTGGAGGCTCTAAATAAAAACCTGCAAAAGCATCAGGGAGCTCCAAAGCAGACACCCCAAAACCTGCACCTCCTGTCATAAACCAGACAGCACATAAAAACACAAAATCAATGTGCCACACAATCACAGCCCTTAAGGCGAAATAACATACCTAACACACTAGTAATAGGCAACTCAATAGTCAAGCACACTGATTCTCCACTCACTAGGCTGGACAAAGAGAAGGTTACTATTAGCTGCCTATCGGGAGCCAGAATCCGCCACATAACACAAGCACTCAGGTCACTCCAGAAAAAGTACAAATATGAGACTGTCATTGTTAATGTTGGTGTGAATGACCTGAAATGTACCTCCCTGGACTACATGAAGAGAGACATGGAAGAGCTCTCTGATCATGTAGCCCAGGCGGGTATGACCCTGACCCTGAGTAGCATCCTGCCCTCACCAAGAAGGATACCTCAGTATAAAGAAAAAAATGATCAGTTTCAACAATTGGCTAAGCTTCTGGTGTCATTCAAAGGGGATCCAGTGTCTGTCAGCCTGGGATGACATGCTCGACAAGCCGTGTTGCTTCACGAGAGACTGCTTGCACTTGTCACCCCTTGACATTTGAATACTGGCCAAGGCTCTTGCTGCCCCCATAGTGCCTTTTTTAGGCAAGGCTCAAAATTCAAACCCACCACTGTAAACAGCACAAGTAAAAAAATGAGGGTTATACTACTCAACGCCAGGAGTTTAAATCTCAAAATGCATGCGCTCGAAGCACTCCTAAGTATGGAGAACGTCAA
Organism: Protopterus annectens; assembly: GCF_019279795.1. Taxonomy (NCBI): domain Eukaryota; kingdom Metazoa; phylum Chordata; order Ceratodontiformes; family Protopteridae; genus Protopterus; species Protopterus annectens. The sequence continues at coordinate 98,165,955 of NC_056747.1, forward strand.
CATCTGTGCAGTAACTGAAACCTGGTTCAAGGCTCCAGAGAGCAGTCCAGCACTACTGGGATACAACTCATAACACACATTTTGGCCACAGAATACAGACTGAAACACAAAAGGAGGGGGTGTATCCATATTCATCAAGGATACTCACACCTCCAGGTTAGTGGCACAGCATGATAACCTCTGAGATCATCCATGTGCAACTAACATAGGGCAAATCTGCAATGCAAATTGTGGCCTGCTACAGATCACCCTCCATGACCCAGGACCACCACTCCGCCTTTCTGCAGACACTGGAAAACATGAAGATCCTACTGAACACCCTGATATTGGGTGATTTCAATTACGCAACCATTAACTGGGAAAACTACTTGAGTATAAACTCCCAGGCTCAGCACTTCCTGGAATTTGTCAACTCAAATGCCCTGGATCAGCTGGTCAATGCCGCTACCAGAGGCCGCAACATATTGGACCTGGTCATCACCATCACTGGTGTTCCGTACCAGAGGTCAACCCATCACTGTTTAGAGCAGACCATAAACTAATCACCCTGGATGTCCACACCCCACCACCACCCCCAACCAAGGAAACCACAGTGCAAAACTTTTCTAAAGCAAACTTCACCTAACTTAAGGCAGAGGTGATAAGTTTCACAGCCCCCACGCTAAAGGATAACACTGCCCAAGATGCAGAATCCTTTACAATTGCACTATATGAGCACCTACAAGGATGCATGGATCGTGCCATCCCTAGCAAGACCAAGACTCACTCCCCTAAGAGAAGGAAACCAGTCTGGTGGACCCCTGCCATAAACAGGTTATACAAAAGAAGGAGGAAACTAGTTCAGAAAAAAAGCAAATCCTAAGAAGGAAAGACAACTCTGATCAGTATCAGTAAGAAACTAAGGTCCCTCATAAAATCATCCAAGGGTAACTCCAAAAGATAAATAGCCAAGGATTCAAAAGATAACCACAAAGCCTTCTTTAGCTATGTCAAGAATCTAAGTGGCAACTCGCAGATAGTGCAAAATAGCACAAAATATACTGAACCTATTGATATTGCCAACATCCTGGCAGATATTCAGTGCAAACTTCACCTCCCCCTCACCTTCAAAAGGGCCCACAGCAATACCGGAAAAGTGTAGTGTACCAGAAATCACAGAAGTACAGGTGAAAACAGCCCTTTCAAAAGCTAAAATCACAGCATTAATGGGGCCAGATGGTGTCCGAGGCTGCATCTTGCACGAACTAACTCCCCACCTAAACACGCTGTTCAACCTCAGCCTCTCCACAGGCTATGTGCCCATTGAATGGCGCACATCACCGGTTATTCCACTCCACAAAGGAGGGGCCATAACTGACCCTGGTAACTATCGCCCTATAAGCCTGACTAGCCTGGTCTGCAAGGCTATGGAGCGCATCATCATGGAACTCATTAACAAAGACATTGGGAGCCTCCAAACACTTGACCCAACACAGTTCGGCTTTGTTAAGGGCAGATCATGTCTACTATACCTGGTTGACTTCTTCGAGACAGTCACCAAGGCCATAGAGGAGGGAAAGGTGGCTCACACAGCCTACCTTGATTTCGCCAAGGCGTTTGACACCATTCCTCACTCAGATATTATAGAAAAACTCACCAGCCTGAACATAAACCCCTACATCACAAGATGGGGTGCCAACTGGCTTACAGACAGAACTCACATGGTAAGAATAGCGGGCTCCAGGTCTGACTCTAAATAAGTCACAAGTGGTGTCCCGTAAGGCTCAGTTCTGGGACCCCTACTGTTCGGCATATATTTTTCAGATGTACAGGCAAACACAGGAGGACTATGGCTAGCCAAGTTCGCCAATGACTGCAAACTGGGAACCATAATTGACTCTCCGGCTGACACGGACATCCTTCAAAAAGGCCTTACTGAGACAGACACCCGGTGTCAAAGTCATGGCCTCAAGCTAAATGCCAAAAAATGCATAGTCATCCCGTTTGGGAAAAACAAAACACCCATGAATTACCACATAGGCGGCAGCCCCCTTAATACAGAAGAGGTAATAAGAGATCTGGGGACCCAGGTAGATAGTAATCTCTCGTTTGACAATCATACTGCCAAAGTAGTTAGGAAATCCTTCTATGTGGCTCATCTAATTACTAAGGGGTTCCATCTAGAAATAAAGAGGTTATAGTGCCCCTCTACTCGTCACTCATCAGACCCATCATAGAGTACAATGCCCCCATTTGGGATATACCTCACAAGATACCTCCAACAGCTGGAAAGACCACAAAAGCACCTCACCAAGAGGATTACTGGCCTCAAACATATGTCCTATGCAGCCTGACTGAAAAAACTCCAGCTGTACTCAGTGGCATATCGCTTACTCAGAGGTGATCTCTGCCTGACTTACAAAGCCACGTCCAACTCAGAACTGATGGGCATGCTCCACCTAAAGAAATCCAAGTCACTGCAAGCCACGCACTCTAGTGAGCTAAACCTCGCCACAACAATAAGTAGAACATGCTGGAGGAATAGATTACTGTCACAGAGACTCCCCATGCTTTGGAACAAAATTCCTAACTACATTAGGCAGAGCCCCTCACTAACACTCTTCAAGAGAAGCCTTGATGAGTGGATGGGTAACAGAAAATACACCCCTGGTATCACTTTATTGGCTCTGCTTGACAGAGGCTCAGTTAATTAATCAATGGGGGTGTCGAAAGCCGACACACTCTGGCTAGGCTTAAAAATGCCCTCTGGCAGATAGCCTAGTACCTACCTATGAACCTTACAAGACACCTGCAACAGCTGGAAAGACCACAGAAGTACCTCACCAAGAGGATCACTGGCCTCAAACAGATGCCCTATGCAGCTTGACTGAAGAAATTACAGCTGTACTCAGTTGCATACTGCCTACTCAGAGGTGATCTCTGCCTGACATACAAGGCCATGTCCAACCCAGAACTGATGGACATGCTCCACCTAAAGAAAACCTTATGCCCACGAGCCACACGCTCTACGGATCTCAACCTCACCACAACAATAAATAGGATGTGCTGGAGGGATAGAATCCTGTTCCAGAGACTTCCCTTGCTTTGGAACAAGATCCCAATCTATATTAGGCAGAGCTCCTCGCTAACACTCTTCAAAAGAAATCTTGATGAGTGGATGGGAAACAAAGTTTACCTTGGGGATCACTTTAGTGGCTCTGCTGGACATAGGCACAGGGAACTAATCTAAGGGGGTGTTGAAAGCCAACACATTCTGGCTAGGCTTATAAATGCCTTTGGGCAAATAGCCTAGTACCTACCTATGAACCTATAAAGTCTACTGGTTCCAAACCCATCCAACCCAAGTTCAATAAGTGGTTAAGAGAAGGGAAAAAAGCAACTATTTCCACTGTGAAATTGTATAAGGCAAAATACTGGAATGAAACTTGCAATGGGGATTAGAGGAGCAGGGACTGTTGTGGCAAAGTATATTTTGCTCCTATTACTTTTTTTTAACACGGGTCCCTTTGAAATCCAGAAAGAGTAAACAGGGCCTCAAGTAAAAGGGGTAGAGTTGTACAGGATAGGGAAACAGGATGTTGGGGTAAGTAGACTGAGGCAAAAATGAGAGGATATATCTGACCATAAGAGGAATATGCATAGATGGTATTGTAGGTAAACATATTGAAAGTGTCCAACTCTGGGGAAAGTACTGGTTCTAAAAAGGAGAGGGTGATAGGTTCATGGTGGCTAGAAAGAGGACAAAAATGGAGGCTTTTACGGAAGGAGAGGAAGTGATTGCTACATTATGAGCAGAATGTGTGAGTCACTGGGATAAATGAGAGGAACAGATGCAAAAAATGACGAGGGATGCAGGTAATAGCTTAGAAGCAAGGTATGTTGGGTATGAATGCCACAAAGGAAGTGTTCAGAGGTTGGTACTGCAACCTTTGTAGAAGGAAGGCAATGTCTGGGATGCTTGAAGATTCTTCTGCATTGTAGAGGAAGACTTGTTTCAACCAAATATATCTGGCACTGAGGGGACAGCATAGGTGGGAGAGATGGTCCACACATGAGTTAGTGGAACAGCTTGGGAAGCAGTAAGAGAGGCTAGGAAGATGAATAACACCTTTACGAGCAAAAGGATATTTGAGGAAATTTAATAGGTGAAAATTGTAACTTTATGGGAACTAAAGATGAAGGATCCGAAAGTATGCAAAGGAAGGAGTGTTGTGCTGGCTTTTTTTAAGAGTAGACCTCCATTAAGAGTGCAAGGACAATAGACATAGGTATTCTGATTAGATGTGTTTGGGAAGTTTGGAGATGTTTGGTAAGGGAGGAGAGGGACTGGGAGGTAAAATGATGTGGAAAAGCAGGCAGGGAAGAGAGAACTTGTATCTTTATATGACCAAGCTTTAATGAAAAGATCCTGTTTTGGCCTTCCTGAAGACACATAAAGGAATTATGGGATAATACTGGGACAAGATTATAAGTGTTAAATCTAGAATTAAGTTGTATGAGAGGAATGAAACTGTATTACAGATGTCAAAATGCATTAAATAAAATTATGGAAGCATTCAATTTTTCTGTACTACCCAAAGTTGGGCTTACCCCCCCTCCATATTTTCATTATACATAATACGATGGATACAGAAAAACTGGTACTGGCTTTCTAAAATGTAAATAAGGATGCATGGAGGGCAAAGAAGTATCTATCTGGACTGATAAGGCAAGATTAGAATGGCTACTACTGTCAGGAAGAAACCAGCAGGGATTAGAAAGGAGCTGAAGCATATAAATAAGATTGTGAACTCCTTAGGAATTGCATAGGAAAAGTAATAAAAGGGTTGAGCGAGATAAAATGGAAGCAGTGCTTGGGAAGATTATGGGACAGTTTGAGAGAGTATCAAAAGGTGAAAGGGAAGTGAATAGATGAACTGGAGAAGGGAGTATAATTGTATGTACACAGAAGGTTGATGTGTAGGGGATAAGGGATGGATAGACAATTTAGGGCTTGAGCCATTACTGAGTCCCCTTCACCATCATGAAATCAGCGAAGCAGGGATAGTTAGATTGCAGTCTGGGGTGGGCAATAGATAGGAACAAAGCTAAGGTTAATGGAGGTAAAAAGTGAATGGTGCAAAACAAAGAATATGGTTCAGAAGATGACATGGGAGAATGGAATGAGGGAGGATGTAAGGAGGAGAAGCAAAGCTAAATATCTGGACATCTGGTGATTAGTCTGTGAAAATGTTTTGCAAGGAAGTAAGACAGGTTGATAAGACACAAAGGTAGGGGAATAAAATGCTCAGAGTCAGAGATCTAAACATCTGCGCCTATCCTGGTGTAGGAATATATTTCCATTATCTAGCTGACGATGCTTAAATTTATGTAAATGATGTGTTAAATTTATGTAAATGATGTGTTAATGTGCCAAAATGCAGGAAATGGATAGCTGGTGAAATTTGTTAAACAACCTTACTGTAATGTCTGATGTTTAAAGTGCTTTGCTGGGATAAACTGGTGTCTAAAGTTATAATGTGCTGTGCTGGGATAAACTAGTTCTGCTTCTGTTGTTGCATTCCTTGGAACAATTTAGAGAAATGAAAATGTATACAGTGTACTCTATTCAAATATTTAATGAAAGCGTTTAAAGAAAAAATACTTTGGCCATTTTTTTTCTGGGTTTGTACTTGGGAGTAACTGCTCTTAGCAATTAACATTGTTTTGCCAAATAACTCCTCTAAACGTGGTATGTTTTCCTCTGACATACTGTAATGACCCTGAAGTATCCATGTGTCCCTTCAGTGTGTAATCTTTTCTGTTTTGTGGATACTCCTGAAAAGTCCTGTAAATACCTAAGTGGGTTAACATTCAACAAAAATAAAAAAAAATGCAGATAAAGTTATCCCACTGGGACATTAAAATGTTCACTTTTTCAAAGGTAAGTTGAAATAGATTATCCTTGGATAAAAGCTGAAAAAGTTTGTCAACATTCTGGGTGAAACTTTATTACTGACCTACTATAGGGATAATCCATACCTGGCTCAGTGTCCCCTTTTCTGGTAAACCTCTGTGAACTGCTAAGATTTGTTTTCATCTAAGTGGTCAACTAAACCATCTTCTCCAAACATCTTGTTCACAGCTTTCTTTATAGAAATGCCTTACACTTATTGGTACTGAAGATCAATGACAAAAACTCTGCACATTATTCAAATAATTGACTATCAGTATCCAGTGAGGTCCTTCAGTTAATTACATTCCTGGACACATTGCTTATCAACAGTTTCCCCTGTACTGCTCCTGGTACTTACCTTCGCAAGTCTGATCCTTTTGCTTTATAGTCATGATACAGTCTTTTGTCCTATCGAATGCTGTTGCCAGTGTGATTAATTTTTTCTTATTATCTGCCTGTAGGGAAAATGATTTAAAGATTATTGAATTAATTTCATAAAAAAAAATCACACTGTATTTGAAAATACTTTCCTAAAATGCAGAAATATGTACAGAATTAAGAATGACTAAAGAGTTGTGGCTCTGATTCCTTTATCTGTATCCACATAGGAACCTTTGCCATGTTTAAACTACCATCATGCTTTGCTGTAGCCATATTGGACACTTTTACTGCAGAGTCTCCGTATCAAATACTGGAAGCAGACTCTGATTTGTTCTGATAAAGTGCATTTTATTAAAGAAAGACATTTCATGTCTTTGTCTTTCATTATTAATATATGTCAACACTTCTTCAATAGTTAATATTTCAACAGATTTAACTTTACTTACATTTTCTCATTTGAAGAGGTTGCATTTGTTGAAGTGTGTTAGTTTTATGTACTATTAATAGGAAACATTTGTATTGCTCATGTTCTTTTTCTGTATTGCGTGTTAGATATGTCAGTCCTATTGGACTATGTTTTGTGTATTGCTACTTGGTGCTACATATAGTAACTTGTTTCTTTGTAATGTAATTATGGTTTTGTCACTTAAATATGCAAATAGTGTTCACCCAAGAATCAAGCAGAACATTGAATATATTCAAAGATTTGAGTGCCTAATATCTAAGAGAAGTCCCCACTATAAGAATTTGCTGATTAATAAAGCTTCTGTTAGTTTTTTTTTTTTTTTTTAACTGGGACTTAAATAAAGCATATATTAACACTCATCAAAGATCTTTCACAGTGATATGTATAATCTGAGAGGCACTGAAAAAGGAATTTATAGTCTTAAAAGAAAGGCATTCCTGACCACTTATTTATATATATATATATATATATATATATATATATATATATATATCACTGACACTGTAAAGTAAAAATGTTTGCATAGCAGTGTAATTTCTACCAGTACACTTTGGAATCCTCTTAGTAAATCTTCTCTGAATATCCATAAAAAAGTACTGGTAGAAAAAAAAAACATTACCTTGTTTAATAATAAATATAAACCACTAAACAGAAGCTGTTCTATTCACAGTAGATGATTAATAACTGTACAATATAAGCTTTCATATAAATGCTTTCTCAAGTAATAAAATGAACATCATACAATGCTACTTAAATACTAACAAGTAAGTCTCTCATTTTCAAAACTGATTCTGCCACCCATAGTATAAGGTTAACAGTTGGCAGTCAATGAATAGGTACCCTTTTCATGCACTGACTGTAATTATTTCAATTATACTAGTATTTAATGCAGACAACTAAACCTCTTAGTTGCTACTGAGTTGTTCATGTGCCTTTGTTAGAGTTTGATTCCTTCCATCTTCATTTGCATACTGTGCAACTCTGAACAAGTTCCAGACTCTCTCTCTGGATCACTATTAAAAAGTGACAAATTGTCTAGTGGGCTTACACTCAACAAATATAAAAATATATAGTTAATAACTGTTAAGCATATAGTTAGTAATAAGACTTAAACTTTAATGTACAAGCAGATTGTGACACTGTATGTGATATATATGGCTAAATGCAACACATGTCATGCTTTTTATGTAGGGAAAACTGACAGAAAACTCGAAGGATGTACATTGCAACATATGTATGACATTAGGAAAGTAAATGTCCCTGATGTTTTAGCAAAACATAAATATGTTATGACAACTAATGATGATTTAATTTTTTTGTGCTGAAAGGAGTATTTTTTGATGCTAGAGTAGATGATGTAATAAATAAAACTGAACATAAAGAAAATAATTGGATAATGAAACTTAATGCAGTCTCTTTTCCAGCACTTAAGATGTGCAGTTTAAATCCAATTTTAAAAATGAAAGAGTTGCATAATTGAATACTAGGGGAACATATGATTAATTTTTAATGCTGTTTTATGATGTAAAAGCTTACATTGTTTTTATTATTTGAACCACTCCTGTTTGGTTAAAACCAGTTTCTCTTTCATTTTGTATGAGTTCAGGATTGTGCTTTATGGTTTATGACTAGCCTAATTAACTACTCATCCAAACCTCTTAAAAGACAAGGGTCTCTTTTCAACATGGTTTAAATACTGATTCAGTGTTCTGAAAGTTTTTGTTTCTTGCCTTAGTTCCTCAATAAATTAGTTTGAGATTTGAGAATTTAAAAAAATAAAATAAATCAGTAGCACACTTGAAAACAGAACTACCTGCAATAAACCCACATTGATTCAGATCTAACATATATTAAACAGTTCAGCAGTGGTTATCTACAGGTCACCACAAGCACCAGCTAAGGCTTCTTCTTTTGTATTACGGGACTACATCCAACTATACTGCTATGTACTGTGCCCCTCAGCACTACTGCTAAATGTATACCAACTCTGAGGTTGTGTGACAATGGGGAAAGAGAAATTCTTCAACCTACTGTTTGAAGTTTGCACATTGAAACATACACCAGACATTCCAAATGCACTCAGTGAAAGGGAATTTGATCAAAAAAGACAACAAATCCCCTTCTGATGAACTGGCATGATGACCAAATGAATGAAAACTGCATGCATGTGAATATTGTATAGCTTTATTCACACATACATACATACATGTGTGCAGACACAGACAAAAAAATGTACATACACAGCTGCACATTTACGTGTATGTGTTTGTGTGTGTATATATATATATATATATATATATATATATATATATATATATACACACACACACACACACACACACACACACACACACACACACATATGATTACAGGAACCTAAAGCCTATCCTATCAAAAAATGGGCATATGGTAGGAAACTGTTCCAGTGAAGGACTGTTGTGCGGAGGCATAGAGAAATACATATACATCTAAGTGCCATTACATTATCACCATTTTATCTATGTTATTGGTATGTGGGAAGAAATATGAAATCCCTTGTGAAAATGCAGATGCGTACAATGAAGATATGCAAACTCTGCACAGAGGGTACACTAGATGGGGGTCTAAAACAGGGATCTAAGTAATGACAGTCAGCACTGCAGACATCTGCACTATTATGTATTTATGCACACAACCTAGCCCCCAACTCAGGTGTGTGTGTTTTTGTGTATGTACATACATTTATCTATGCACCCATACCATTATGTTTTTGTATGTATATGAATGTCTATAAATTTATATGCTCACACACACCATTAGATCTGTTTGTATAATACACACACACACACACACACACAGTTACTCTGTTATACATGTCATGATGAAGGAAGGAGAAGTCTAAATGTTAAATATTTATCTTTTTGTAGGTTTGCCAAAGATCATCTGCATGTAGAATATGCAAGTAGAATGCAGGCTGAATAATATGGAAGTGCTGTGCATTTCAAAGTTTTCTTAGCTGGGATTGTAGCCCTTTAGGATTCTATGCTGGAGGTGGTTTTACCTTAACTACATACCAGCTAGCTTCTCAAAATCCATTTGTCTGTCTGCGTATTATCTATGTATAGTTTGGCATCTGTGCTAAGGTAGGTCTGGGAGGTCCTGCTGAATAAGGTGTGCTACATACCTTTAAGCTGATAAGATGATCTCCCTAATATAGGTTGACTAAGAAATGTTGGCATATGTTTGAGATAATAAGAAAGATAATTCCCTTAACATTAAACTATCCTTACATACAGGAAAATTACCGATAAATGGTTGCTTGCAGAAAATGTACAGTGGTCAGGGTCCCATAGTCAAAGTAATTTTAAGCAGGGCTTTGTAAAGATGCTGACTTAGCCTTTGCTCTTAGATAATTCTGAGAAACTTTTTGTAGCATAATACTCAAGCTCTGATGTTATAAGTCGAATTTCATGTGACAGACCAAGTTGTATAGCACTTGCCCATGGCCACATTTTATACAGTGTGGCATCCATCTTGAGTCAAGGAACATTTTTATGAGATGAAGCCCTTAGATTTGTCACAGGTACAAGCACACTTGTATTTGAGGGTATCATGCTTTAAGAAATATTCAGCTGCATACAAACATCATACGTTTCTTATTCAGTAGCTTTAATGTCCATCTTATTACATAAGCAGTCTGATGGAAAAATGTAAGTGCAATCTAACTTGTTAATTTAGCTGGCAATTGTAGTAGTAATTATGTAAGCAAACATAATTTTCCTTTTAGCTATTCTAGTAGTTTCACTGAGGGGAAAAAAAGAAAATTTATGTATGTCTTTAAAATTACCCACCATGCTGAGAGGATTTCCATCATTTGGTGAACCTGTAAGGCAAAGACATGCAACAGTGTTGCCAATGCTGTCATTGGTGAGACTTGCCTATTCTAACAGTGTTGCACTTCAGTGCTATTATTTCTGCTGCACAATGTTAACATTGTTTTTAAATCACATCTGTGTGAGGGGTACCACATCTGTGTAGGTACACCATTGTTCTGCATATGGCACTTTAAGGAATTTATATCCTATTAGTATGGTACCTGTGAACAGTCACTTCTAATTTCTTTGCTCAGTAATCAGGGACAAAGCCAAAAATGGGGAAGGGGGAGGGCAAAGATTCAAAATAAGGGACAATTTTTAGATATTACACCAATTCACTTAAAATAAAAACCTGTTGCTCTATTAACTTGTTTTTATTTGAGTAAGAAAGTATGATTGGGCAAAGCCTATTTTCATCAGAGGCCTGGGTAGAAAAGCACCAATAGATGCATTTAAGATAATCATGACAAAGCAAATTTTTTAGAGAGATACATTACAAAGATAACTTTTAAGACATCACCATCAACATGCATTTTCTGAATGCCAAGAAGTATGAAACTGTAATGTCATGCCTATTGATGGACTACAACCCTTGATGATTTTACAGAAAGTTAAACATTTTATGAGGGACAGGGAAAAACTGCTTCAAAATCATGGCTGTTCTGCAAAATCAGAGATGGTTGTGAAATATGCTATTACTGCACCAGTTTACTATTGGGGCTAGATCTAGCACAAGGTGACCTAGGCAGCTGCCTATGGCTTGGCTCAGGCTGAGGGGCCCAGCCAAATAACAGTAAATTAAATTAAGAAAAAGAAAAGTTTCCACAACATTAATTAAAAAAAACACAACTGCTTGCTTTTGCATCCAGTATTGCTCTTTAAAAGGAATATTTCCTGCTTTGTGTTCTAGATTGTCTTTCATTTGCAGATTTGTTGGTCAAAGAGTCTGGAACTAGAATGCAGAGTAAATGAGAGATTGGCAGTGATTTGCTTTATTTAAACCACAAGTATCGAATAGCGAGAAAGGACAATTCTCTTTGCAGCGAACAAACATTTTGGAGTTTTTTTTTTTTTTTGTAGTAACATTTTTTTGTATTTGTTGCAGCATTAGTGGTAGTAATGAGCCGAACAGAGTGAGGAACTGCACCAGCATGAACATCAATGCCAAATGAGAGCAGATGAATTTAAAAACAGGTGGATGTGAATGAGATGAGAGTTGCAGCAGGTAGATTTGGAATTTTTTAGCATGTGTGTAAAATGCCCTAGTTAAAGAGGCACTGTCTATTTATGTGACTTGCACAGTGTCACACAGAATCAAACCGAAGTAAGCCTTGATCCTCTACACTAACTGCTAGACCTTCATTAACTGTTTTTTTGTTTTCTTTGGTAAATCAGTAAGATTTCAGTCAGTGTCAGTCATTATAGTTTAACAGTTTTTGTGGTTCACAAATAATGTTGATGCAAAACCTGTTGTCTTAACTTTTGAAGTCACTTAGAGTCGTCTGCTTTTATCTTCCTTTTTAGTTTTGCAGAGCATCTCTGATTTTTGCCTCATAGTTAAGCCCTGTCCTTGAGCAGGTTACATAACGAAACAGTGCTTTGGGGCAACTGGAAATTTAGGCTAGACTCTTCAATTGTCCTTTGAACTGCAAGTCTAGTTGCTACCTATGCAGCTGGGTACTTGTGATGTAAAGGAAGGAAATTGTAGTAAACAGGACCATCATCATACGTGCCATGTTTTTTGGATGTGATCCTTGGTTTTCTCAGTATTGACAGTGTGTTTATTATTTATCTGCAAATAAATTGGAAGGAAATAATAGATAGTCTGTTATATTAAGTTTAGTAAGCCAAGTAACGAAACACTAGAATGGCAGCCATGTGGGGGGACACTGGTCCTTTATCCTGCCTACCTCCCCATTTGACCAGGATCCACTTCTATTTGTATGGCTTCAATCCCTATTCACTGTAAAGAAACAAAGTATAATAAAAGTCAGCAGGTCAAACTGAATCTGCATTTAAAGGCCCTAAAGTGATCTGTTTACTTCAACAGCTAACTCATCAAAGTCAAGCTGAGTTTTAGCTGTCAGCAGTGACAATCTGTTGACAAGCCAGCACGTAAAGGCAAACATATATATATATATATAGATAGATATATATATATATATATATATATATATATATATATATATATTTTTTTTACTTTCTCAGTCATACACAACAAATAAACAGTTTTGCAGGGAGAAAGCCCCTCTGCACTCCATGTGGTAGCCTGCCTCCCCCACATCTCCTGCAAAACCACAATGATGAATAGTGCGATATTGTCTAAATTGTGTGTGCAATTCTAAATGTATGTTGAAGATAATCTGTAAATCACTGGAATGTAAGTGTACCTCTAGTGTTTCGGCTACTATGGACACTTCTCATTTCATTATGCAGCCACTCTGTACACTTGCCATCCAGTTGCCGTCTGAATATGAAAAACAATTTTTTTAAAAAGCCATAAGTTCATGGCTGAAAAGTACTGATTTTGTACAGTACCCATGGTTGGTAACTTTGAACATGCCTACTGTGCTGACATTGATGAGTGGCTTGATGACCCAGGAGAAGAGAAAACAAAGGAAGGTGTACATTCAAACCTGATGTGAATCCTCGGTTAATTTCTTTTTAACACAGACATGATGCACTAACAACTGGTTGCCCACATAAAAAAAAGGAGACACACACACACACACACACACACACACACACACACACACACACACACACACACACACACACACACACACATGCATGCACAGCAGGGATATGAACTTCCTTACCTGTATTGAGAAATGCCTACAAATTGGCTCCCTATTGAAATATCGAGAGTTGCACTGCTGAGTACTACAAGACCAAAAAAAAGAAAAAAAGTAAAATACAGAAAAGCAATTATCGTGTAATGCTCCTCTCCTTTAAACATGTTTTTTGCAGGGAGGCAGGCCACCCTGCCCACAGCTCAGAACTTAACTTTAAGATCACCATACCTTGGAGAAAAGGGACTATTCTGAGAAACTGCAATCTTGGATTTAACATATGTAATTCTGGATTTTCAGATTTTTGGCCTTGGCAGTGTGATCCTGAGATTTTACCAAGTTATCCTTCGGCTCTGTTATCTGTTGTCTGCCTGCTTCACTGAGGGAAATTCTTTAAAAATAATACATGGCTGCCAGTCTTGATGTCCTCCAGAGTTTGATGTCCACTAAATCTTTGTTTCATTAATATAAATAACCCTTGTTTCAACAAAAGGGGGAGGACCATCTTCTAAAGGTAGACTTTCTGATTGCACATGATCTTCTAAGTGCCTTTTACGTTGACATTAATAGGATAATTGGGCTTTGATCTGTATTACATTTGTTTACAACAAAAGTAGCTAATAAGCCTGTCTCGTCCACCCCTGAATGCATTTAATAATCTCCCCCTCCCCTACTTAGTTCCAACCTTATTCATTTCCTTTTCTCCAGCTTTCCTATTTTGTCTAGTTTTTTTTTTCATGTGTCTGACTGTGAAGATGTTATTTTGAAGATTCAGGGAGAGTTAGTCCCTATAATCTAATAGCTGTGACCTGTTTCTTCATAGATTCATATGTGTGTATCAGGCTAATGGCCCTGGAGCCTTTACAAGCCTAGCCCACAAGATTGCCCTGGCATCATGCCACCAGACCTTCATTCCCGGTGCCTCTCTCAAGTAAAGCCACTGGAGTGATCCCTGGGGTGAACTTTCTATTAACCATCCATTCATCAAGATTTGTCTTAAAAGGAACAGTGAGGTGCTCAGCTTGACATGTATGGGAAGTCTGTTCCATAGTATGGGCAGTCTCTGGGTGAGGAACCTCTCCCCTCCAGCATGTTCTGTTAATTGTGGTAATGAGGTTGAGGTCTCTGGAGCATGTGGTGTGGAGGGATTGGGATTTCATTAGATTTAGCATTTCTAAAAGAGCTGGGTCAGACATGGCTTTGTAAGTCGAACAGAGATGACATCTAAGTAGGCGATATGAGACCGAGAATAGTTGGAGTTTCTTGAGTCTGTCCATATAGGACAAATGTTTAAGGCCTAGGATCCTCTTTGTGGGGTACTTTTGTGGCCTCTCCAGTTGTTGCAGGTCTTTAGTAAGGTACATGCCAATTGGAGCATTGTACTCAATGATTGGTCTAATGATGGAAGAGTGGAGGGAGACAATGACCTCTCTTCCTGGATGCAAAACCCTTAGTAATGAGATATGACACATAGAAGGGGTTTCTGACAACAGTGGCAATGTGGTGGTCGAAGGAGAGGTTGCTGTCAACCTGTGTTCCCATATCTCTTATAACACCTTCTGTGTTCACTGGACTACCATTGATGTATAATTCATGGGAACCAGGCTTTTTCCAAAGGGGATAACGACACATTTTTTACATTTTTTGGCATTTGGTTTAAGGCCATGGCTCTGACACCAGTTGTTGATCTCAGTGAGGCCTTTCTGTAGGATGTCAGTATCCTTGTGGAGTTAATAATAGCTCCCAACTTGCAATTGTCTGCGGACTTTGTCAGCCAGCGTCCCTTTGTGTTGGCCTGGACTTGAAAAAAGTAGATACCAAACAGGAGAGGATCCAGGACCGAACCCTGTGGGACTCCACTTGTGATTGGTCAGCAGTCTGACTTGAGTCAGCTACTTTCACACTGTTGGTTCTACCTGTGAGCCAGTTTGCAACCCACCTAGTGGTATAGGGGTTGATACTTAGCTTAGTGAGTTTTTCTATGATTCCTGAGTGGGGAATGGTATCAAAGGCCTTGGCCAGATCAGGGTGGGCTGTATGAACCACCTTGCCTTCATCCACATCTCTGGTGATTGATTCAAAGAAGTCAACCAAGTTGAGCAGGCATGATCTACCCTTCACAAAACCAAACTGGGTGGGCTCCAGAGGTTGGAGATTCCCTATATCCTTGTTTATTAGGTCCATGATGATGCATTCCATAGCTTTGCATATCAGACTCGTCAGGCTAATGGGGCGATACTTCCCAGGGCCTGCAGTCGCTCCTCCTTTGTGGAGAGGGATGACTGTAGCAGTGTGCCATTTGGTATGGACAAAGCCTGAGGTGAGGCTGTGACTGAACAGGGCACACAGGTGAGGTGCCAGTTCACTCTGTAGTTCATGTAGAACACAGCCAGGAATATTGTCAGGTCCCATATAAGCTGTATTTTTGGCCTTGGACAATGCAGCTTTAACTTATGCAGCAGTAATACTGGGTGCCTGGCAATCTACTGGTATTGTGACTGGTCCCTTGGGGGGGTAAAGTTGGCACTGAATCTGTCAGCCAGTATATTGTCCTTTCTGTTAAAAATGACCTCTTTAATTATCTTCCTGACATGACTGTGCATAATTGTTGCATCTTTTTGTATGTTCTGGTTTGAAGAGCAGTAATTCCTTTATTTCCTGCATGATTTTTCCTGCCACTGCTGTTAACATGGTTTTAATGGCACTTCATCAGTGGTCATCCAATAATTGGGCACGTCTGCACTAGCAAGTGTTGGGGAGATTTCCATTAAAGAAGCAGCTAATACACTAGCTAGAATTTTGAGGACATGGGGGGGCAGTTAACCCATGTAATTTTTGCATTTTAACGTGCCTAAGGGCAGGTGAATTCCACCACAACCTCTTTGCTTCTTGTCTTAATATTTTGTCATCTGAAACATAAAATTTGAAGCAAATCTGTAGTCTTTATTTTTCAAATGCTGAGTCACTTGCTTAAAATGTTGCACATTTTCTGAGCAAACATTGGTAGTAATTTGCTACTGGACATGTTTGACTGTGAAATGTATATTATATGCTATCCTCACCAAGTGAGGAGAATATTGCGCAGTTCAGCAAGGAGCAGATCACCGAGTACTTTGTACCACATGGTCCGATGGCTGGCTGTAGATTTCTTGGGATTTTGAACTTCAACAATCAGTAGGCAGTTATTTTTTAAGTATGAAGATTTACAGCACCAAACTTTCCACAAGCATTATTGTGGTGGTTGCAGTTTTTCACTGAGCTTTGGCCGCTAACTATATAAATAGTCAGATTTGTTTGATATTTATGATTTATATCAGGAAACTTCTTTAATGGCAAATTGCTTGAGAACTGACAATGCCGAAGTTTGTTGCCAAGTATTTCAACCTATGTACCACTGAATGGAACATACTAACTAGCTCTGTTTTAACAACCCATTTTACTGCATTCATCCATGTGACACATTATTTGTCTGGTGATTCCATGTGCTGGATGAAAGAAATTCCTTTCCTTGCTCTTATTTCCCTTTCATTCGGCTACGGCAAGTCATCTGTACCTTAATGTGCTCAACATTCCTTATTTGCACTGCAAGCCACCGAAAACTCACTTATATTGTTTATCTTCTCAGAAGCCTTCTTTTTAGTGTCTAAACTCTGCAGAAATTTAGTTCCCCTTTCCCCTTTCTTAGAGGTGACTTTGTCCCCTATGTGTTACAGTGCAGTGCTTTTTCCTGTTGGCAAAACTCTGCATAACATGCAGGCAGGTGACTTAATCCAGCAGGATCTGTATCTCAGACCACCTGCGAAACCATAGTTTTGCACAGAATAACTTTTATTTCCCTGTCCATAACCCCTTTTTGTCAGGGTAAGTGTAAGTCAGGTTTTAGGACTCAAAGAGTCTGTCTCAGAAGGTGGTATGCATATTTACTCTGACTTTAACTTGTACTATGTACAAGCGGTTCCTTCAGTAGCATCTTAATAATTTATTCTACCTTATAATTTAACTTATGAAAATTGCCAGATCCCTGCATTTGTCCCAGTAAAATCAGGTCATTGAAAGACTAAGACTAGCTCATTCATAGCCTGAATTGTCTTGCGTTTTTTCTCAGGTAATACAAGCCCATATCAAATCTAGCATACTACTGTGGCTCCCTGACACTACTTGTTCTCATATTTCTGTCACTACTGTGGCTCCCTGACACTACATGTTCTCATATCTCTATCACTACTGTGGCTCCCTGACACTACTTGTTCTCATATTTCTGTCACTACTGTGGCTGTCTGACACTACATGTTCTCATATCTCTATCACTACTGTGGCTCCCTGACACTACTTGTTCTCATATTTCTGTCACTACTGTGGCTGTCTGACACTACATGTTCTCATATCTCTATCACTACTGTGGCTCCCTGACACTACTTGTTCTCATATTTCTGTCACTACTGTGGCTGTCTGACACTACATGTTCTCATATCTCTATCACTACTGTGGCTCCCTGACACTACTTGTTCTCATATTTCTGTCACTACTGTGGCTGTCTGACACTACATGTTCTCATATCTCTATCACTACTGTGGCTCCCTGACACTACTTGTTCTCATATTTCTGTCACTACTGTGGCTGTTTGACACTACATGTTCTCATATCTCTATCACTACTGTGGCTCCCTGACACTACTTGTTCTCATATTTCTGTCACTACTGTGGCTGTCTGACACTACATGTTCTCATATCTCTATCACTACTGTGGCTCCCTGACACTACTTGTTCTCATATTTCTGTCACTACTGTGGCTGTCTGACACTACATGTTCTCATATCTCTATCACTACTGTGGCTCCCTGACACTACTTGTTCTCATATTTCTGTCACTACTGTGGCTGTCTGACACTACATGTTCTCATATCTCTATCACTACTGTACTGTGGCTCCCTGACACTACTTGTTCTCATATTTCTATCACTTATTTTGCTCTCTAGTATTATTGGGCCATTCCCAAACTGCATTCACAGATGTTATCCTTCTGTAGGGCATGTTCAGTCTTCAATCTAGCTGATGTCTGTGCACTCCACTTAAAGTGATTCAATTGATTCTCTGATCCAGCTCACCAGTGCCACTCTGCCACAAGGTGAAAGTGCATTGAGATGCCCCTGATTGGATTTTGGTATGAACTTCACAAGAGCTTGTCATTTGATAGGTGTAACACTAATTATGAGCAGTTGTGCATCCCTATCTGGAAAGCTTGAGCAAGTGCCACTTGAAGTTACCATTCAGATGAGTGTTTGCCTCCTGAAGTGGCAGTTTCCCTTTAAATGGCAGAGGATGGTGCACATACAGCTTTCTTGTTGTTTGTATGTGTTAATTGAGTTTACTCCTGCAATTGTGTAGTCCCCCTTCCTGCCCTGTGAGACTGGGTCTAGGTAAGTCCTGTAATGCAAAGGTTGTTATTGCTGCCTCATATCACCTGGTGGTTCTTCAGTTTATTTCCCAATTGGGTGCCTTCTGTGCAGAGATATATAACTTTTCTACTGTGCACATCCCAAAGAGGTGCCTTCAAACTGCTCATAAATGTATATATATATGTGTGTATATGTTTGTGTGTGTGTGTGTGTGTGTGTGTGTGTGTGTGTGTGTGTGTGTGTGTGTGTGTGTGTATATATATATATATATATATATATATATATATAAAAATTAATGTGTGTGTGTGTGTTACTTGACTGCAATACATTTGTGTTGGTTCTCGTCCTACACAAGATTAGTACCACATAAAGGATTAGTTCCATGCCTTATGACTGTTACTTACCAGACTATACTTGGGACTAGTCCATGAATATAAATAGGATAAAGCATGTGTGGGAAAATAAATCTATGAATAAATGGCACAGACCTTGAGAAATGAGTTCAGGAAGGATAGTTCTCCCCTTCTCCAGTATTTTTGTCATGAGAGATTAGCTGATGGGGATATCTCTCTGCAGAACAGGTGTCCTTGAACTAAAAGCTTTGGCTGGAAAACACTTTTTAGGGGGAAAGGACGTAACGGCTGCTTGATAACCATAGCTAGGAACAAGAAGCCTTTACAAGAATGGATAACCAAATTTAGAGACTGTATGCTTCGTACCTTTTAGTACTATATGTCAATTAACAAGGTTAGTAGTGATGAAACGACTCTCTGACATGCTGCAGATAGTACTTCATATGTTTTCCCTTCATGTACGGTAGTGTAGTTTCAAAGCTCTGCAGAAATTGTGAGTTCATATAACTGCAGCATTCTTCATTATATATATATATATATATATATATATATTATTTTATTTTACATTTGTTGATTTTCAGCGGAGGCCCGGGGAGAAAAGCTCCAAGATAATAATACACATTGAACATTTAGTAAGTGCTAGTTTCAAGCAGATTACAGTCATAAGCAATACCAGCATTTATCATATATAGTACTTATTATAAAACACTTTACAAAACATAACATTATTTTCAAAGTTAAACATACATACCATTACATTCACGTTTAAGACACACTGAGCAGCAGTTATACAATTGACACTTCCTGAAATGGAGTGGTAGAAAAAAGTTAGAAGTAGTTAAAGGTAAGGCACCTAAGAAATAGAGAGGTCACTAGTCGGGGTTAGTTCAAGGACATAACCAATGAGTTTTGAAGTATTTCTTGAGTTTGTTTTTGAATTGAGTTAGTGAGGGTTCTAGGGTCAAGTCAGCTGGGAGTTTGTTCCATATTTTTACAACAGAGTTTGCATACAGAGAGTCCCCAGCTGAGTAGTTGGATTGCTATGTTTGAACTAGGAGTCTAGTGGATGATCGTGGTGGCTGGGTGCTGGTGTAGGGGCTGATAATATATATATATATATATATATATATATATATATATATATATATATATATATATATATTAATAGATATAATCTTTTGCTACTTAGTTGATTAAGTATTCTTGTACAGCTTTTGCTTAAGTTTCTCAAACCATTCTCAAAATCCAGATATAAATAAGATATGGTAGCTAAATCCCAGTGTGAAAGAGCAATTTTGAAAGAAAAATAGCTATTAGAATTTGAAAATGTTTTTATGCCTGATTCATGTTACTTATGTATGAAGTGATACATAATATGTGAAAAGGAAATGAAAATAAAATGAAAGAGACCACTTATCCATGTTTTTTGAAAAGACTTCGCATACAACGCTAAGGAAGAAAAGAGAGTGTTCAGAAAGTATGAAGATTAGCGGCAGGGATAGAGAGGAACAGAAGAACATTCTATGAAAAGGTAGAAATAAGCAAGGATGAGCAAATATCAAAACTGTGGAAACTGCAGCGACCTTGTTGTGCAAAAGATAAACCCGTTTTGTAAGTGCATTAGAGTGCAAATAAAAAGTAACCATTCATACATTTATTCACTGTTTATTCTTTTTTTGATCACCCCGTTTAATTTAGTGCAGGGTTTCATGTGTGCTGGAACTATTCCCAGAGCTATGCAGTATGCAAAACTTAGAAGCTCATTCGTAACACTGGTGCCAGCTCATAACAGGATGAGCACATATACTTACTGTGACATGGAAGGTACAACACTGGCCAGTTCTGGGGAAACACCAAAATATATGTGGCACATCTTTGGCATCTAGAACCAGGCTTCAGGCTCCAGCAAAAATCTATATGGACACTGGGAGCATGTGCAGAAGTCAACGCAGGAGGCACGTCAGCTAAGAACCAATCTGGAGACCCAAGCACTAAGTCAGCAAATCAAACTACTGTGCCACCAAAGGAAGGAAATTTGTGCCACGAGTGGCAGCAAAAAGGAAAGTGATAATACGCAGGTATTTTTTAACACTGATAACAGATGATGGGTAGAGAAGTGCCTTAATAAAAAGGATTGTTTTGTTGGGGTTAGGTCATTCACCCCCCACCCCAACACACACAAAAATCAACTTTCAAGATAAAACTTTATGATGACACTTCAGAAGTACAACACCCATGAGAAAAACAAGTCTCACTACTGCCCATTTTGTTTTAATAAATTATACCAAGATGAGAGTAGTGCCCAAGGACTGATCTAATTCTACTTTACAAGAGTTGGCAAAGGAGAGTGCTAGAGAGCTGCAGACTAAACTTTTCTCTCTCCATTCCTTTGATACTTGATCACTATAGCTTCTAATGTAAATAGACACTGTCTTTGTATGTGAAATCCTTTGGCTATAATACCATTAGTGGCTGTGTTGTTCCCCAGCTTAATGTGGCACCTGCCTGCCCATCACTGAGGAGTTACTAATGAATATTAACCTTGTAGCAGCAAGGTAACGTAGTGCATAACCTCAACAGCTAGGAGAAGTTACCCGCTTTCTCATATTCTGAACATAACCCCCCCCCCCCATTCCTGGTACTGTAAGTTTATCTGAAATGGATATAGAAGTGATATGGCGTGGCTGTGTTGTTCCCCAGCTTAATGTGGTACCTGCCTGCCCATCACTGAGGACTTCCTAATGAATATTAACCTTGTAGCAGCAAGGTAACGTAGTGCATAACCTCAACAGCTAGGAGAGTTTACCCGCTTCTTCTCATTCATATAACCCCCCCCCCCTGGTGGTTAAGTTTATCTGAAATGGATATATAGAAGTGATGGCGTGGCCCCAGCTTAATGTGGTACCTGCCTGCCCATCACTGAGGACTTCCTAATGAATATTAACCTTGTAGCAGCAAGGTAACGTAGTGCATAACCTCAACAGCTAGGAGAGGTAACCTGCTTTCTCATATTCCTGGTACTGTAAGTTTATCTGAAATGGATATAGAAGTGATATGGCTTCAAATGCCACTCTTCCCATCTCCCTGATTTTTTTTTATATCCAACAATAAATAAACAAAATAATGCTTCCTTTGAAGGTACTGGTTTCAAGACCAGCTGCATGAATGAGTTTTCATAGAACAGAAGCATACCATATATACAGAGATAACTGTGTGTGTGTGTGTGTGTGTGTGTGTGTGTGTGTGTGTGTAAATATATATATATATATATATATATATATATATATATATGTGTGTGTGTGTGTATGCGCATATTTCTATCTATTATATATATATATATATATATATATATATATATATATATATGCATAGATATCTATCTATCTATATATATATATATATATATATATATATATATATATATATATATATATATATATATGTGTGTGTGTGTGTGTGTGTGTGTGTGTGTATATATATATATAAATATATATATATAAATAAATACACATTGTATAAGCACACAAGTGCATACAAACAAAAATATACACACCACATGCACATTAAGTACACATGCAATACATGCACACTTACATAAATGTACATCTATAAGTACACATACAGGCACACTGATTTGAGTCCTCTGAATTTTAAATGCTCTTATTTTGTCTTTACTATAACCGAGGCTCATATTTTGGGCTGTGATCTGGTGACTTTACAGGTAATTTAACTATGATTATAGATATTTTACTAAGTTACAGTAACAGCTATGCCACTAAAGAAGTAATAAAAAAATGCTGAAAACACTTACATTTTCCACTCTACAGGCATTAAGTGATTTGTTGGTCTGGTCAAGAATGATTTTACTTTCATTTAGTTTGATATTCTGCTTATTATGCGCCATCTGAGTTTTATTCAGTAGCTGTTTTAAAAATAAATTCTGAGTTGAGACATTCTTGAGTTGAAGGATTAGGCCAGTTTTATCCTGCTCCAGTCGTTCCTGCCGCTCCTTTGCCAGTTTTGGAGCATTGTCATAGACCATAAAAAGAACTAATGCAACAATGATTAAAAGTTGTATTAGGGACGCGTACATGAAAAAGTACTTAATGTAATATTCACAGCCTTTCCCAGTGGATGTCTTAGTATCTTTAGACTCCATTCCGAACTTGGCCAAGGCATACCTCTGCTGGTACATTGTGGTGTTTTTCCTTTTTGTTCTTTTCTACTGTCTGTCTCGCTGTGGTGACTTTTTTGCCCCTTGACTTGGTAGTTTCTTCAGAAGTAATGACGGTATGTAATTCAGTTAATCTGTCAAGCTGATATCAACCTGTGTTTTTAATGGTCTTCTGCAGCTCCACCTCCTTCCTGAACAGATGACATGACAATTTGCATAAGGTTATCATAACAAATCCTGAGGAAGAGAATGTTAGGTTCTTCTCTAGTGCCGTAGCTTTATTTTTGTTGTTAATGTCAATAATGAGCACTAAGGAAACAGAGAAAATTCATTGTGTGCACGTCTGTGAGTTATGTTTGTGTGCACTTGAGTTTCCCCTCCTGGCAGCTTCAAGAAACTCCTGATGTTTCTGAAAAAGAGAGAGAGAGACTATTAACCAAGCTCATAGTAGGTAGTGCCTACTGAGACATATTTCTTACTTTCTCATCATAACTGTCATGCATTATCACTCCTATCCCATGGACTACCTCAGTTTTTTTTTTGTTTGCCCACACAGTGTAATGTCATATTCTGTCTGTTTAGACAATATTGCATTTAATAGCATTGCCAGCTTCTAAATGGTGCATGACTTTACAAGATATTTTTTTTCATAGGTAAGTACTAGGCTAACTGCCCTTGTGGTCTATTTTAAGCTTAGTCCATCTCCCTTGGTGAGAATCAAATTCTGTAACTCTTGCTCATGGGATAAATACTTTAATGATTATGCCAATGCCCATTGTATTAGTTTTTAAGATTTCAACCAGAAATAAGCTCCCAGTCAGACTATGTCCTTCCATTATGATTTCTGATTTAGTAATAATGCATTTCAATTTAGGAGCCAATTTAGGGGACTGTTGTATGACAGATGATAATCTTATAGTTAGAAACTGAGATTTGCTGTAACCCTTGATGTTTGGGCCTGACACTTGTTTCTGTTACCTAGCAGGACTTGAAATAGAAAGTACCCATATTCCTTCAAGGTCTTATCACAATTTTTTGTTTGGATGTCATCCAGGAGTGCACTTTTACATGGAATTATATAGAACTAATTTTGTTTTGTGAATGAGACAGCAGAATGTGCCGGTGGCACAAACAAAACAAAAGAAAAGCAGCAATCGAAGGATATGCAGGGGGAGCTGGATGCCTTTGTTGGCTAGCTTTGTCTCATGAGATGCAAGGGACACAAGCCAAGAAGCTCTTGGCAACTGGATGGAATGAGATGATCTAATATTAAGGGGTATTTGTATGCTGTCTACATTTCCCTTCAGATGCTCTGTAGTCATATTGCATCTGCCTGAGATGAGCTACCTCAGAAACCATCTCTAATCACAAAAGCTGTTAATAAACATTTTCAAATATACAGTATGATTTCGGCATGGATATAATATGTATGCTCCCTACTTACCACCTTCCATCAGAATACCCTGATCACACTACACCTCATAAATTAAAGTTTGAGTATATATATTCCCATATTTCGCATACCTGAATGCTCACTTTATGAGCAAGTGTGACAAAACAAATTATTTTTTTACAAGGGCCAAACCCCCCCACCCTCCTCATAATTTGTTATTCTCACTCTATCAATGGACATCTGAGAATGAGTGATTATGAACGGGCAGCGTATAACACTTGTTATGCTCATTCAGCAAAGTATACAGCCCTCGGATCATGCAGATCTTATTATAAAGTTGAGTGTGTGAAACTCGTTTTCTAAAGATGTCGGCAGCAAAACTCTAGGGAAATGCCAAAACAAGCCAGAATGTTCAAGCAAGCAGAAGGAAGCCTTTGTACGCATCACCATGAAGATATCATAACTGCCTGTTGTACAGCACTTCTGTCTCCTTGATTTTCGGAATAATAGAAGACTTTGCCTCAGGCATGGTTTGAGTGCACCTTGACTGGCACATAGTTTGCTGTGAAATGAAACAGCATGATGGTATCCTACACCGGCCATTAGAAGGGAGGGTGGCAGCAGTCTGGCATGGTGGAGGAGTAATTTTGATGGCCTTGGAGAGTAGGGTACCTCCTATGTTAATACTTATACCTGTGCCAGCACTGTACAAGTGGTATTGGTGCTGCAGCAATAGTGAGAGTCCTCCAATTACAAAATGTGGTCATACTCTGAATCAGTGGAACTGTGTGTCCCCATCATACTCTAACTCACTAGAGCTGTTCTGAAAATCATACTCTG
The DNA here is from genome assembly GCF_019279795.1 of Protopterus annectens. NCBI lineage: Eukaryota > Metazoa > Chordata > Ceratodontiformes > Protopteridae > Protopterus > Protopterus annectens. Next base: position 98,191,537 of record NC_056747.1, read on the forward strand.
AATCATTAGGGGTGTTCCCCCACCCCCTGGTCATACTCTGACTCACTGGCGCTGTGCCCCCCTCATAATCTGACTTACTAGAACTGCATCCCTCTTACTCCTAATCACTAGAACTGTGTGTTCCCTTCATACTCCTAATCCCTGGAGCTGTGTCTCCTCTCGTACTCCTTAATCCCTGGAGCTGTGCCCCCCCCATAGTGTGAATAGCTAGAGCTGTATCCTCACATAGTCTGACTCCGTAGATCTGCGCACTCCCCCCTTCATAGCTCATAGATAACAAAACATTTACAGAGATGCCCTATTCTCCAAACAAATAGTTAAAGCAGGGAACTCCATACCTCGACATGTAATTCACACAAATAACATAATCAATTCAAAACTGCCCTCAAAGATCACCTAACAGAAAACTTTCTCTGCTCCTGTACCACACCAGAATGATAAAATAAAATGATACGATACCCTTGTTCCCACTTGCTAGTTTTACTTTATTAAGTATAAATACTCATACCTGAGCAATGTCTTCTTCCTCTTTTTATCCTACATTGTATTTAAGGCAAAAATATCAAAAATTGTTTTTCTATAACTAAATGCACCTGTGTATTTATATATTTTTTTATCTTAACTCAACAATTATGGAATCTTTGTATTGAACACACTGATGTGTACTGTATATCTGACAATTGTGTTGCATTAAACATGATTGTTTATCTGTTTTTTCTTTCAATATATAAATATTGTAATTTGTGGAGCATTTCTCCCTGGGCCTCCACTGAAACAGGCCTTTTTGGTCCAGTCCGGACACTCCCAGTAAACAAATGTAAAATAAGTAAAATAAATAAATTGACTCACTGGATCTGTGTCCCCTCCCCCATACTCTGACTCATTTAAACTGCACCTCCCCCCCCATACTTTGACTCACTGGCAATGTGCCAACCCATGTACTGTTGCTCACTGGCACTGTGCTACCTCTTGTTCTGACTCCTTGAACTGTGCCACTCCCCTTGTACTGACTCACTGAGCGATGCCATCCACCCTTTTACTGACTCACTGAGCTGTGCCACCATCCCTTGTACGAACTCACTGAGCTGTGCCACCCTCCCTTGTACTGACTCACTGAGCTGTGCCACCCTCCCTTGTACTGACTCACTGAGCTGTGCCACCCTCCCTTGTACTGACTCACTGAGCTGTGCCACCCTCCCTTGTACTGTCTCACTAGTGCTGCTGTCGCCCCCTCACATTCTGACTCAACCAGAGCTGTGTCCCCCACACCTTCATCTAAGATGCTATAGTTGACTTCACCGTTGTATAGCCTCTGAGCTATCATCTCTAATAACGAACAGAAACTTTACATTTGTGTATGAAGTTCAGCTGTGAAATTTTAATAGGAGCAAAGGCGAAAAGCATCAACTGTAAAATATGATGTCATTTTAATTTCCATTTTGCCTTCTGCTATCCGCTGGGTAGAACACAATTAGATTTATTGAGCATTATCTTATTGTGATTTATAAAACCAGTAAATCCAAAACACAGAAACAGTCCTCCAGCTGCCGAACGTATCACTTTATTGACTGATACAGAAAAATAAAAGCTCCAAAAAAAACGTAAACGCTTTTGTAAAAGTGTGTGTTGCTGCCATAAATACGTAAGACTTCATCAGAAATTATTGTGATTTATGCCATATACAACTGGCTCCATGTAAATCCTACCTACCGTATTTCCTTCCCGTGTGCCTTTAACTTTACAGGGATAAGAAATGTGTAGGTCTTGAATCTCAAAATGACCAGTAGCTGTAACTTTCCTGGGTAGGTAGCAGTGTGACTGGGGATGATAAAATACTGTGCTTTATCAATATATGGGATACCTCACAAGGCACTGGCAGTTACATCATGTAAAAAAAAAGAAATTAAAAAACTAAAGTGGTAACCAAGCATATCTATCCCTCTGAGTAGTTGAAATATTCTGCTAGCTGATTTTGTAAAATCACTTTCAGGTCATCATGTGCTGCCTTGAAATGGTCTTGAAGCTGCTTTGTACTCCATAGATGAGTGGATTCCACCCTAACTTAGCAAGATGTAATGCCAAAGCAGAATGAGGCAGCTGGGGCTCTGTTTTGTTTCTGTTTCATTTGCTCCATGTTCTGCAGGCCACTGAATAGCTTTACTGCAGCTTTGGTCAGCATGCTTTCCTCTGCTACAAGCATCAGGTGAACTAGAATAGAGTTTTAGTGTGGCTTTAGTTCACTGAGGCCAGCTGTTAGACTTATTTGCTATTTGGTACAAACAAGCATAACACAAATTCCTAATAACCACATTGTCAATGCAGGTAATCATGTCAGTGCTGCTTAGTAAGGTATAATATAACCAACGAAATAACACATTCTGGAAGCTTCCTCCAAGCTGGAGTATCCTGCAGACACCTTACCTTATGCTTGTCTGCATGAGGATCCAATAGGTTGCCTTCAGCCAGCTTTGCTGACACCATTAATCTTTAGTAGCATTACCTCATAGTGCATGAACCTGAGTGCTACAAAAACTCGTATATCTTGTACTCAAGCTGAGAAATACTTAACAAATAATATTCCAACTGCATTTACTAAAGAGCGTAAGCCTCTACCCCAAAACCTTATTATTCTCACTCCAAGATTATGGTGCCTCTGCAAAAGAGTAATATGTGCCCAGAATGGTAGGCCTGTCTTGTTCTTTGGGAGACAATGAGATTTGACACTCTAAAATCAAGATGTGCAAGAAATAACCTCTGTCTATTGTATGCATGTCAAGAAATGTTAAAACTGTTGCTTTCATTCACAGAAATATGAACAACATTATAATAACAACACCCCCTACTGAACCAAAATAATGAAGGAAGTGGGGTGTTTCAAAAGCTGTCCGTCATTAGGGCACCTATTATGTCATTTCCTGAGGACTGGTGCAATAGAAATGTAATCATTCAACACAGGTACAGCATCACTATTGAACAAAATGCATCTTGTTGCGTTTTGGTTCCTCATTTTGTGCACCTTCCATGTCCACAGCATACCTCTCAACTATTCAGATTTTTACAGACTGTCTAGATTTTTGTTTCATATTGTTGGTCTTTTCCTCATAAAATTTGTGGATTTCTGGCAAATCACTGGGATGATCTGAGGATTCAAGTCATTAAATAATGACATACATTTGAGTTTCAGACTTTGTCCTTCAGAAAAATCTATGTTGAAAAAAACCCTGCTACTTTAGCAACTTCCTAAGTTTATAAGAGCAATATTTAAAATATTTCCCTATTCTAGGGCCTTTATTTCCCCCATTTTGTCAGGCTTTGTCCAGATTTCTTGTACTAAGAGGTTGAGAGGTATGGTCCACAGAGCACTTTCTGGAATTAAGTGTTAAAACTGAATTTTAACAGTTGAGCTGCTGGGGCAGCCATGGTGGTGCAGCGGTTAGCATTGTTGCCTCACAGCAAGAGGTTTTCCGGTTCAATCCTCGGCTGTGGTGCCTTCTGTGTGGAGTCTGCATGTCCTCCCTGTGGTCATGTGATTTTCCTCCGAGTACTCTGGTTTCCTTTCACATCCCAAAGACATGCTTTAGGTGGATTGGACACACTAAATTGGCCCTAGGCGTGAGTGCATGCCTGTGTGTGCCTTCTGGCCACTCGACACCATAAAACTCCACTGCCAGTCATGAGTGGATGGTGATCCACTGTGGTGACCCCTAACTGGGAAAAGCTGAAAGAAGAAGAACAGTTGAGCTGCTATATTGCAAGAAGTTGACTGTAAACAGCTGTATGATACTTGTATTACTGTGTGATATGCAAATGATGATGATTTTTCATGCACAGGATTTATGTTAAACTTTATCAGATATTCAGTTTTTTGCTGTATTGCAAGAAGTTGATGGTAAACAGCCGTATGATACTTATTTTACACTGCGATATGCAAATGATGCTGTTTTTCTTGCACAGGATTTATGCTAAGCTTTATCAGATATTCGCTTGGGGGTTCATCAGCTGTCACCTTTACATTATGGCAAGCAATAACATCATTATCCTCTGCCATAGAAAGATCATTTTCAAGTGCTTGAAACCTGGATAGAGCCCTCTATTCAGTACTACTACCCCGTGGCGACCAAACATTACTACAAAAAAAAAGAACAGTAAGGGTCACATCCATCCAACAAAATAAACACTCCTTGATTCACTGCTTGCTGAGCTCTTACAGCCATAATGCAGTATTTTAACACCAAGCTTTAGTTAGTGTTCTGCTCAGAGTCGTCCAGTAAGTTACACAGTGAAGACTGATACAGTGCTGTAGAACACTGCAATTGCAAAATTTGGTTGGTCATCAGCCAAGTAAAGTATTGGTGCACGTTGTTAGCTGTTCTGCTTTCTAAACTTTAGTGCCACCGCATCTTGAGTTACTTCTCTGTACGGTCATTTTCTTCTAACTACATTACCTGATGAGACTCTCCTTTCCGGATTTCCTGACTATCAGAAAAAACTCTTGACAGTTGGCAACCCTACATTCATTGCTTCTAACTTTTGTGCAATACTTTGGCATACCCACTGTGTTAACTAAAGCTCGCTTATCGAGTTTCTGCTTTAAACTGTTTATCTACATTGTCCCCAAGTCTTATATCTGTCATGCTTCCAGAATAATTCTATCAACCCAATCTGCCTGCCATGCGCACAACTATCAATACATCCTCATCACGGTCGCATCATGTCCTCCAACATTGCACCATTATGTGTAATGCTACTATGAAACTGAATTACTGCTTTGAGTTTGAAGCTGACGCTGCACAAATACAATCTAGCAAATTCTAATTAATGTGCAGTGTCACTATACAATATTTAATATCATGTGTATGCCCCATTAACACTGGAATTTACATTCTGGTCAAGGTAATGCCTGAAACAGGACTATTGGTGTGGTTAACAACTAAAAAGATTGATAACAGCAGTTGTCTGTGTTCAGACTATTTTGCAGGTGTACAAAGTATATTCATAACTGGCATTGGAAAGCAGCATGTTTATGTATTCAGACCAAGGTTTGCTAAGTGTACAATGTGTATTTACAACTAATGCTGGCAACTTGTGTGGTCTTTATACACATATAAGAGACCAGGTTACTTAACTTTTAAGCAAAATTGTGCACAGATATAGGCAATATAAGTTTAACAGCTGACAAAATAGTGTAAACTCATAACTACCAACCTTTGGCTGTGATATCCTCTGTGATTCTATTAGTAAATCGAGGTCCAGTTTGTTGGTTTGCTTTTATAAGAATGTATATTTTTGTATATAAAGATTGTATATTTTATTGAAAGGGTTGGTCCAATTGAACATTGATCATTTTCAGAGAGGACCTGGAGGCAATTTGATATTACAGTGTGCAGAATGTCAATAGTACATAAATTACAACTATAAAATGATTGACGCAGAAAACATTGACTAAATCATGTGGGCAATTCTTTATATCGACAAAAATCATTAGTGACACCTAGTATATTGAAAAGGGAAATAAATTTAGTTTCCCTATGTGTTACAGAATGGGTTTTTTGAAAGTAAAGTACAGGAGTGTAGGGTCAGGGGCAGGACTTTGTTCCTGACCTTTAACCTTAACCATGCACCTTACCTTCCAAAAAATACCTTACATAAGACTACTACTGCACAGTACTACTCCCACTCCGCTGTCTCTCTCTCTCTCTCTCTGTCATGCGAGTGCATGCACATACACATATACACACACACGCTCTTACAGCCCCTCCATGGTTCCATCTACTTTTATTGACCAACCCAGAAATCACACGATATGATTTTCACAGACAAGCTACAGTTAACTTCAGTTGCACAAATGAGTGTCAACCAAGTGAACCATGAAAGTTTATTGATGTACTGTTAACTGACAAGGGAACACATGATGGATGTAATACATGGAAAAAGTCTTTATTATAGACATATTTAAATAGGATTGATGTAAGAGATGGTTAAACTTTGACAGAAATAAGAAGTTGAGAAGTATAATCAAGTGTGATTCATAGTTTATAAGTACTAGGTAATCTGTTTACAGCCATTATTAAGCCTCGCCAATAACCATATTCAAAAGTTCCATTTAACCATAAGGAGTGTAATACTAGACAGAATTTGGGAGAATTTGAGGACACCCCTCAATTATTTAGGTTTACCTTTAAGATGGAAAGGGTGCTAGTTTGCTTAACATATCGTGGAAGCTTTTTCCAGAGGTGGAAGATGTATTTGGATATGAATTTATCATGTCAATGTGTTTTATTTGCTGTTGCTGAATATTTTTTAACCTGGAATTTATCTGAGGAAACATCTGGTCTATAAGGAAATAGAAAATCTGAAGGTGCTTAATGTTCAGGCTGAAAAGGCTAGACACAAGTCCCCATAGATTAGTTTATAAGAAACTGAGTATAGAGACAGGGTTGTCTGTCTGTCCTGATAACCAAAGATTTTTGAGGCCCTTGATCATTTTAGTTAAGAACATCTGAGGTCTCTCAAGCCAAGTGACATGTTGAGAGAAATATTCAAAGAGGCATGATATTCCATAATGGGTCTGATGAGATGCAAGTAAAGTTTAACTAAGACTTCTCTGGGTACATTGGAGATGCCATTGGAAATTAGATAGCTTTCCTAACTACTGGTGAGACATGATGGTGAAAAGAGGAGTTGACATCAAGAGTGCCTCATTCTCTTACGAATGAGGCTGATTGGAGAAGTGTCTATGCTATATGGTATGGAAAATTCTTTTGTATACCAAAATCAATGATTACAATTCACATGTTTAATTTGATCAGATTGTTGCACCAGTTGTTAGCATGGTCAAACCCACGTTGGAGCAATAGGAATCAGTGGAAGATCGACTAACACCTCCCAATTTACAGTTATCTGCAGACTTGGATAATCATAGGCCAGGCGCATTAAGCTGAGGTTTGAGAAATAGATAGCAAATAGGAAAGCAATCAATACGGAGACATGGTATACCACTGGTAACTTTTTTGCTTCCAAAAGTGGTATCTGTGACTCTAACTACATGAGTTCTGTCAGATGTAGCCATTTATTTTCAGATTTACAAGTCTGCTAATGCCTGTAACAGGAGTAGTGTCAAAGGCCTTGGCCAAGTTCAGATATGGTGTATGTATGGTATAACTACTAACCACTGCTTCAGTGGCTTTTCAAAGAAATTAATGAAGCCAAAGAGGTAGGATCAATCTTTGACAAAGGCAATTTGATGGAGAGGGTCTAAGGTTGACTGAGTTTTCAATGTCCAGATCAATGAAGTAAGAAATAAGTACCATAACTTTACATGTGAGGCTAGTTAGACTACTAGGTCTATACTACTGGGATCTTTTCCTGGACTGCCCTTACATAATGGTATTACGATGGCTATTTTCCATGCTTTAGGAATGTAATAAGTAGACCTTGTGCAATGGCCATTTTCCGTACATCAGGAAATTAATCAGTGTAGAGGCTTAGATTATAAAGGTTATGCATGCATTTAATATAGGTCATATTTGGTAATCTAGTCTGTTAACTAGGCCCATGAATTTGGTGGTCTTGGGTTCTGAGAGGATGGATATGACTTGCTCTATAGTAAATGGGGTGATTGTGACTGTGAAATCTGTTAACTGGCGAAAACTGTGAGCATATTCGGAATAGAAATGCTAGATATCTGTCAGATGAGACCATGTTGGTTATGTATTGTTACCCGAGGTGCACTGCAAAATGACACCTGATAATGAGGAGTGTTTGCCAGCCATAATGGGTTTGGTAGGTTAGGTGAAATTACCGATAGAGCATTGTAGAGGCACATTGAGATGGGATCTGCATTGTATATAAAAGTGATTTGCCCTGGACTCACAGGATGGGTGCTCCATTCACTTGTAATAAAGGTCATTTATGTCTGTGAAGTCATGACCAATGTTAAGGACCTCTAGCTGACCAAATTTGCAGATGATAGCAAATTAGGAGCAGTCATAGTATCCCCCTCTGACAGTAACGTTGTCCAGGAAGGGCTGTCACAGTCAAATAACTTGTTTCAGAACCATGGACTAAAACTAAATGTCAAGAAATGCATGTTATCATCCTTTGGAAAGTCCTTCATCCCTTTTAATTTATCATATTGATAAGACATCCCTATGAGTCGACACAGTACTCAAGGACTTGGGGACACGTAGACAGTAATCTAGCCTTTGACCATCACGTGTTTATAGTAGTGAGGAAATCCTTCTGTGTTGTGAAACTTGCAAGCAACGATATGGCAACTAGTTCCAAGGAGGTCATTGTTCCACTATATTCAGCATTCATCAGATTAACTAGTAACTACAGTGGCTCCTTTGGTATGTACCTAAGCAATTGCATCCAGCAATTGTAGTTCCACAGCGGTTCCTCACTAAAAGTGCATAAGTAACATTCAGACCACCTCAAAGACCTATCCCCGTATTCTGTCTTTTACAAGCTATTTAGGGGAAATCTCTGCCCGGCTTACAAGGCTTTGTCGGCCCCCACCCTGATGAATCTCCTGCATATCCACGAAACAGATAGCACCAGACTTATCCATTCTAAAGACTTAAACCTTGCTTGTAATTTAAATAGGACCTGCTGGAGAAATAGGAATGCACCCAGCGACCATCTCTTCTCTAACAGACTCCATATATATATATATATATATATATATATATATATATATATATATATATATATATAAAATATGTCTGCACCAGTTCAAGTGCATCCCAGGTCTGGCACCTATGTCTAAAATGGACACAGGCAGCTTGTAAATGTTTCATCTCCCAGACCCCCTGCCTCCCAAGCACCAGCTTACAAGTAACAAGTGAACCAGAACTTACCACAAATTCGGATGTATGGCTAGGCTTAAAAAAGTCCTAGTGTTCAATAGCTTAGTATACACTTATGAACCTATGAATACATTCGGTATTATTTTCCTAAGATATCCAGTACATAACTGATAGGTTCTAAATAATTGTAATATGTAGGTGCATGTTTGCAAGGTGTGGACTTAAGTTCATAGTCGAAGTGCACATTTAGCAGTTACACTACTTGTATCTAAATTGAGTTAAGAAATAATAGCAGACTGAGAAATGCATTTGTTTCTTATAGAACACCCCATTTTTCATTTGTGATTATTTTTTTCTATGATATTGGCCTGCTCACTAAATTGCACTAAGTACCATCTTAATGACAGTACTGTTATTTTTATGTTGTGTGATGTTTCAGAGTTAATTTCATTTTGATGCCCAAAACCAGATGTTTTTTTTTTCTGTGACTAAGAGCTTAGATTCTTGCAACAGTGAAAGCAGTGTATTTGTTGAACTTTGCATTTTGTTGATGAATTTAGATGTGTTAATGCATATGACTGAGGAGCTGTGACCAACTTGTAACAGTTTTAAACTTTGGGTGTGCAAATGCATGTCATTAGAGAGATTAGAGAGGGAACAGTGAAAAATAATCGACGGGCCCAGAATCGCCCTTGAAATAGTTACTGATCTAGATTAGTGTCATAGAAAGTCGAGCCTGAGATAGTCTTGTCATTTACAAACATCTAATCTGGGCTCAGTACTAAATTTAAGTTTCTTTTGGGCTGGCCATGACAACTTAGGCCTGGCATTTTCTGACTATCAGCAATCAGAATAATGGCATCACATTTTCATTGTGGACAGCAGGAATGGATTGCTAAAAGGTGATATATATATATATATATATATATATTCTCTGCAGTGTTTGATTTTCTAGTTAATTTCTCATTTATAGGTGCCATTTATGAAAAGTTTGAATGTTCTCCCAGTGTCCACATGGGACACCTCAAGGACATGTAGGTAGGTACATTGGTAATGCTCTAGATCAGGGGTGGGCAAACTTTTTGATTCGTGGGCCACATTGAGTTCTAACATTTGACAAAGGGGCCATAACAGGAGCAGATAGATGGCATGCTTTGAAAACATCACCTCATTGGGGGAAAAATACACATCTTGGGATATGGAGAAAACATGTGCTTTAATTTCCAATGAAAATGAAGAAAAGCATTACAATAAAATCTCTGACTTCGAAATGAGCCTTTAAACACTGAAAATCAAATAAATGACCATTTTATTTTAAAGCACTGAAAGTTCTGTTATCCTTCAGGATATCACCATCACTCTCCTCCTGACTGTCTTTTTTTCCAAAAACGGTAGGAGATGCAGATGTACTTGTCCTGTTCCTTTTATTCAATTTGTTTCCCGGTGCCAAAAGTCAACAACGACCAGTGCAAGGACGAAACAGTTGCAGCAAGTCAGTCTGTGAAGCGTTATATTTGATCTGGCACTTAAAAACTCGCCCTCAGACAGTGGTTTGCTGGCCTTTGCTATTTTGAATGAAAGCATAAAACTGGCCTTGGTACTTGACTCTTGAATGGCAGTTTGACGGTGAAAAAAACTTTGCTGAGCCTTCAAATTAGCTGCCACCTTCTCAGCAGCAGCTTCCCGTTCTTTTGTTGAGAGCTTGCTAGCATAATTAGCGTGCTTTGTGGCAAAGTGACGGCTAATATTATACTCTTTAAAAACCGCCACAGTTTCTTGGCATATCAGGCAAACAGCAGATGATCGGTGTTCAGTGAAAAAATATTTAGTTGTCCACTCCTTATTGAACACTCGACATTCTCTGTCCACTTTCCTTTCTTGGGTCCGCTCATCTTCATAGAGGGGCGGTGGGTCAAAGGGTAAAGTGCAAACGTGGAGTAATAGGCCTACACTTCACCTCAACAAAGCCAATATATCTAGAGTGCGCCATCTAGTGAGGAAACATCAGAATTGCAGGGGAAATAAGACATTAACAAGGTTAATTTATTAAATTTTTTCAAGTTTGGCGGGCCGAATCAAAACGTTTAACGGGCCGCATGTGGCCCCCGGGCCGTAGTTTGCCCATTCCTGCTCTAGATTGTCCCCTAACTCTGTGTTTGCATCTTTGTGTGTACCTGCCTGCAGCTCCTGAAATCGACTGGCATTTCATCCTATGCCATGCACCTTTCGCTTGCTGGGATTAGGCCCCAGCTCCTGACTTGGATAATATGGGTATTGAAAATGGAAAGAGAGTACTGTGTCACTAAGAAGGTAGTTCATGGAAGGTTCTCTCCTTATTGAATCTTGTTCCTTCAAAACAGGAAGCATTTAACTACTTTATTAATCACCATTTCTCATCAAAATAGGGCTATTTAATAGGGTAAAGTTATGGGACAGTGATGTTAAAGTTTCTTCTTATGCCCAAGGTTTTATAATTTTGGAATTTAAGGTTTGGGGCTGTAATACAAATGTTACTAACAGTGCCTAAGATGAACACTAACGCTGCTCATTAATATTTTGTTTTGGTCGATGGTGCGCAGTTCCAAGTTGTTTTTGTAATAGAACTTGCATCAGTTAATATTGTTTTGCGGTTTAACCAGATATTGAAGTAGACTACTCCCTGACGGACATTAGCATTATCAGAAATCACCTGAACTATGACAGAGGAAGTTAAGTTGCTTTTAATTTATATTTATTTACGTGTTTATTAACTGAGTAAGGGATCTGGTTCTTCTTGGTCCATTTTGACCATGATCCAGGCCACATGCAACATGCACGGATAATTCGGTATAGCCAATCAGCCAGCATGTCGCTGGGAGATGGAAGGGAACCACAGTACCCAGTGGTAACCCATGCATGTGGGCAGTATATAAAACACTCCACACAGACCATGACTAAAGGTCAGAATTGAATGCTGGATCCTGCTGCTTGGTGGCAGACTTTCATCATTAGTCACTGGGATGCCATAACAATGAAGAGTGTCATTGATTCACCAGCATAGCAAAACAGAATGTGGCATGCTTGTCAATGCAATACCACAAAATGAGTACATATAGAATTATAGCTTTTGTGGGATAACAAAGTTGCTAATAAATATATTTACCTAATCAATATTTGTACCTCTCTCTATGTAGCTATATAAATGGATATACTAGCAACTGTCTAATGTGTGCTACATCAGTGTGGCTAATGTCACCACACATCCACAAATGTCAGCACGGCACTGTGCATGATCTGAACTGCCAAGTATGAAAACCCTGTTTTTGCAAGGGGAACACTCATTTAACCCACACACACCCTGTAACTTATTTATTCCAACTCTGAGCTCACACAATCCTCTGAGCAAAGGGTAAATTTCTCATATCCAAGGGATTGGCTCTTCTCACACAACTGCCATCTGTATTGTTTATCAAAGTGCGTTTGAAACACAGATGCTGTACATATAGATATATAATAAATATCTAAACACATACATATACATAACACTGCAATCCCCCAGAATGTGATGATATAGCCGATCCAGCTGGGCATCAACACCCCCATATGCAACTGGATACTGGACTTTCTCATCAACAGATCCCAAAAAGGTTTGTGTGGGGAAATAACAGTATAGTCAGTATTACACTAAGCACAAGTGTCCCTTAGGGCTGCATCCCGAGTCCTGTGATGATAACCTTGTTGATGCAAGACTGCATGGCCAAGCATGAATCCAACAAAATCAAGTTTGCAGATGATACCACTGTCGTATGTCTTGTCAGAAATGGTGTGGAAAGAGCCTACAAGGATAAAGTGGAGCATCTGATAAGCTAATGCGACAGCAACAATCTGGCCTTAAATGTAAGCAAGATCAAATAATTAATAGTGGACTCATGAAGGACTCGGGAGATACATCAATCCTTGGAAACTAAGGGGTTGGCAGTGGAAAGAGTCAAAAATAGCAAGTTCCTGGGGGTGCACATCTCTGATGACCTATCCTGGTCAACTAATATTAGTCATACAGTGAAGTAGGCACAACAGCAACTGCACTTCCTATGGAAACTGAGGAAGGTAAACCTGTTTCAGTCCATTCTCAAGCCTTCTACAGGGGACCATCGAGAGCATTTTCTCAAATAACATCATAGTTTGGTATGTTAACTACAAAGCATTTGACCACAAGGCTCTCCTGAGGGTAGTGAGGACAGTGGAAAAAGTTATTGATTCCTCGCTCCCATCCATGGATGATCTGCACAAGACTCGGTGTGTGGGAAGGGCTAGGAAGATGATCAATGGTCCCACTCACCCTGCCCATGGCATGTACTTCCACCTGTCCTTAGGCAGAGACAGTACCACAGCTTAAACTGCAAAACACCTAGACTGAACAGCAGCTTCTTATCTGTATACATAAGGTTGCTGAACTTGAATGCCAGGCGTGATAACCAATAATTAGATCGATATATCACTTGCTACAAAGTAGCAGCTATAGTAAGCAAATTGCTTCAATAACTGGTACAGTTAGCATGATTTCTTATGCTATTTACTTCCTGAATGTGCAATAGTCAGGAGCGAGTCACCACTCCATACATGTGCAATATTTACATCAGAATATATCATACTATAACTGATGAAGTGCAGTATCTAAGCAATCATGATGTGAAGTCATAGTCTTGCAATACCTGCTGGTATAATACTGTCTAAAGTCTTCTGTCCAATTGTGGTAATTTATTGTGTTGTTAATCACTGTACGTACATTAGTCTTACTGCCATTCAAACTGTGTTCATTGTTATGTCTTGCAGGAGGACCAAAGCAATGTAATTTTGTTCAGCTTGCACTGCTGTGTGTATATGATCAACAATAAAGTTTACTTCGTCTTTGATATGTATATAATACACACACAAATAAATATATATGTCTAACATAACTAAACACACCCACACACACACCCACACACACCTTATTTTAATCTTGACCTGCAAAAGTAAATGTAAGATGACAAGAATACAATTAGATGTTGAAAGCTCATTTTTGATGTTAAATTTGCCTGCTCTGTAACAGGAAATGGATATGCAGAAATGTCTGAGAGGTTCTGGCTTTGCGTCTTTGTCTTGTAGAGATAAGGAAAAATAATTCTGACAGGAAAATCGCATCTTTTATCCCTTTAGTGAAGTGAGAATAAAAGACCGCAATGTCTCACAAGTTAATCCTTATTGTCTCTGCTTGCTGTTGTGTATTCTTTGAAGTTGTAGGATAGCCACAGTACATGACGCCTTTCCTTCATGAAACTGCCACTTGCTTTCCTGTCTCATTCCTGTCCATTACAGTGCTTCCTGTTTGCCATATTGTACTGCTCAGACTAGGCACTTTTTAAAATGTGTTCTTAAGGACTGGGTTTTGTTTTTAGTACAGTAATTCAATTCATTACTTCATTGTGGCAAGTTGTCCCTCTCCCCCATACAGTAAGCAGATATACTGTGCACTGCAAGAGTGGAGTTGAAAGGTTGTTGGGTGCAAGCCATCTAGACATACCCGTTTAATTTATAAACAAGATAATATAATTTAATGTTTTGTACTTTTAATGTTCTTCAGTATATGGCTACCATTAGAATCAGCAGATGGGACCATAATGTTATTTAGATTATTTTTGTAATATTCATATTAACTTCTTGAACTGACATTCTGGCCTAATTTTCCTGGATAGTGAAACCTTATTGTGCCTTGTGAGCTATTTATTTAATGCATGGCAAACCATGCCTTTTTAAAACACACTAGCTCAAAAGTTGCTGAGAATGGGGAAAAGGCACAAATACATTTAAGATAATGTAAAGTTTAGAGGTACTAAATATGTTAGTTTTTGGCTAGCTGCAACTTTTCTGTTGCATTTCAAGTAAACAGAGACAGGAATAATTGAATGCATCAAATACTGCCAATACATTAATCAATCCCAAAAGATTTAACATCCCTTCCATCTCCCAGAGACATTTCTCAGGAAAGAGATATGCAAAGATTGGTGGTGGTGGGGGGGGGTAATAAAACTGTGTACTATGTTTTGGGAGGACAAGTAGCAATGTCCAGAAATAGTCTGTTCACAGACTGAGGCTGACAGAATTCTATTATTGTGAAGATGGGAATCTGATTGTCGCAGAATTAAAAATCTCATGGAACACATACATGGTAAATCCTCAGAAAATATAGGAAGCAAAGTCTCTACATAGAAAACTATAATTTATAAAGTCTACAATCGGGCAGGCTGTTTGATGTATCTTTGTTGCTTACACAGTAGTGCATAGTAATTTATTCAGAATAATAAATCTATAAGCAGGGTAAGGCAGCTTCCCTACATGCTTGATAACCAGCTAATTTGGTTTCTGTCTGAACAACTGGACAAATTTAACATTTGATTGTCCTTGGCATCTAAGCAGCATGGGATTATTGCTTGTGTGACTATTGTGTGCTGTGTTGAGGAGTTTCTCCTGTCACCAGTGACTGCATGTGTAGTTAAGAAAAATGTGGTTCTAGTTATAAACTCCTTGGGAGACTATGTTTTCATATTAATGGATATTCAGATATGTGAGGCACAGTTAGTGGGGGTCTGTATTGAATAGCCAGTTTACCAATGTATACATAATCGAATGGGAACATTCAACCTGCACAACCATGAATGGTCAAAACACTGAATGTATGTAGCATCGAACAGTGGCAGTATGTGTTCACAATTGCAGTAGAGTGGGAATTTGGGTTTTGCCCTTGCTCAGCTGTAGTGCATTCTTGGAGTTAGTATATATAATGTGCTGGGAGTGTGAGGGGTTGCAGGAGGGCTTGCCCCCTGCAAAAAACGCATTGTCCATGTTTTGTGTATTTAATATTTTTGCCATTCAAGATTGTGCAGGTTCCAATGTTTTCATTTTGATGTTGTGTAAGTGAACTATTCAACATAGATCCACGGCTTGAGGCAGTACATGCTTGATCATCACCTTTTGTGTTACTAAACCATAGATCCACAGCTTGAGGTGGTACATGATCGATCATCACCTTTTGTGTTACTAAACCATAGATCCACAGCTTGAGGTGGTACATGATCGATCATTACCTTTTGTGTTACTAAACCATAGATCCACAGCTTGAGGTGGTACATGATCGATCATCACCTTTTGTGTTACTAAACCATAGATCCACAGCTTGAGGTGGTACATGATCGATCATTACCTTTTGTGTTACTAAACCATAGATCCACAGCTTGAGGTGGTACATGATCGATCATTACCTTTTGTGTTACTAAACCATAGATCCATGGCTTGAGGCAGTACATGCTCGTTCACCTGTTGTTACTAAACCACAAGTCATAAGCAAGGCTGTAATTTTGCTACAAGAAATATTTACAGAAAGAATATAAAGTAAGCCCAGAATATTGTATCAGCACATTTACCAGATTCCAAGATAAAGCAATGGCACTGCTGTCCAGGAGGATCAATCTTATTTGTTCTGATCTTCTCTGATTGTCAAGCCTCCACCTCGAGCCCTCTGTCATCTCATTCATTCATTCCCCCAAGAGCAAGAGCCCTGTGACCTGTTTCTTTCATTCTTTCCTGCTATAAAATACAAGTAAATAAATAAAAGATATGTTATATTGGTTGTAGGCTAGGGTGGAAAGGTAGCAGGGTAAATTGCTATGTGCTGGAAGATGGTGCGGCTGTAAGGATAAGATGGGTAGAGAAGGTGAACTGGTCTATATTAGCCTGTTGGTAAGAAAGACTAAAGCAGGATAGGACTGGACAGGAGAGAATGCTGGGTAAGCTAAACAAGGTAGAGGTAGAATTTAACTTGGGAATAGTACTGGATACAGTTTTACTTGTAATGAGTGTGACGCCCATGCACTGGCCAGGTAATTAAGGAGCCTCAATCCTCACCACTAGCAGCAGTGAGGAACGTCCACATTGGGAGGATAAGAAGTACACACACAGTAAAGTACAATTTCCCTTAAGAGCACATAAAGATCACTGTCAATCTGGGCTGGTTTCTCTCCAGATCCCCAATAAGAATCCCCACTGGCACAGCTATAGAGGGGAGTCGTTAGCCAGGCTTCCAATCCAAGTACTCCCAGTAGTCCCTCTGTCCAACCAGTGCTTCGTGTCAATGCCCAGGTAGCTGACACACACACACACACACACACACACACACACACACACACACACACACTCACTTTGAGATATGATTTATATACACACACACACTCCTGGGGAAGGCTGGCACAGGTTCACAGGCTATGCCCCTTCTGCCCAGTTTTAAGGCAGTAATCCACTGCCAACAGAACCCCTACATATCAGCTACTATAAGGCCCTTTCCAAAGGGTGACCAATTCCACTGTGTAATATTACTGTTATCCAAATAGTAAGTGTGACCAAACATGTAAGGCTATTCTAGAGTGGCTTAGTACAATATCACCAAATACATGCAAGTACTCTTAAGAGCTTAAATTATCTCTACACAAAACAACCACAGTTGAAAGGTTTAAAAACATTTAATAATAAATAATAAAACAACAAGACAAATACTAATCAATTCCACTGTGATAATAGAGAGTTCAGAAATCACAGAAAAATACTTTAAAATAATATTGTAGGATAGTCTCACATAAATATAGAAAACAGCTAGACTAATCTGGCTATATTCCTATCTGTTTCTAAGAGAAATACAATCATCTAGAACTTAATTACAGAGCAAGCAAATATAGATTAGAAGTGCTGGTGAGTTGTTGTCAGCTTCAGAACAAAATACAAAATGCTATTCTTTCCTTCTGTCCTTAAATTGATAATACACAGTACTGCTGAGTCATTTCAGATTACATCATTCTTGTCTCTTCTCTGATTAAGTTTTTCAGGCTCAAAGAACTTAAAATTTAACATTTCTTTTGATCTGCACCTGGCAGGAAGCACAGCAATAAAATATGCTTTACATGTGAGACCTAGTAATTATGTATGTCTGAAGACAATAGAAAGTATTTCTAGCCCAGACATCCTGTCCCCGAGCTGGAGATCAAACATTCATAAAATGCTTTACTTATCAGTTTTCTTCCAGCAGGGTGCACTGTGGTTGCATTTTTGAAGCTCAGAACATACACAATTTTCTTACATTTGTTACATGAGCCTGTGGATCATATTAACATTTACAATGACATAGACTTATTTACAAAATTCTGTCTAGCTAGGCTGGCAGCCTTCACAATGAGAACAGGGTGTAAGATTGCTAGTGCCATATTTTAGTGAAGTGGTTCTTTGCCCTGCCTACTGTGTCCAGGGTCCTTGGATTGTGGAATTGGGAGGAACAACTGCATCATGTCCGAATGCAATGATACGTCCGTGGTCACAAGGACCTCATGCAGTCAAAAAGTGCATACTATATCTTGTAGCTTAGTTCCATGTGTATGTTAACTTGCAGGATGGAACCATAGCATTCCATTATGGAGGATAAATGTTCAAAAACTGCTGACTCTTCCAGAGAAAATAATCAAGTACATAATTTTGATTTTGACTTCACAGGTTGCCATGCTTTAAATAAAGTAACAATATCTATCAGCATATTTGTATTAAAACAACTAATCAAGGAGATGTTGAGAATCATAACTTTATACACAAGTCTTATTTGGATATAACTTGTTACCTGTCACAAAGATGCAGTTTAATTTCATTTGCCTAGAACCAGAAGTATAGGTGAAGGTGGAAAATGAAAGTGTAAGAGAAAAATCCACTAAGTTTATTTATTTATTTTATTTTATTTTACATTTGTTAACCGTGTAGAGTCCAGCTGGGCAAGTAGCACGTTTTCAGCGGAGACCCTGGGAGATGAGCTCCATAACAATAGCTCAAAAAAAATTACAAACATTTTTAAAAGATTTAAAAACAATGTACAAAAAAGTTTGACAGTTGCCAACAATCAGAATTTACAAAAAGGTGAATGTAAAACCGAAAACATTGCATTTCTTAAGCCTTATTACAGACAGTAATATGAAACTCGGATATATAACTAAAAACCATAGTGACATTTTCATTTGGTAGAAGTAAGACAAGAAGATAGACTAGAAAACATTTGATCAAAGGCATGAGAAACTAGCCAGGAGTATTACAGGAGCATAGCCATTGTTGATATTCCTTTAGGAGTTTTTTGAAGCTGTGATGATCTGTGTTTAAGATACTCTGGGGTAATAGGTTCTACTGTTTGGCTACTTTGAAGGAGAAGAGAGAGTCACCAAAGTAATTATGGGACTTTATAACCTTGAGTATAAGTTTATCGGATGATCTAAGGGTCCAGGGGTTGGTATTTAGTTGCACTTGGTTGGAGAGTGCAGGGCAGTTTTCAGGTTTGTGGATAATGGAGTGGCATTGGTGAGCTGATTGAGCAATAACAGACTGGGAAATTCAAGCCAGTTTAATTTTTGAAGAGCAAGGCAATGATGGGTCCTGTTGGGTATATTAGCAGCAAATCTTGCTAATTTGTTATTGCAGGAATAAAGTAGATGTAAATCAGACTTGTGCATGTTAGCAAAAAGTTGAGAACAGTAGAGAAGAGATGGGATCTACGTGTGGGTAGTCTGGCATTTTGAGTAAGGTAAGTTTTGGCCCTATATAGAGCACCGACTTTGATGTGGACTTTCTTTATTGTGAGTGATACATATTTATTGAATGTTAGGTTGTTGTCTGTCGTGACACCAAGTAGTTTTGTTTGGTTATCTGGTTCTATTATAGTGCCATTAGTGGAGTAGAAAGAGAGGAGGTGGTTTTGCTTTGGATTTCCTGTTACAGAAGATCATTAATTTTGTTTTGTTTGGGTTTAGGATGAGTTGAAGTTCATTTAGATACTTTTCAGTATCTATAAATGACTTTTGCAGTTTATCTTGGAGTTCTTGGGGTGTGGGAGCAGAGCAAATAAGAGTAGTGTCGTCAGCATATTGAATAATAGAAGCATATTTAGTGGCATTGTTTGGACTATTTGTGAATATAATACAAAGGAGAGGGCCAAGGATGGAACCCTGAGGAACCCCAACAGAGACTGGTAGGAGTGTGGAGAGTTTATTATCCCATTTAGTTGCGTGTTGTTGATTTAGTAAGGTAGCTAAAGAACCGGTTGAGAGCTGTAGAGCTGAGGTTGAAGGAGGCTAGAGTGTTGAGTAGTAGTTGATGGGATACCATATCAAAAAGATTTGGACATATCAGGGAATATAGTAGAGACTGGTTGTCCATTGTTTTTGAGGGGATTGATATAGTTAGTGAAACTTATGAGGACTGTGTAGGTACTGTGTTTTGGATGGAAGCCATGCTGTGAACTAGACAAGAGGTTATTTGTAGTGAAGTGGTCTAGGAGCTGCTTATGGATACATTTCTCTAAGATTTTGACTAGGGGTGAGAGAATGGCAATGAGCTAATAATTAGAGAGATCTTTAGATGGGCCTCCCTTGTGGAGGGGGATTATATGGGATAGTTTCCATAGTATGAGGACATATTGTTCTGAAATGGAACGATTGATTAGGATAGATACAGGATAGGTGATGCAGCTTGCAGCAGTTTTTAAGAAGTCATTAGGGATTTGGTCAGCTGCTAGACAGGTAGGTTTTAGTTTTGATAGGAGTTGTTTTTTATATAAGAGGTTTGTATGGGTTTAAATGAGTAGTAGTTGGGTTTAGAGTTAGTAGAGGGTAGGCACTGTAAGGGGTTGGTTAGATTTGTTGTTTAAAAGTGAGATGACAGTTGTGATGAAATGAGAGTTAAATTGGGATGCTGTACATTCAGTGCTATTTGTTGTAGATGGTGCAGGGGTAGAGGTTTTGCCAGGTTTGAGGAGGTAGTTAAGTTTTGCCAAAATTTTTGTGTGTTATGTATGTGTTTTTGCTGACAAGCTAGAACATATGATTTTTTGTCAGATTTGACAATGACTATTCTTCAAGAGTCTTGGAACTAAGGAGGAAAACCTGGCCTTTTGTGAGATTTTTGAAATAAAATAAAATAAAGGCACAACTTGCTTTCCCTGCAAGAATCAGAATCTTTTATTCAAATGACATAAGAACATTCAACAATGTCGAAGAAGCTATAACTTTCATCAAAAACAACATAACTGTAATTCCAGAAGACATGGATTGGTCATCTTCCACCACTTTAAAAAGAACCTCTGAGAAAGATAACTGAACTGATGCGAGAAAGAAGAAACTGAATACTGATCCTAGAAACTCTGGGGTCCCTACTTCTCTCAAAGCATCAACTAGGACTTCTTCACTTCTAATCATTCAATAAAGTATGTATTTTTACCTAACATACACCTATAAGAATATTTTCTTACATTTTCTGATTGAACCTTGCTAAGATTACATCTTATATTTCATGTGTTTAGACTTCTCTAATGGTCCGTAATATAGCTATTACTAAGAACCCATATAATAATAATAGTTTGTTCAAGTGACATCCATGATTTTTGCTTCATTAGCAGCAATTAAATGTATGCTGTATGCATTTATACTTTATACAATTCTTATTTTGAAATGTTTTTTGATTTTTAAATACATTTATTACAATATTTTATAATTTAGACTTTAGTTACTACTCTACTCAATTTTAGCGTTCTAACTTTCGATTATGACTGTTTACTGGGAAATGGGAGGAATTAATTTTCCAGACTTAGAGACAAATATTAAGGCTTCTATATTCAAAATAGTTTTCAACTGGATAGACCCAAACATTTCATCAGCTTGGAAATCCCTTCATATTTCTGTTTTTTTAAATGAGAATAAACTCACAAAAATACTCTCTCAAATGATCAAATTAAATATATTTTGGAAAATATTATGTCTTAATTTACAGTTTAACATTTCAAACCCACCAACTCAGTCTTCATAAACTACATCTACAACTCATTTAGATCTTTCATAAACACAAACTTAGACATTAAGTTATGGTGGGAACTCTTAATTTCTTTCAAAATAACTAAAAACTTTCCCAACAAATTACATGAACACATTATAAATAATTGGGAACTAAAAAATTTTACTTGTTGGCAAGATTGTATTAGGAACTCATCAGTCTTAAACATACAACAAATAATAAACACCTTTGATATTCCAAATTCAGATTGGCTTATACTTCAAAGCATTTTACTTCATGCTCAAGAGTCATACAGAAGAATCAGTAAATCCTCCTTTAGTTCTGAACCAAAATTAATTTCCATTATCCAAGAAATGGTTTATAATAATCATAATTGGTCTTATTTAACCTCATTGCTCTATAAAAACTTAATAATTTACAAAGTTAATCCAAAACAAAACTTCAGGAACTTTATTACTAAAGGTCATCAGATTAACCTCTCCTCTGAAAACAAAATTCATTTATTGTATTCTATTAAATTAACTTCCAATCTACAAGCTTGGATGATTTTTTTCATGGAAATTCTTACACAGGGCGTTTTACACCCCCAATAGGATAACTAAAATGGACTCTTCTAAACAAATGTTTTGTTGGAGATGGTCTCAGAATTGCAATGCTGATTGGATTCATATATATTTTTTGAGTGTATCAAAATTAAAAAATTCTGGGAGGAGATTGGAAATGTCCTTCAAGCTATTTTTTCAGATTCCTTCATACTAACTATATCCATGATTTTTCTGAATGTAACTGAAACAAATGTTATGAGCAAAAAGAATTTGTATCTACTATTGACTATACTAGCAATTGCTACAAAATGTATTACAAGAAAATGGAAAACTTCATCTGAACCCAACTTTCAAGAATTTGACTCTACTAGAAGAAACAATACATATGGAAACAAAGGTAAAATACACAAGAATATTCCCTAATAAATGGATCAACAATCCTTGGAAGAAAGTTTTTTCTCTCATTGAGACTTTAAAGATCTCCACATCATCTTAGTACTTGGAGAAATTACACTGATTTTTTTGTGTGTAACTACCTCTCTCTAACTCTGTTCTCATTTTTTTTTCATATAGGCCATATGTACATATTGTATGTAGTTTGTCTTTGTTTCATTTGTATTCTAGTAGAAATTATGTTTGGTCTTTTTGAAAATCAATAAAATATTTGGAAAAAAATTAAAAGTAGTTCCCTAGTGCTCTTTAAAAATGACCTCCTTGAGTGGGTGAGGATCTATAAATTCACCCCAGGCTGTGTATGCAGACTTTGAGTAAATAAATATTGGGACTTGCACTGGCTAGGCTCCTAATTGTCTATTGATAACGTGTGGCAAGAGTTCAACTTTCTTACAGGCTGGAATAACCTTCACTCTGTGAATTCCATTTCCTCTCAAGTTCTGCCTCTGGTTTGTTTCTCATTTCATCACCCTTCCCATCCCTTTCTCTAGCCAATTCCAAACTGCGTCTGCCACTTACATCTATCCTTTATAATTCTCATCATTCTATTTTAGAGCCATCATATCTAAAGACAAAAAATATCTCTCCTCAGATTAGACTTAATTAACCTCCTGGTGTAGACAACCTTCACCAAATGTTTATCACTGTAGAGACGACATCAGAACCCCCCCCCCTGAAACACACATACAACCTGTATATTAGGCATGCTGTACCCAATAGCTCGAAAAATGACATTGTAAAACTGGAGATGTAGATGGCTCAACCAGTGCCCTATGAACTACTGCCCCATCTCCTAAGGTAAAAGACAATTTCTGTAAAATGCCAATTGGCTTCCTGCAGACAGTTCCCAACCCACTTGACATCCCCTCCCTTCCCCATGCTCTTCACGAGAGCAAAAAAAAGTCTGCTCCTCCTACTGATATAACAAGTAGGTCGCCAAATAAGTACTTCCTTCCTCCTGTTACCTGCTCGGCAAAAGCAACTAAAAGATCCATTCCTTGTACTGGCAGGGTAACCAGGTACACCCCCTTCCCTCCTGCAACCTAGCTCCTAATGGAAGATGGAGAAAAAGAAAACAAAAACAAAAAACAACCAAACAAAAAAGGTTCACACCAACCTGGTAACCTGATACACCCTCCCTCCCACCTGCCATTGCACTTCAGTGGAAAAGAAGGGGAAAAAATCCACTGTTATCTTGGGCTCCTGAAATGCACAAGCCAGTCGGGTTTTGTGTCCCTGCCCTGCTTTCAACCCTCCTTCCTCACATTTATTTAAGAATTTTTTTAATAAGCTGTAGCAGACTGCTTGCTACAAATGTAATGAGCAGTAGCTGCAGTCTGTTCCCACATACAGCGCTACAGCACTCAGGTTTTACTTTAAGAAAAAATACGTTTTTTTGTTTTTACTTGTTGCAAACTGCTTGCTACAGTGTAGTTATTTGCTACAGATGGTGTAGACCACACAAAGTGTGCTACAGGACTCTTGTTTAACTAACTAACTAAATATTATTTTAAACTGTAGTAAACAATTGCTGCACTTTAGACCACACATACTACAGCACTCATGTTTGACCGCAACTGCAATACCAGCTTTTAAAAGATGATATTGCAGTAAAGAGCAATGATGGATGGGATGGCCAATCATGCTCCCTAAGAGTCTGTGCCCAGTGCAGTTGCCCTCATTGCCTTGCCCTAGCTACATCACTCTATAAAACATCTCCCTAAGAAATCCAGTCTCTCCAATACATCAGACTTTCAGCCCATTTGCATTCTCTCTACTCTAGGAAAGATTGTGGAAAAATGACTTTACTAGCAAGTCACTCAGTACATCAACCAACTTATTGCATCAACCAATACTACCTTATCTCTCAAAAGCAGCATGGCCTTGGTCTGATCCCAGTACATCCAAAGACACGGCAGTTGCTGTCCCTCCAGCATGTCCTATTCAAGTTCCAGGGGACCTAAATATGGCTTGCAACTTGAATAGGACATGCTGGAGAGACAGAGTTGTCTCTTTGACTGCAATGTCTTTGGAATAGGCTGCCAATTCATGTGAAATAGAGCACCTATATGACACTGTTCAAAATGAAACTGGATGTTTGGATGGAGCACCATAAATTCTTTCCAGGGATAGCGCCCACAACCCCCCTGGACATGGCAGTCATTACTAAGTACAATCCTGGGTATTGACTAGAGTATCTATGGAATTACACTGGGATGAAACGGCAAGGTTTGAAATGACCTCCGGGTTGATAGCTGTTGATCATAGGAGGTTATTAGGTTATCTGTTCGCTCAGTGACAACACTCTTCTTGGAATTGACAAAAGGCCCTATTACTGAAGTCACCTTTATTGACCTCAGCAATGCCTTTTATCTTGCTGATCACTCAGCTTTCCTAGATCATCTCACTGAAATTAGTGATGAGACACCACCCTGGTTCAAAAACTACCTTTCTAACTGCCACTTCTTAGTGAATTTCAGTTCCTCAACCTCCACATCAGCCTCTCTGTAGAAAGGTGTCCCCCAAAGATCTATTCTGGCACCCCTCCTCTTTGCTATCTACATTAACAAACTTCATTTTGAATTACTCCACCTTTCTCTCCTGCTTTATGCTGATTATATGGTTCTACCATGCTCCAACCACTCTGTCTCGTCTCTTAAACTTGAACCTCAGACTGATTTTTCCTGTCCTTATTCAGTGGAACAATAGTAAACAGTTACTGCTTAATGCAAGGTGTTTGGCACCTGGAAAAAGCTCACTTCTATATCCTGATCTCTAAAAATCCTTTAAGATCTTAACATTATTGAAAATGTCACTTCATTTAAGTACCTAAGAATTTGGTTGGAGCCCTTCCTAAATTTCCAACAACACCTGAACTAAGCACAAAAAAAATCCTCTCTCTCATTCTGGGCTAATAGGCTCAAGTCCCTGCAGAAATGCCATAGGTACAGGTATCTTAATGGTTCAGCTAGAATATTATTTCTCTAATTTTCTGCAGCCTCTAAAGGAAATGCATCCACCATTCAGTCCATCTAAAATGCCATATGTCGATTCATCATTCTGTGTCCAGGAAATGAATGCCACTGCTAAACCATTGACAGTTAACTGGCTACCTGTTAAACAATGTAATGGCTTTCTACTTTTCTTTCCATTATTTAAACCTATAAAGAATGGCACCTTACCCCTAGAAGCCTCCAAACTATTCACAGATGGACCAACATGCAACCTTAGAAATCTTTACTATTCATGTCCCCTCCTCAAAACTCTGCAAACTAACCTTCACTGTGCATACTATGTTTTCTCAGTCCTTGGTCCCAAACTGTGAGAATCACTCCCTTCTTTTCTGATCATTCCTCTTACCCCATTTTCCAATTTTTCAAGATCCTTGGAAAATGCAACAACTCTTTCTGGTCTTGTAAATTAACCTCTTCCTACCCTTCTCCCCCTACATACCTTGATCTGATTCAACTTTTCATTGTGATTATTTCAGCATGCCATCTTTGATTTCCACTCTCTATATAATGCATGCATGCACTATGTTTTTTCACTCACTCTATGTATAATGACATTTATCTATTCCAAGTATACCCCCAAGCCAGTAATGATATTCACGTTGTGTATAATATATGTATACACTGCATTTTGTCATTCACTCTGTGTACAATGTCGTGTATCTGTTGTGTTTATGCTGGTCTAAAAATGAAATAGATCCAATGGAATCACAAACAAACTCAAAACAAAATGAAATATTGGGCTGAATGCCTAGTAATTGCATAAGAACATATTTTACAAGAAACACCTGGTACAGAAACAGCCTAAACAGCAAATAATAATAATAGCAATGATAACAACTGGAATGGCCACTGAGATAACTTACTAAAAGGATAAAAGGCCTAAACAGTATGTCCTACCTGGACCATCTCATAACTCTCTCACCATACTCTGTATACTACAAGATGCTAAGAGGCAACCACTGTCTGGCTTACAAGGCATCTTCTGACCCAGTACTGATGGAACTGCTGCACATCAGCAAGTCAGAGCATCAAAAATACTCAGTTCAGGGTGTGATGACCCTCCACCTCTGGGCCAGTAATCAAGGAGCCTCAATCCTCAACACTGGCACCTATGGGGAATGTTCATAGGTTCATAGATTAGTACTGGGTTAACTGCCCTTGTGGGCCATTTTAATCCTAACCAATTACTCTATGTGAGAATCAAACCCTGCTCCTTGTGTCTGTAAGGTAGACACCTTAATCATTATGCCAACCTTCCACCCCATTCAATGGGAGGAAACCAGGTACACACCCAGTATTTCCAGATGCAGCTCTTTGCATCAAGTGCAATCAAGCACAATTTCCCTTAAGAGCACACAAGGAACACAGTCAGTACAGGGGCTGGTTCCTCTCTCTTTCTCCAGATCCCTAATAAGACTCCCAACTGGCACAGCTATAGAGTTGAATCCTTGGCCAGGATTCCAAGCCAAACCTTCCAACACTGTCTCTGTCCAACCAGTGCTTGATGTCCCTGCCCAAGTTGTTGACATGCACCCTTTTTGAGATTTGATTAACACACACACACACACACACACACACACACACACACACACACACACACACACACACTGAGAAAGGCTGGCACAGGTTTATTAGCTTTGCTCTCTTTTGCCCAGACTATAAGGTAGTTATCACTGCCACCAGAACCCCTTGCCAGCTACCTTAAGGTCCTTACAAGGGTACTCAATATACTGAGACTGATATTTAATACAAATGCTAGTTGAGCAAGGCTACTAGGAGTGGCCCACACAGTGTCACCAAATATGCAAATACTCTCTAAACTTAAATGTCTCTACAAAGATCTGCCACAATGAAAGGTTTAAATATATTCAGTAATAAATAATAAAAGAATATGACAATACTATATATCTATTCACAGTGACATCAAAGTTCAAAATCACAGGAAATATTTAAAATAAATAAAAACAATATCTAAATTAAGCTTCACCATATTCCTGACAGAATCTAAGGGAATTACTTTTTCCCTAGTTACTTAATAGAGCAAGGCAGATGATGTGATGAATGGTCCTTCTTGTTGTCAGGCCCAAGACCGAATACGGAATGCTCAATCTCACTAAGAGACTTCTCTAAATATCTAAAATAGTACCTCTGGGATAGCTTGCAGAATGACATCACTTCTGGTTGTCTGACTTCTAGTTCCCATGCAAACCCCCATTTCTGGAAGCTGGCAGGATTTAGCACCTACCTGTAAAAACACACACACATAAATGCTTTTGCTCAGATCTGTGGCAGGTGCTGTAAGTCCTAAAATAGTTTTATACATCTACGCTTCCAGAGTAGTAATTAGTTCACCCAAGAAAGCTTCTTAGTACAGACTTTGTGTCTCTGGCTGCATTGAAACCTGTGAGATAGCAGTTTATGGCCTAGCCCACAGATACATTTTAAAGTTTGCTGGACTGAAGTTAACCTCCTGTCTCCCAGTTTCTACTGTTAAAACATATACATTTAAAGAGTTACAATAGTGCATGTACATTTCTGTTCTGTTCTGTTCAGTAGGGAACACTGTGGATGCATTTCAAACACAAGCACTTTACAGATACTTTTCAGTGCAAACATCTGTACAAATTAGTTTGATATACACATGGCATACAGTTCTATTGCATTTGTAACACCAGTATCTTGTATAAATCAGCTTGATATTCACAAATGACATATAATTATTTACAAAATTCCAGCTAGCTGTGCTGGTAGTATCTCCTTTTGTCGCATAGAGATCTTAACATTTTCTGCAACATCAACTCAACAGTTTGGAGGGATAGATGTGTCCTGCTGAGGATACCACTGCTGTGGTACAGACTCCTCATGTACATAAAATAAAGCTCATCCCTGTCCATATTCAAGGGCAACTTGGATCTATGG
The DNA here is from genome assembly GCF_019279795.1 of Protopterus annectens. Taxonomy (NCBI): domain Eukaryota; kingdom Metazoa; phylum Chordata; order Ceratodontiformes; family Protopteridae; genus Protopterus; species Protopterus annectens. Next base: position 98,220,154 of record NC_056747.1, read on the forward strand.
ATGAGTACTAGAAAATTTACCGCAGGACTGCCCATATACTAATAATGGCTAGAGGCAGCTCCTAAATGTTTTATCCCATGCATGGATCCCCACAATTTATCTATTGGTATGTTCCCAGTTATTCTCATTAGGGGTAATATATAATTAGCAACTATGGAATGCATAAGAATCTATAACCAAAGGGGGTAGGTTAATTCAAGCACCGAAAGGGAAATTGGCTGGGCTTAAATGATCTTCAATGACAAGTATTTTAGTAATTTCCAATGAATCTATGATTAATTTAATAATTAAATAATAATGACTATCTAGGCAGTATCAACATCCACTCTACTGCCATTCTCGCATGCAACAGTATAATTTAAATAAAGGAATGTAAAGAGCTGTGAGGTAATTACATCCCGTGGACCCAAGTTTGGATATTACAATTTCCTTTTGTACACTGACCAACTACTTCTAGCTTGTCCGTGCACTTAACTGTTGGCATGTCCGTGCTAATAGGCTAGGCTGATCTCCATGGAGTATGTTAAATGCTTATGTACAGCTGAATTAATGGTAAAAAATTGTGCTTCAAAATAGTGTCCTATGACGACAATGATGTAACAGACAACTGGTATTGTAAAACCTGCGCATCATTAAATGTTAACATTATTGACTTGTTCTTTTGCAAACAATGTCTTCTAAAAGAAACTGATTCCGTAGTCCGGATTTCCATATGAATAAAAATATTTTGAGGTATAACAGACTTTGAGGTGTGTTGCTGAGTTTATAATACTGAAAGTATGATTTATTGCTCCACCAAATAACATACACCAGCTAAATAATAGGTTACAATAGTTAGGAAAAGATGACAATAACATAACATAAAATAAACAGGATGGTGCCCTTCTTATTCCGGGATATGACTTGATGCTTCTAGCATGTAATTTCATTATCCTGCATAAATCTTTCCTGACGTAATATGAATAAATAAGTAAGAAATTATTTAAAATGTGACAGAAGGGGAAGCCTGCCTCCTCCATTAAATATAGATAACATCAAGCCTATGGCAAGCACCACTATTCAATAGTGTCATGAACATAGTTTCCCAGAAGGATAAAAAAGTTGAGTCAGAATACCTCTTCTTGGAATGACTGATACTTGAATACCTTGGCTGGCTACTTTTCTGACTGTCTGTTAACCAAGTAAAGTTGCAGGTGTTTCTTTCCTTTTGCTAAACAGGTGCTTTGGAAGATTAAATTACAGAAAGAAAGCATTAAAGCAGAGAAACTGAGCATGTGACATTAAAAATGTAATGCAGTTAATCTGCCTCATAGACTCAACATGGTAATGCAGTTCCCTTTGACAACCTGTAGATTGCACTATAATTCCAAATCCAAATGCATCAAAGTGATTGGTGCAGACAGCCTGACTTCCCACTGCAAATCTAGCCTTATGAATAGGAAGAGACTCCACGTCAGGCCACCAGCAAGAGACTGATATCAAACTCACAAAACTTAGGCTCATAAAAGCTGCACAGAAAAAAAGGCAATTATTTTTAGGACTGCTCCAATGTTATCCTGAGTGGAATGGCTTGGCAATCTGCAATATTAACCCCTAAAATTGCTATATATATATATATATATATATATATATATATATATATATATATATAGGTATATGTATATTTTATATATATATATATATAGATATATATATATATATATACACACACACACACACACAGATATAGATATATGCATATGTAAATATATAAATATGTATGTTGTTATGGGTATGTTTTGCTCATTTCATGCGATTTAAGATTTTAGCTGCACCTGATGACCTATGCATAAGGCATTGGTAAATCCATAACAGCTAAAAATCCCTTCATGCCGTCAAAATACATGTACTGTTACTGAAGGTAATATTGAATGGACATGGAATGAAGCAAAACTCAAAACGAGCAAGAGAAGTTGTCATCTTAAAAATAAGTAAAATATTGACAAAAACATTGCGGTAAATAAAATCTGTTTTCATTGCAGACAGCTGCTTGTATCATGAGGTAGGTGTAATGTGGTGACCAGCATCATTTGTTTACTATAATTATTCTATCTCTGGAATAATTCATGAACTCCTCATGCCATCTCTGGTTCCTTATTTTCATAATTTGTTTGCCAGAAATTCTCCCCATTTCAAAATATAATTATGTAATTTTATCAAGTAATGAATTCTGTGCTGCACACCTATATCAGTGCCCTTTCAATTTACATGAAGAAGCATCTGACCATCCAGAGGACATAACATTCTCATACACTGTACTTAACATTCAATACTCAGGAATGCTTTCATCTTTTCTGGCTTGAGGCCTGTGTTTGGAAAACCCTTATCTTTTCTCTGGAAGAAAAACAGCTAATGTGTACTGTCTTCACAGCAGCATGGTAGGCCCAGAAACAGAACAATTCAGTGACTCCACTCTAAATGCATTTCTATAACTTCAGGTGTAGTGATCTTTTTACCACCCCCCAGTCATACACCACCATTGCTTAGGCCTAATATGTATATTTACTCCCGAGGTATGAAAACTGATGTCAGTAACCATCTGGATGTACTCTTCCTAAAGTGATGCGCTAAGCATCTTATTTTCTTACAGTTTTTTGGATGTGCTTGTGACTTGTGTATCTATAAGATGTTTTGTTAAATCAATTAGTGTGTTTGTTTTATGCATGTGTCTCTCTCTTATGGAGGATTTAATATTAACAAGTTACTAAAAAGTAACCTGATTGCTCCAAAATGGATAACCTGAGAAAAACAAATGTGAGAAAGTAACAAATAAGGCTATTGAGATACTGGGATGTACAGAAATTACCAGTAGAAAATAAAATGTTTTCTCTATAACCAAATATTAAGATGTCATCTACAGTACTTTGTGCATCTTGAGAGAGAGAAAAATGTGTACAATACACGCATAATAGAAACATGCAGTAAAAAGTCATAAAGCATATTTTGTTCAGGAAAGTGAGATGAATAGTACAATAACTTGAAGAAAGGTGAAAGAAAATATGGAATGAAGTTGAAGTACCCCAAGAAAACCAGCAGGAATCAATATTTTTTAGTGTATTACAGATTTTTAAGTAATACTCTAAAACAGTAAAAGTGTTTTGGTACAGATTTTTAAGAATAAGGGTGATGTGCAGAGCTTTAGTAACTACAGAGGGATTAAACTGATCAGTCACAGCATGAAGTTATGGGAAAGAGTAGTGGAAGCTAGGTTAAGAAGGGAGGTGATAATTAATGATCAGCAGTATGGTTTCATGCCAGGAAAGAGCACTACAGATGCAATGTTTGCTCTGAGAGTGTTGATGGAGAAGTACACAGAAGGTCAGAAGGAGTTACATTGTGTCTTTGTGGATTTAGAGAAAGCATATGACAGGGTGCCTAGAGAGGAGTTGTGGTATTGTATGAGGAAGTCGGGAGTGTCAGAGAAGTACGTAAGAGTGGTACAGGATATGTATGAGGGTAGTGTGACAGCAGTGAGGTCTGCGGTGGGAGTGACAGATGCGTTTAAGGTAGAGGTAGGATTACATCAAGGATCAGCTCTGAGCCCTTTCTTATTTGCAATGGTGATGGGCAGGTTGACAGACAAGATCAGACAGGCGTCCCCGTGGACTATGATGTTTTCAGATGACATTGTGATCTGTAGTGAGAGTAGGGAACAGGTGGAGGAGACCCTGGAGAGGTGGAGCTATGCTCTAGAGAGAAGAGGAATGAAGGTCAGCAGGACTAAGAATATATGTGTGTGAATGAGAGGGAGGCTAGAGGAATGGTAAGTATGCAGGGAGTAGAGGTGGTGAAGGTGGATGAGTTTAAGTACTTGGGATCAACAGTTCAGAGTAATGGTGAGTGTGGAAAAGAGGTGAAGAAGCGAGCACAGGCAGGATGGAGTGGGTGGAGAAGAGTGTCAGGAGTGATTTGTGACAGACTAGTACCATTAAGAGTGAAAGGGAAGGACTACAAGAGGGTAGTGAGACCAGCTATGTTATATGGGTTGGAGACTGTGGCATTGACAAAAAGGCAGGAGTCAGAGCTTGACGTGGCAGAGTTGAAGATGTTAAGATTTGCACTGGGTGTGACGAGGATGGACAGGATTAGGAATAAGTATATTAGAGGGTCAGTCCAGGTTGGAAGGTTTGAAGACAAAGCTAGAGAGGCAAGATTACATTGGTTTGGACATGTGCTGAGGAGGGATGCAGAGTATATTGGGAAAAATATGCTAAGGATGAAGCTGACAGGTAACAGGAAAAGAGGGAGGCCTAAGATAAGGTTTATGAATGTGGTGAGAGAGGACATGCAGGTGGTTGGTGTGACAGAGCAAGATGCAGAGGGCAGGAAGAAATGGAAACAGTTGATCTGCTGTGGCAACCCCTAACGGGAGCAGCCAAAAGAAGAAGACGACTCTAAAACAGTAAAGGCAAATATGGTGCCTAATAGCAAAATGGCTTTCGAGTGGTACCTTTAGTTGGTAATGCAATCAGCCATTGCAAAAGATATTCATAAAAATAAATAAACTTTTAAGAACCCTCTAGAATTAAGTAAATAAACTGTATTTGTTAAACAAGTAAGCCTAATGGACGCACACACATTTTCACTGGTGATCTGTAGCAATGGTTGGTTAAATGAAGTGTTCAGTGCCGTACGGTAGACAAACTGAAAACAAAGAAATCAAGAATAAGACTGCTCAGGGCCTGGGTGTAGCAGTACAGCTTTTTAAATGTCTTCACAAGGCTGCCAGAGTAAAAAAGATCCATTTATAGAACCTTGTCAGTGACTGTGTGTGTGTGTGGGGGGGGGGGGGCAGAAGCACCCTACCAGTTGTTTCCCGTCCCACAGGAGGAATCACAGCAATCCAACAATCTCTGAATGGAAGCAAGGACTACAAAAGAAAATGCAATCAACAACTCATGATTGTCAGGCCTCCGATCATGCAGGAATACCAGTACCACACTGGAATAGGAATAAGTTAATACCAAAACCCTGCGACACAGCCACACAGGTCTGTGCAAATGCTGCGGCAAGTGTCAGTCATGTCAAGGCAAAGCCACACAGGTCTGTGCAAATGCTGCGGCAAGTGTCAGTCATGTGAAGGCAAAGCCACACAGGTCTGTGCAAATGCTGCAGCATGAGTCAGTCATGTCAAGGTATATAGTACTCTGCAAACAAGCTTAGAATTATGCACTCAGTGGAGATGCCCAATGTCTCCTTAAAGAAGCCCAGTATAACTAGAGGTACAGTAATCCACACTAGATAAAACAAATGCATGGGTGAAAATGGCAACGTTTTGAGGTAGAATTAAGTACTTAATCTGGGAGATATTTCACAACTGACAATAGTAGTAAAATTTTACTACCGATATCATCTGGTTCTTAAATTACAGCATATTTTCCAGGTACTTCCCTGGATTTTGAGTATTAGGAGATGAGGAAGATCTGACAATTGTATTCACCATTGTATGCTCATGCCTAGCATGGTTTGGCCTTACATTCACCAGTTAAAGATGTCATCCAGGTCTTCTAAAGTATCCCAGTCTGACACACAATTCTGAGGAAGAGAAAGACATAGCTGAGCTAAAAGAATCACAGACCTAAAGCAGATGCCCTATACTGACCATCTAAAAAACTCCAGCTATACTCTGTCATATATAGTCTACTCAGAGGCAATCTCTGCTTAACATACAAGGCCATGTCAAACCTAGAGCTGTTGCACATGCTACACTTAAAGAAATCCCAATCCCTCAGAGCCACACGCTCCAGGGATTGAAACCTTGCCACCACAATGAACAGCACATGCTGAAGGGATAGGTTCCTGACCCAGAGACTCCCCAGACTCTGGAATAGACTGCCCATACATGTCAAGCAGAGTGCCTCCTTGGCCCTCTCCAAAAGGAACCTTGACGATTGGATTGAGGATAGGAAATTCACCCCGGGGATCACATTAGTCACCCTGCTTGACAGGGAAGTAAATACTGTGGGAAGAAATATCCAGGGAATTGTCATGGCTAGGCTTGTATAGGCCCTAGGGCCAATAGCCTAGTACCAACCTATGAGTAATATTGGCACAGCAATAAATAAAACCACTTCTTTGAATGGTTTTGCATATAGGGTTGATGTCAACCATGAAAGGCAAGGGGGCCAAGATGGATCTGTCTTGGCAGTAAATTCTCTTCATCACAGTTTCATGATTTGGGATGTATTCCTGACTTCTATTCCATTATTTAGAGCATATACTTTCTCATACTGATTCTGTTATGATTTCCTCCATGTACAGTAAGAATGTAGGATATAGGTTCAAGTTTCAAATTACTCTGTTCAGAGAGATCCTGAGACAAGGGATGTGATTCTAGTTGAATAAAAAGCATTTTCTCATTAACTTTGCCAATAAATAGAAGACTAGAGATCTGGCAAGAAGGTACTGTGTCTAAGTGTTGGTTTTTGAGGATAACCACAACTAAGACAACAGAAAATGGAAAAATGCATGTTTTCTGGCAAGAGTGGGTAATTTTTATAGTGGCTGGTCCTATACACTGAAAAATGTAAACTACCTATAATGGTTATGTTAATGATTGCTCCTCCTAGTTGATCCTTGCTCTGGTAATTGGGAGTAAGTGGGCCAATTGTCTGGGGGGTGTGATCAGTAGGCACAAGTGACAAAGTAGAGAGAGAGAGAGAGAATATAATACATTTATATCAAACTTGCTGGGGAAAAATTGCAGCATCCTCGTATTGAGTGAGATGATGCATGCTGGTTCAATAGACATGGCGGACTGCACAGCCTATCAATATCTGGAAGAGCTTGGCTGTTCTTTTGGATGCTGTAGTAATCTCACTGAATAAGAATTTTGGCTTCTTGTGTGAGATTGCTAATGGGTAAGCTAAATGCCAGTAATGGTTGCACCAAATAAGCTCACCCTTTAAATGACTAGTGTTCCTATGTTGCATTGCAAATTCTAGACAAGTCTTCTGAGGTTTTGAAGCTCATGGATCTGGCAGTGTTGAACATTCAATTAGGTCTTGCTTGCAATTGCAGTGGAACTACAAGAACAAGACAATCCACTAATGGTCATGCTGCATGCCATAGCCAACTACTCCAGTTTTCCTGCAGTGTAGTCTTGGAGATGTAAGTGAATAGGGTCACTTGAACATGATGTCCAGTTTCTTAATTTTGAGTTGCTCAGTATTAGGACAGCATACATGAGGAAATGACTGGATTAAGAGACTGGTTTGGTCACCTTGTCCCTGGTCATAACTCTCAGTGAAAACGCCACATCAGGAGTATGCCCTTACGAAGGTGATCTGTTGAAACTCAGATGAGTTTTAGAATTTTTTGTTTTGTTTGAATCAATCGTTTCTTGTAGTGCCAGGAATTGCTCTGTCCAGCCTTTTACTTCTGATAAGGAGTCATTGTATGTCCTTAAGTACTTTAGTAACTCTTTCAGAAATACTCCAGTGTTGTTGGGTAGATGAGAAGGTGCCTTCAGTTTGTTCTCATCCAAGTGACAAAAGAGTTGGTAAAAATTCCAGGGAGCTAAACAAGCCTTTTAAATGTAGGTCTAACACCGATATAAATTTGTGAGCTGCCGAAGTTCCACCATCTCAGCTTGTTTACCCTTGCCTTGTAATTCCACTTCTCCACTACCCCACCCTCAACCTTCAGTATGTATTGGTATTTACAAAACACCTTTGTATACCAGCTTTTATCTGTGTTTCTAATGTGCATAACACTTGTCGTATATCCTTTTACTGTCAGTTTGTATTGTTTGTAACTCTTCTTTCACAGTGGAATTTTTATTTCTATGCCGAATCTAAGATTGGTCTATTGTGATCTGTATTTAACCCTGTTAACAAATTTATTAATAAATGGCTACACCTCAAGTGACAAACAAAAAATCCCTCTGGAATGGCAGACGCTAAATGAGGAATTGAAGTTAATCAGTCTAGGTTTCTCTGTTAAATTGAGTCTGATGCTATGTAACAAATCTGTAATGGTGAGAAACCCCAAGAACCTATAAAAAGTGTAGTATTGTCCCATGTGTTAACCAATCCTCATCTACAACTTACAATATAGTCAATACCCAACTTCAAATGAGTAGAATAGTAAGGGATTGGCACCTTGATTGACAGCTTCCCTCCCTTCTCCTTTGAATACCATCTAGCATCAATAGTCAGAAAATCCTTCATTTTGGCCCAGCTGTTATCTAAAGTATTTTCCCTAGGCTAACATATATATTCTTGATATACTCTGCTCTAATCTGACCCTTTATACAATACTGGGCCCCCTTGGGCATGTACCCATACATGGGCATCACTCTGCTACAAAGGCCAACAGGTTTATTTATTTTGTATTTAAGCTGAAGATCAGATTCATGCCCACCCCAAGATACATACAGAAAGTAACCAGAAGAACAACATAAAAGAAAAAGTAAAATACAATTGAACAATGCAAAATCATTTGAAGCTGTGAAGGCATGCCTGACTAGTCTAACTACAGGTGACAACAGTGTGAAATAACAGGCTATAAAACACTGACAATTAGAGATTAAACTTGGACAGCTATGGAACAGTTTGCTATATAATACAGAAAGGAGGATGAAGATGATGCACGTGGTGGCCCATATTGAAACATTTGCATTTGCTCTGTTTTGAAAGCTAAGCTTTAAATTATGACCGGAAGTTGGTGAAGTTAGAAGTTTCTGTCTATAAAAATTAGAGTTCTTAAAACCCATAGCTAACAATGCATGCTTGAAGCTGTATCCCTGTAAATTCTGTTTTGCAGCCTCTTACACAGAGACCTTTGTCTTCATTCCATGCTATTGAAGATGCAGCTTTCCTCAATCCCTTGCACCTCCATAATTCCAGCATGTCCTTCATAGGTTTATAGGAGATTACTAGGTTATGGACCTCAAGGTCATTTTAAGTCTATCCGTTTCAACCCAATGTAATACCATAGAAGTATTAGTGACTAGTCAGTACCAAATATTGTATTTAGTGATGACTGCTCATGTCCAGGAGGTTTGTGGGTGCTATCCTCAGTAAGAATTTATGGCGACCCATCCACTCAAACAGTATCATAGAAGTGCTCTGTTTTACATGAATTGGTAGCCTGTTCCAAAGATCTGGTTGTCGCTGGGAGATAAATCTGTCCCTCCAGCATGTCTTATTTAAGTTATCCATATTTAAGTCCCTGGAACAAGTAGCTCTAGACCCATTTGATTTATGGATATGTAGTGAGTTCATTAGGTTTGGGTCTTGGGTTGCTCTGTAGGCCAGGCATAAGTCTCCCCTAAGAGGTCTATATGATATGGAGTAATAGTGACAGGGACTGTAGTTTGCCAGTGTAAGGCACATGCTGGAGGCCCTTTATCATCTTTGTTAGCAACCTCTGAGGTCTCTCTGCAAGTGCTTAGTACAGTACATACCAAATGGGGGGTTATACTCAGTTATGGGCCAGATATTTGCCAAGTATAGGGGGATTATTATCTCTCTTGCTCTTGAGGTGATGCTTTTACTAATCAAATTAGTTACGTGGAAAGATTTTCTTAGTGGTAGACACACGGTGGTCAAATTCTGTGCATTCAGTTTGAGTCCATGACTAATACACCACTTGCTGGTCTGTGTGAGGCCCTCCTGGAGTATAATGACATAATTTGGGGATTCAGTAATTGCACCTAGTTTGCAGTAGTCTGAAAACTTGGTCAGCCACAACCCTTTACTTTTGACCTGAACATCTGAGAATTATGTACCAAACAGTAGGGGGCCCAGCACTGACCCCTGTGGCACCCCGCTAGTAACAAGTCTGCTGGTTGATGTGGAGTCATCTACTCTGATAAGTGTGTCTGGTTTATGAGCCAGTTGGCAACTCATCTTATAATGAAGTTTACATTCAGTTTGCTAAATTTATAGGTAATCCTGAATGTGGGATTGTGGGGAAAACCTTTGCCAACTCGAGGTATGCTGTGTGCACAGATTTGCCCTCATTAGTGGCCTTCATCACACTTTAAAAGAAATCCACCAGAGTTAACGGGCAGGATCTGCCCTTCACAAAGGCGAATTGAGTAGGATCCAGGGTTTGGAGGTCACCTATGTCTTTATTTATGAGACCCATAGTGATATGTTCCATGAACTTACAGATGAGGCTAGTCAGACTTATGGGTCTGTAATTCTCTGGGACCATTGCTAGGCCACTTTTGTGGAGGGGACTAACTATAGCTGTTCTCCATTCCGCAGGAACAAATCCTGTGGTAAGGCTATGATTGAAAAGGTTGTCAAGTCTAAGGATTTCATTTTCCACTAACATAAATAATGTATCTTGTAGGGAGCAAATTATTACCCAACTGATAGTCCATTTCTTAAAAAAAAAAAAAAAGAAAAAGTCCTTTTATGTGAAAGAGTTACAGTCCAAAAATCATTAGATACCTCTCAACCTCTTAATACAAAAAATGTGGACAAAGCCTAAAATAATGGGGGGGGGGGCAAAGGGCCAAAAATAGAGACAGATTTTAAATATTGCTCTTATAAACTTAGAAAGTTACTAGAATAAAAAGACTTCCATTGACATATATTTTTCTGAAGGATATGAACTCAAACTCAAATGTAAATGATTATTTAGTGACTTTAATCCTTGGTGATTTGCCAGAAAACCACAAATTTTATGAGGAACAGACCAAAAATAGGCAAAAGTCTGGACATTTGGTGAAAATCTGGACAAAGATTGGATGAGCATCTATATGTTCATTTCTGGCTGGATCTGTTTTGAGATTTTGTAAGTGGGAAAGTATATCTTGATGTTGGGTATTGGTACAAAATAAGTCTGCTCATTGGTATAGAGGATGAACCCTAATACTGACCTTGACATCCTGGGTTCACTTTGTCATGCAAATAGGGGAAGACAGTAAGGAATAAGAGATACATGAGGAGTAATAGGAGGAGGGGAGGAGGAGGGTTTCAGGGCATGCCTAGGTGTTCTCCAAATTCAAGCCATGTTATATTGTGTAGGGTAGAAGCAACTGTGCTGCCTCCTTTAAAAGTCAAACATATTCCTTTTCATAAAGTATTCATTTTGCATCTAGCATACTGAACAACAGTTATCTGTTCTGTAACAATTATAATTCTCAACTTCAACTGTTTAATGCAAAAGAAAAAACTTCCAATTTGCAGGGATATGCATACATTTAGCAAATTCCATATAGAACTGTTAACTTTTAAAATGTATTTAGATCAGCACAGATTGCAGAAGAGACTGAATCATTTCAGAGCCAGATCATACTACTTTTTAAGGAAATCCATGGGTATGAAGTTTTGAAATATTAGCAAGCTTTTAGTTCATGCTGGTTGTGTGGCATAAAGGGATGAAGCTCTGACTATAGCCCATGCAAGCAGTTGGACTTGCAGTTTGGCCACTAGAAGAGCTGCATAGGGAAGGGTTGAATAAGTGTCCCATGACAGCTCCCCCAGCCTGGTAGTGGGAAAGAAAATGGTGGCCTTGATATGCCGTCATGTGCATGACAACTTCTGCAGGACTGAGGGTGTGGGCTTGATGTCCAAACCAGTGATGGTAGCCCTCATTAATTACTCATGCCAATGAAGAGCTTAAAAGTCCCTTTGGTGGTGCCTGTGTTCCATCCACCAGGGGGCAGTGTTGGGGATTTAACCACAAAACACCTGATGACTCCCTGTATGACAGCCCTAAAATGAGAGAGGGCTAAAAATCAGCAGGCAACAATGGAGAAATACGAAAAGGTTTTGGATTAAAAAATGAGCCAAGAGTGTTGTTTTTAAGTTATTTTTACTTTGGGGCTTGCTCTTTAACACCCAACTTAAAATGATCACATAATCTGAATATTGATTTGCTTTATGTGGTCTGGAAGAAGTTTGTGTGGTTGCATCAAAGACACACTAATGTTGCATTCCATGTCATATACTTTTAGTTGTATTATTCCATCCCTTGCTTAAATTAGATGTTTTCTATTAAATTAGGGAAATGTGGGGACTCTGCACAACAAAAGACCATTTTGGGACTATAGTCGCTTGAAAAATATTGGCAACAAGCTGGCTTTCCTTCCAAAAATGCAGGATGAATCTCAAACTCGAGAACTATATTCTGTAGTTGCTGTTTTATGATCTCGTAACATAAAGAATATGTTTGCGAAAAGGCTGCATGTATGTATATATATATATATATATATATATATATATATATATATATATATATATATATTAGTCTTCGATGGTTAAATGCACTTGTATAGTGGAACTGGTTGCTTTTGCATGTTCAGTTTGGTAATGTGCCCATTCAATGAAAATTAATGGATTATGATATTAATAATCAGTTTCTATTCTTGCCAGCGAGTAGTCTTAAATTTTTGGTGCATGAGTCACAATGTCACAATGAATGAATGGCAGAGAAAGAGGTTTGCTGCTATAAATGTTTATTTCTCCTGCTTTGTATTTATTACAGCCATACTGCTGAGATATATAGTTACATTCTTTAGTCTCTTTATCAGCATGGATGTATGCAATGTAAATAAAAGTTGACCCAGCAAAGGGTCATTCATAAAGAGGGGGGGTGTTGGATAAACCAGATTAAGGTGATCTGAAGTTCCTGCATATTTTATTGCCTGCATTGAAAATACTGTGGACTGTAACGTGGGTGGTCTGCAAAACATCTGTGTAATAAAATATTCTGAAGGAGTGGAAGAAATAGCTTTAAAATGTTTGCAAGTTAGACCATGTACCATATGTACTTGCTTTAAATCTTCACGGTGACATGTATTTCACATGTCTAATGTACAATTCATTTTCACATTTTGGAAACATTTAAAAATGCTTCCTTCACTGTACAAAATACAACATACACGTGGTTTCTATTTTCACGACAGTGAAAACAATCGTGCTTAAAGTTTGTGATGTTTGATATTTGCAGTGCCACATGTTATACACTTTTGGGATACTGTTAATTACTCTGCTCCTGTGTGTGTGTGTGTGTGTGTGTGTGTGTGTGTGTGTGTGTGTGTGTGTGTGTGTGTGTGTGTGTGTGTGTGTGTGTGTGTGTGTGCATATCTATCTATATATTATCAAGAATAAATAAATCAAGTGTAGTATTTCAGGATAAAGAATTCTCCTCTGCCATGCTTTTAGTAAAACTTCATGCTTCCTGTTGAAATTCATGTTAATTCTTTCAGAAATTGTTGATCTAGAAAGTGCTGTGGATTTTCACATGTTGGCATGATGTCAAAAGAAACTGGTGTACCCTTCTGTGAAGCTGAACAAACTGCAATTGACTTGCATTACAGTTTCAGACACATTATTTTATTTGTCTGAGCACCCTGCAGTCAGCTGGATAGATTTTGTGAAGGTTTTAGCTTTGTATATCACACACAACCCACGTAGACTGTGAAATGTTAAAAGATTTTAGAAGCTACCTTGAATGGAATGTGAGTGTAGGGGTACCTGTTCAAGTAAGTCTCTTAGAATTTATATCACAGTATCATGAATAGGGAAATGAGATTTTGACTCAAAATTCTAACATTTTAGTTATACAAATAAGCTTTCAGCTCTGACTCTGCGTACGGCTGTAATTTTCTGCCATATTATCCTGAATTTGCAGGGCTAAAATATTTCTGTTTCTCATCCTTAGAATCCAGAAGAAAGTAGTTGTACATTTAAGATGCTTGTCTGGTATTTTGCTATACATATCCTAAAAAGATCCTTTAACCTCGCTAAGTTTTTTCAGTCTTGTGAAATATCTCAAGAAGCATGTGCATTGTGAAAAGTGAAATATAGAACAAATATTCACAAAGTAGATGAGTTTTTCAAGTTTCTATAGCTCTTTGTCAACGTTCATATCTGATGCATGCAAGAAAATATTCCAGCTGCTAAATTAATCTTTTGTCAGGATAACCTTTTTATTATACTTTTATTTTCATTGCATTATAAAATGTTTTGAGAGATGACTGCCTCCTTGGACAACCTAGTAAACAGAATTTTCTAAAATTGCTTTACTTGAAGGTATATTTGTTACCTTACCTACATGCTGGCAGTAGTTTGCCCTTCTGTATTCACAGTTTTAAAAATGTTACATTGCTTGATCCCAGAAATTAGAAACCAAACCATATCTATGTTTCTTTATCTGATACCTTTTTGACTTGGAGCAAAGGTCTCAATATTATTAGATTGAGCCTGCCCTGCCAGGGAAGTGTTGTTACCCAGTAAGAAACAGTGGTCATAGGTTCATAGCTACTTACTAGGTTAGCAGCCTATGTGGGCCATTTTAGGCCTAGGCAATTTTCTTTCCAAAAGTGACAATCAAGCCCTGTACCTTGTGCTATGAGGTAAACACCTTAACCCTTACACCAACCCATCAGATGCCAGTAAATAAAACAGTTTGAGCAATAATAATTATGGATATCTTAAATTAGTCATATTTAGATTAAAATTTGGGAACGTTTTATAATTATAAAATAGATCAAATATGCAAAGCAACCGTGTAAGGCAAAAAGAAAAAAAAACAGGAATAATGACATCCATATTTTTTCCAAACACTTACTGTTGCCTTACCATCCATAAATACAACAGTATAATAAGAAACAAATGCATAAATATAAATTAAATTTAGATACATGAAATTCAGTCAGCAGAAGCCATGCTGCACATTTTATAGACATTATATTTAAGGAGTTAAGCTTCTGACCGTTTTCTGTCTGTGGGGAATTTTTTGTCAGTGAAGCAATTTCTGGTAGCATTGAAAATGGAGGAAGTTGGTGTCAAGTTAAGGTCATAAAGTGCCAAGCAGAAAAAGAGAACATAAGCAGTTTTGAAGCAGAATTGTAATGGATCCTGATTAAGAGATAAAAATAAATTTCCTGCCTATTATCCAAACGTTTATAATTAACACAATGCAGTCTCATGAAGGTTGGGCTAGCAAGTTCATAATGAATGCATTTTAAAGGCATCCTCTAACAATGGCACAGAGAATATTTGCTGGAGTTTTGTATCCTATATTAGACATTCAAGATATTTATGCAATATTAACTATGAATAAGGAGTCGACATTCATTTTTCCCTTTTTTTTACTCCTGCTTTTTGTCATTCGTTGGCCTCCTCTTAGCCAATTGGCCCATTTGTTTTCTGTCACAGTGTTCTGAGTTGATCAGGAGGGAGCATCAAATTGACAGCCATTAGGGGTTGGTTTGAAAAGTTTTTTCTATTTTATGACCCCCCCTCCCCCCCAAAAAAAACTTAGCTTGGCTAAGCACTAAGGATGAATGGGCAATAGACTGTCTGTGGAGGTTACTACCAAAAGACACTGTATAAAAAACTGACCATGCAATATATATGGTTGCAGTACATGTCCTCAAACAAGCTTATTCCATGAGCCCGAGTAGAGAGTAACGTAGACCATGTGCTTGAGTTATGTTGCATTTCCTTATGGTGTAAGGAAATAAACACTTTTTGCAAACAGCAGCTCCCTGTATTCCAACCCCCCCCCCCCACGCACACACATCCACCTTATTTTATTCTCAGTCCTGTAGCGTTGCACTTCAGGTCGACTGTGATCAGGCCCAGGCTGGGTAATAACTGTCTTGTCCTTTCTGCAAGGGACTGTGACATTAATCACAAACTATAGAAAATGAACCCGGAGTGTTTTACTTTGTGTTGTTTGCAATAAACTTGTGTACTGTGTACTGTCCAAGCCGAGGAGTTATTGAGTTTGCCTTTCCACACCAGCCATTTATTTTAAACTATAGAAAAGTGCATGCATTCACTGTAGCATTTTGTTCTTATATGAGCGGAGCTCCATTGGCATGACTAAGTTAAATGTAAGTGGTTATGTCTGACTGACTATAATGGAAGTTTTGGTAATCCAACAACTACCTATACACAATAATAGCGATGCCAAGAAAAAGGTACAATCAAAAACAAACAAAAATAAAATAGAACAAAACTACTCCAAACTCAGTTAAAAGCAGCAGAAAATGAAGTCTGACTTTTCATTTTCCAGTGGTTTTAGTTGAATTTAGAATAGTAATAGAAATACTAATATAACATCTGGTCTCTTCATCTGAATTCAAGACAAGTCAATTCACTGTCAACATTGCAAGACTAATAGACTTGTTCAAGCTTAGAGAGGAGAGAAAATAGAAAGAAGATCAGGAAGCCATTAAATTATGCTGGTGTGGCAGTGGAAACGTGGTCATCCACGTTATGATGCTGGTGACCATGTTACGTAATCAAATCCAATTAATTCTTGTAAATAGTAGGATATGTAGCTGGTGCTATTTTCTGTGCCTGTTCAGATCATGGTTTTGATTCAGATTGTCACCTCTTTTTAGCCTCTAGGAATAGTATGAAGAGGTTATGTGGTCAGAAGACCAGTACAAGACCTCTTACGGGCAAGTGAGGAGTGCATATGGTGACATCAGTGAATGAGATGATCATAGCAATGTGAGAATCAATCCTGTGCAGCAACAAACAGATAATATTTATCTTGAAACAGAATAAAAATGATTGAGACCTTGTCTACGGTCTCATTGTTCCCAGTCCTTATGAGGTCAGGGTGCATTTGGGCTGCATTTGGACTCCAATTCTGTGTCCCCCATTGGGAATACTGTGTTTAATGCGCAGTGGTACTATTATATCTGGAAGACACCACTGGAAAATCAGTGATGAACAAAATTTGAGGCATCAGATTAATTAAGCAATTGGATATGCCAAGTCTGGGCAATTTGCCTTCATTTCTTTAGAGTTAGGTCTTGAACCAGAGTTGAGATAACACTGAAGACATCCTTTAGATAAAAGGCTTTGGTATGGAGGCCAGACGTTGGGCTAACCTTGGTGGGAGATCCTTGTAGTGAAGAATACTGACACAATAAAGTGGAGGACATCTACTGTTACAGCCCGATTTTACACAACTGTACTTTTTGTATACAAATATGAATGACAAAAATTATTAAAGGGAATATAAAATCTTGCAAGAAGCTTTAGACAATTTCAGTGCCAATGTAGCAATACATTGCTAGTCGGTGTTGTATTTGTGTCCAGCATTCTTCTGTTACTATTGACTCCACTCAGAGTTGTGTGCTGTGTATTGTGTGTACTCTTCATATAACTCGATACTGAACTCTAAATGCTTCTTCTAATGAGGCAGTATATATGTTACCTTAGGTCATTCTGTACCCTTTCAGTGCTTTTGGAGGCAGAGATTTTGGACTAGAGAGGTACCTGACATGCTAGCCTTGGAAAGATGAGATGGTTCATATACAGTACAAACAACAATCTCCTATCACCTTAGCGTGTAACCACAGCCTGCTTCAGTCTAAATACAGTCAGTGCTCACAGCTTGAGTTGCATTGTCACAAAATGTATTCTGATCATCAGTTCAGAAATAACAGTTACTCTGGTATTTGTTAAAATTGTTTATTAACAAAGCTGCTCTTGTGTCAGTGCACACCACAGCCGCCCAGAGAGTGTGGTTTAGTTCACTGGCATAGCTGGCTCAGCCAGCTCCCTGTGCCAGTACCATGAACCAGAACTCCTCCCCCACCTCCCCAGACTTTTCAAGTGAACAGTAAAAATGAAAAAAAGAAGCAGTTTACATTACTGTAGTTAAAACAGAATAACAAAAAAAAAAAAACTTTACTGACTTAATGATCACTACATTGAAGTTAAATCCACGAATCCCAGTTCTGCCATTGAAAAGCAACAAAAAAAACTTTACTGTAATAAGCCGATCACTATATTGTAGCCATCAGCTTATTACAGTTAGATCACCACCCCCCCCCCCCCGAGCTCCTGAAGGGGAAACATTTCACTGTAAAAAGCCAATTGCTACATTGCATCTTGGCTTACAACAGTTAGATCCACACTCCTGCAGCTCCTCTATTGAACAGCTTAAAGAGCCTTTACTGTAATGACCTAGTCACTATACTGAAGCCATTGGTATATTACAGTTAGATCGTAAAAACAGTCATTCCTTCTACGCACCCCCCCCCTTTCTACCCTAGCCATTTAGGTCCCATTTCTTTGCCCTGCCCCCAGTCTTCCTCCTGCACTTTTTGTTAAAAAAAGAAAAGATTTATTTTTTTTATAAACTATTGTAGCAAGCAAGTTGTTACAGTTTATACCCTACCTGCACAGACTGCTACAACTCTCAGGTTTTAGTTTAATAAAAAAAAAAATGATATATTTCTTCTTTACTCTTAAAATGTAACAAAATGCTTGCTACAATGTAGACCACAACTTAGAAACAAAACAGTAAATGGGCTTTTAAAAGCTGCTATTGCATTAAAGAGAGATTCAGATTGGATGGCACAACCAGTTATTAGGTTTAGGGGCAATTACTTTTTCACATAGGGCCATGTAGGTTTGGATAGTTTTTTTTTCCTTAATAAATACAATCATCACTTAAAAACTGCATTTAGTGTTTACTTGGGTTATCTTTGTCTAAAATTTATATTTGTTTGATCTGAAACATTTAAGTGTGACAAACGTGCAAAGAAATAAGAAACCAGGAAGGGGGCAAATACTTTTTCATTGCACTGTACATATTCAGACTGCAAACTGTGGTGACCATAACAACTGGTTAGATTTCCATTTTTGTCATGAACTGTGGCCCCTGAGGAATCACAAAGGATAAACCTAGGGCCAAATGTGTAATATACCATGACATGATATTGGAGACATAGGCAAACAGTGCTGGCATAAAAAGTATATATATATATATATATATATATATATCTAGGACACATGCTTGACTAGCATGTGTCCGAATCACAAAACATCGAACACACCTACACGAAAGCGCTTAACATCGAAAAGCGCTTCCATGTATGTTTAGTTCAAAAAAAAAATCTAAGTTTCTGCAGGGGGGCTTTGCCCCCCTGCACCCCCCACACCTCCCTACTTTATTATTCTCACTCCGAGATCACATTACAGTGGGGAAAAGGGAATTTTCCCTTACCCACACTGTAGTCCGATCTACGAAACAGGCACACATACACGGAAGCGCTTGTCGATTTGGACATATGCTAGTCGAGCATGTGTCCGGATCCTATAGATATATATATATGTATATATATATATATATATATATATATATATATATATATATATATATATTATGCATGTCAAATAACTGTAATATGGCCTGTGTATTATAAGTAGTTCTGACTTAGTTGGGGTCCGTTCCTCACAGTTATCACAGCAGTATGTCTAGCACTACTCTCAGCAAAGAAATTTAGGGCCATTATTGTGCAAAGTGTGGCCCCAACTGAACGATATCAGGAATTGAATTCCTTCTTCATTTTTAGTAACTGTACTTCAAGCAGAGCTTGACGTAACAACTGGTTGAAAACAGGACTAGACACCTTGCGTACTGAGTTAGTTGTGAGTCTAATTAAATCAGAGACGATTCATTCACAGTGATTCACTGTTGAAACAAACTTGCCCAGGGAAGTGTTTCATGTGCAGTGTTGTTATAACTTTGATAAGGCTTTCAGTCAAGAAAGAAATTTTAAAATAGTGCAAGTACAGAATACAGTACTCTATCTATAATTACATCTCTGTTACCTACTGACTCCCACTATGATAATATCGCTCTACTATTTACACATCACTGCTTTCATTTTATTGTTTTTCTTCACTGTAACTTATTAAAGTTTTTGTTAATTGCACATGTTTTGCATACATTTGTGTATGTTACAATTGTTCATATACTTGCATTGTATAGCTTTTCTCCCTGAGCATCCACTGAAAAGCAATTCCCACTCACTTTCTCACTAAACAAAAGCTCATTAATAATAACCACAACAACAATAACTAATAAATAGTCTAATGACCCAAGTCCATACTTCTCAAATATTCTTGATTTGGCAGAGCTGTCATGCTTTCAGGACCAATGGCAAATGTTATGGAGTCTGCCCATATCTGTCAATGAACAGATCACTTCCAGGCATATCCCAAGGACTCAAACTGAACTCCTTGAATTACAGATCCCTCTGTGGAGGGTTAATTTACAACTAATAGCTTATTTCCGAATACCTTCTTTGTCCCCTGATAACCATGTGATAATCTTCAGTGTTTAAATTGGGCCTCCCTTTGAGAAAAACACCCTTAAAATTTCTTAGGCAACAAATTTCCTTGAGCACTTCGTAAATAAATCTACTAGAGGACATAGTGTTCTTGACCTGATTGTTACAAATATGATAACCTCTTTTACAACTCTTCTATAATCTCCTTCTCTAGTGAAGTGTGACCAGAAACTTATGACCACCTCCTTTAACCTCCCAAAAGCTCCTACAGTAACCACCACTGAATTTAAGGACTTCAAACATGTCATCCTCAGCTTATGTGAGAAAATATCAAAGTTCACTTATGACTGAACTTCCCCAGACCATAATACAATGTAATTCTACACCCATTTAGAAAAATGCACAGTTTGTACCAAAAGCAAGTATCATGGAAAATTAAAAAATAGACCACTCTGGTTGTTTACCACCACCATAATTAAGCTGTACAATAAAATTTATTTTATTTGACCTTTGTTAACCAAGTTAGCCCAGCTGAGCCAGAGGCCCATTTTCAGTGGAGACCCGAGGAGAAAATCTCCAGAAAGTTTACAGTATAATACAAGATAATCAATACACTGTGTTCGATATTAAAATAACTGATATTAAAATAACTGAAGATGAGGTATATACAATATAATACAACATAATCAATACACTGTTCAATATTACAATAACATAAGATGAGGTATGCAAGCTGCTATTAGCCACACTATGCTCAAAATAAGAGGGGTAAAATGCAGTAATCTATGAGAAAGCAAATTAAGGGAGTATACCATCAGGAGTTGAGTAAAGCAAATTGTATGAGTACACCAGCAGAAGTGGAGTAAAGTGGTATAGTGAAATAACTAAAAAATGCTGTTAGATACAGGAAGACTAATGTAACACTGTACGATGTGTAGAGAATGGGGGGAGAAGAAAATGCTATAGCAAACAGAAGTAGAAGATAAGAAAAAACTCTAAATTATTTAGTAAATTCAAAAACCCATATTCTTAAGGATAATACCAAAAGCATGACAAAAAAAAAACACCATCAGATCCCCCATAGGTGCTCATGAACCTAGCCTTGCAAATCCTTTTTTAGCTATGCCAGAAAACTGAAAACTAAAAAAAAAAGTTCCCTACATTATTAAGAACTTGATCATAACGGGTCCTCCTATTCTGACCCAAATGCCATTGCCAAAATACTTGTGAACAAATTTAGTCAAGTTCAGCCTCAAGCCTTTTATTCAAAGCCCTAAATTATCTGAATCCCTTACTTCAATGAGTTAGCTCTAAAGATCATATATTGAAAGAGCTAACCAAGACCAAAAATGTTTCCTCCATGGGACTTGACAACATGTCTGGTTACTTAATAGAATTAAACATACCCTTGCTGACACACTCCTCAAACTGGTTCACTTAAGTTTAACTATTAGCTTCCTCTCTGATTGGGTGCAAGGCAGTGACCAAATTAATTACAGATGCATCAGCCTTACAAGCCTCATCTGCATAGCCAAGGAAAGTATTATAACTAACCTCATAATCTGTGATATTAATCTTGTTACAGTTTACTCCCAACATTTTGTGTGGAGGATATATCCTGTCTACTTAATCTGGCAAATTTCTTTGAAATGATTACAAAGGTTGTAGATAGTGGCCAGGCTGTTAATGCAGCATATTTTGACCATTCCCCATGCTATCATCACACAAAAGCTAAATGCTTTAAAAATGCATTCATATATAAATTGGTTGAAAAATGGAACCCATGCAGTGCAAGTTGCAGGAGCTTCTTCAGAAAGTATGAAAATGACCAACGACGTCTCTCCTGGTTTGGTAATAGGACTTCTCTTTTGGTATTTACTTCTCAGATCTCTAAGTAGTGAGGCAAGATCTGTGGCTAACTAAGTTTTCAGATGATCACAAACTGTTGGGATATGTTAAGTCACCCTATGACACCCAAACCCTCCAGGATGAAGTCTGCCTAGTAAGCTCTGGACGTACTAAACATGGGCTCAAACTAAATGCTTCAAAAGTATAGTATCATCTCTTTATGCTGCCCTCTTCTGTCAGCTTTGTGTCTAGGTAGCACACCTCTATAAAATGAAAATGTAGATGGGGATCTAGGTACTTGGGTTGCTAGATCCCTCTTTTTTGACCATTGCAGAACAATGGTTGTCAGAAAATCCTTGTATTTAGCCCAACTAACTACCAAAGAAATATAATCGTGGTCAAAAGGGGTAATAACTCTATTGTACTCAGCACTGATTAAGCCAATTATCAAGTAGAATGTACCTTTGGAGATGTGTATCTCTAAACATAGCAAACAATTAGACCTCTTTGATAAGCATTTATATATCTCTTTTGTACCTGTAGTGCCATCTTTGTAAAGTCCATTCTAAGCCCATACTTAGAGTTCCAAAATGAAAGGCAGCCTCTCACACCCACAGCTCCTTTGTGTGCTGCCTTAAAAAACAACAAATATTCCTCTCGACCATGCAGCTAGAGATGAGGAATCATGGTTGCTCAATTCTATGACTATGCATCTTTAACTGCTAACAATAAAATAACATGGGTACCATTCAAAAAATAAATAAAATGCATTTTTTATGTACCTTTTTTCTTTCATCTAGTGGATTCTCAGTGATGGTGTAAAACATCACAGTCATCTCCTCCATTAAGTAAATCATGCTAGCTTTCGTTGTTGACCAGGTGAAGATATGTAATCCAAAAGGAAATGTTTATTTTAATTGAGTAGCTCCTACACATCTCTAAAAGACCTCATCATTCAGGCTGATCTTCATTCTACCTAGAACTGCACAGGTGAGTGACATCACTGGAGAACAAGCCAAATGGATCTTCGGGGGTCTGTGCAGTTCATGGTTAAATGCACCCAAATGGGTCATTAGCTTCGATTTTTTTTTTTTTTTTTTTTTTTCCCTAGTTCTTTTTTGAAAACTATACCAAATAGGTAGCACACAGAAAAACAGCGGCAGCATTCAAATACTGAAAGGTGTTAAAACAGCAAATATTGAATTAGCATGCATTTTCTTGAAGGTTATAAAGTTAAAAGGGCACACTTCTATCATTAGTCAGTGACTGCAGTCCTGGGAGTTTCTGTAATGTATTTTGAAAATCATTGAAATAATGGATTTGGAAGTTTGTGTGTGTGTTTATAAATGGATGCTTGTGTGTACTTTATAAATGCAAGACTGAGAGTTTGTATTTATAAATGAATGTGTGTTCTTACAAATACAACAGTGTGTATGTATATTTAGAAATGAATACAAGTACTTATACATGCAAGTGTGTATCTATTTATAAATGGATGTATGCACTTATAAATGTAAGAATGTATGTGAGGATTTATGTGAGATACGTGCAAGTTTATTTATAAATGCAAGTATGCATGTTTATAAACAGATGTGTGTGTATTTATGAACTGATATGGGTGTTTATAAATGCAAGTATGTCTGTTTATAAATGGATATGTGAGCATTTACAGAAGTGTGTGTAGTTTGTAAATGGATGTGTTTTTATAAATGCAAGTGTGTGTGTGTGTGTGTGTGTGTGTGTGTGTGTATGTGTGCGCACACATATTGCTTGTATTAATATTCCATTTAAGTAGATTATACATGGTGTTTTATGGTTTGTAATGACAGCTTACATAATATAGTAAAGCTTTGTGCTTCTGCATGATGTCTAACTACCACTAGTAAGCATATAGTCAGAAGTAACTTTATTGTCATTTAGATCTACACAAGTGCATATTAAATGAGATTCCGTGCAATCAGCTCATCATAGGACAGAAAAAAAGAAATGAAATACATAGAAAGACATAATTTAAAACAACGTATAATAATACTACCACCATCTTATAAATCAACTCTACACTTAAGTATTTATTTATTTGAAGTTTGTTAACTGGGAAAGTCCATTGGCCGAGGTGATGGAAGCCCGGGAAGAAAAGCTCCACAGTATATATATATATATAAGTATGTGTGTGTGTGTGTGTGTGTTTATTTATTTATTTATACACAAATAAAATAAAACAGTTTATCCAGAAATAAGTACAGTAATCATTTGAAAGTTTGCATGCAACAGATAATACAAGTAAAATACCAGGATATAATGCAGTATGGATTAGATACAGACAATCGATGTGCAAGCAACAAGTAACACAAACAGAGCAGTAATGTACATATTTACACTCTATGTCCCCCCACCCCACCCTCTCATACGTGTTAGGCAAAAAGCATAATTGAACTGGGGAGGGCAGTATGAGTATGAGGAGGAGTTGGGGAAGTTTAGGATGAGTTGGCACAGGAGCATTCCCAGGAAGAGGAGAGAGAAGAGTGTAGCAATGCTTTAAAAGAGGGAAGATTTTGTGTTGTACGGATGTGGGGAGGGAGTGAGTTCCATTTCTGTGCAAAGGAGAAAGGTAGAAGGAGTTGGCCAGGGCTACATGATGGTTTGTGTATGTGGAAGAGAGGGTAAGCCTAGTTAATGGAGTGAGGAAGCAATTATGCCAGTCGAGCATTCCTAGCTTCATATGGGTTTTCTTAATGTTGGCTTGGAAGTTGAAGGTCAAATTTTAACTGTTCATTAATAATAACACATTAGGAGTTTAGTATGAGAGACTATTTCAATGAGAGTTTTATTATGGATAACTATGGAAAAGTTGTTTGTGTCTATTTTGGAGTTTTTAGAAAGGGTGAAGTTCATGATTTTAGTTTTGGATGCATTTAGGGCGAAGTGATTATTCTGCATGCAAATGTCTGTGCTGTTGAATGCTGCCTGTGTTAATTGAACAAGTTTAGGATGGGAGTCTGCAGAACAAATAATGGTAGAGTTGTCTGCATATTGGATGAGTTTGGCAGAGGGAATGCATTTATGGAAGTAATTTATGAAGATATTGAATAGCATAGGGCCCAGGATAGATCCTTGAGGGACACCAGTCTGATTGTTAAGGCAGGGTTAGGTGGTATTATTCCATTTGGTGGATTGCTGTCAATCAGAGAGAGAATTGAAAAAAACAATTTAGAGAGGAGAGAGAGAGATTAAGTTGGGTGAGCTTAGAGAGAATTAGAGTGTGGGATATTCTATCAAAGGCTTTAGAAAGTATATAGCTACATATATTCCTAGAAAAACATGCTTGTTAAGATATTAAATACGCACATCTAGCAGTAAAATTCAGGTAACAGTATTGCACATGAACCATGTACCACATTATGGGTTAACAACCACATAGCAGTAACAGCTGAAGGAAAAAAATATTGCATATATTGCTATATATTGCATATATTTATGCATGTTTGGTAATGTATGCGACAGATATGGATATCTGCATATTTAATGTATACATGTCCAGCAGTGTCCAAATAGTATCATGATAGAGCAGCATTTCATAGGACAGGTCAGCACACAGGTGAGAAATGGCCACTGACCTAATACAGTGGTCATCATTCAAGTACATATGATTACTTTTTATGCCAAGGTAAGAATATTTGCCATATTAATATTCAGGTTGATAATTTGACTGTGAGATCATTTACATAGTACTTCATGATGTCAAATGAAAGCTTACATACAGTGGATATAAAAAGTATACACACCCCTGTTAAAATGCCAGGATTTTGTGATATAAAAAATTAGACCGCAATAAATCATTTCAAAATTTTTCCCACCTTTAATGTGACCTATAACCTGTACAATTCAATTGAAAAACAAATCTGCTAGGGGAAAATATAAAAAAAAAAAAAAAGTACAATACACTGGTTGCATAAGTGTACACACCCTTAAACTAATACTTTGTTGCATGTGCACACCCTTAAACTAATACTTTGTTGCATGTGCACACCCTTAAACTAATACTGTGTTTGAAGCACCTTTTGCTTTAATTACCACATTCAGTCTTCTTGGGTACACACCTGCCATCAATTAGAGAGACTCTGATAAACTCCAAAATAAAGTTCAGGTAGGATTTTCCTGACATTTACTCAGTTGCCAGGTACAGCAAAAGCCATGGTTCGTAGAGAGCTTACAAAGCAGCAAAGGGATCTCATTGCTGAAAGGTATCAGTCAGAAAAAGAGTGCAAAAAAAATGTCCACGGCATTGGATATACCATGGAACACAGTGAAAACAGTCATCAAAGAGTGGAGAAAACATGGGACAACAGTAAAGTAGTAAAGAACTGGATGTCCATCCAAAATTGATAAAATACAAGACAAAAACTGGTTAGGGAAGATGCCAAGAGACCTACAGCAGGAATTTCTGGCAAGTACTGGTTGTGTACTGCCTGTGACGACAATCTCCCGTATTCTTTTTGGCCACAATTCCAAAAGGTGCATTTGGTGCAAAAACAACAATTCTCATCACTAAAAGAATATCATCCCCACAGTGAAGCATGGCGGTAGCAGTGTCATGCTTTGGGGTTGCTTTCCTTCAGCTGGAACTGGCACTTTAGTGAAGGTGGAGGGAATTATGAACAGTTCCAAATAAGTCACTTTTGGCACTAAACCTTCAGGTGTCTACTAGAAAGCTGAAGATGAAGAGGAATTTCACCATGACAATGACCCCAAGCATACATCAAAATCAATAAAAGAATGGCTTCACCAGAAGAAAATTTAAGTTTTGGAATGGCCCAGCCAGAGCCCAGACCTAAATCCAATAACAAAATCTATGGGATGTGTGAAGATATGTGAAGGCTGTCAGCCTAGCCAGATAGAATTTTGTAGGTACTTCTGTCATTTGTAAATATTAATATAAGCCACTGGCTTGTTTTCTTAAATGGAAGAAAATTGTGTTAAATGTGGAACTGCAAAAATGTAGCAATAGTGCACTCTGCTGTAGGAAAGCTGATAAGTCAAACATTGTGTAATTGTTTGATCACAAAACCCAGAGCCGAGATGGCTGGATGAAGGAAATCTTGCTTTTGTTTTGAGACTAGAGTTAATTGCCAGAAATTGCATGTATAATGTCTTTTATTGTTGCAGCTTCCTGACCAGGTGCAAGATCAAAAGGGCTGTCACACTCTGAGCTTCTGTTAGCCTGGGAAACAGAAAATAATGATGTAATCTGAAATATGTCAGTGGCAAAGGTGCCCGCAGGCAGGTGCAAGGGGGTGCACTTGCACCCCCCTGGAATCTGCTGACCTGACTATTTAATCTTTTCATTTAAAAAAGTTATTTGGGCGTTCTTCTTTAAGAACGCCCTTCAAGTCCAGGCGCAGATGCTGACATCATCGTGCAGTGCACAGTTTGCGAGCAGGAACTGAAACAGAGAGTTTCAGAAGGGTTTACTTACCTGTGCGAGCGGTAACTGAAGGGTTTACTTTACCTGAGGACTTCACTGAAGATAACAGGTGTGTGTTTATGTGTGTATGTGTGTGTATTCTGATTGCATATAAGCTCATATCCCCAAAGTGCCACCTATTGCTTTGCTATTGCTTCTGTACTGCTGCGACTTATTTCATTAATGTTATTTTATAAATGTATATTGTGATCAGTGCTTATGTGTTTAGTAAGAAACATCCCTGTCATAATTCTCCTTACCAGAAATAATAGTTGTACCATGTGCAGCTACCCGTATATTTTCAGAATAAAATTGTATTTATTATTTATTTGTTTGTTATCTAAAATACTGTGCATGTAGGCAGCAGTGGCTGGGGGGTGGATTTCGGCATTATTTTTTTAATTACAATAACTGATGATAATTAAAGTTAATAATACCAAAACTACAAAATACCACAGTAAGCTGCTTATTTATCAAAAATGCATAGTACTTTATGCAGACCAAGGTTAGAGCTCTTTTTTGATTCTGGTGAATAGCAGCTAAAGGTTTTATGCACATTGTAACATTAACCTTATTGTTGTTGTGGACTTCACTGAAGATAACGTGTGTGTGTGTGTGTGTGTGTGTGAAATGCCCCAGGTGCTACATGGTGGTGGTGGTGGGTAGAGAATAAGGCTTGAACCCTGTACCTTGGGCCCAGGTGGCAAGAGCCTGAATTCCCTACCCACCACCATCTGTAAAAATGTTGCAGATTTTTCCCTCATACTTGTTCTGTTCCTCATAAAATCTGTGGTTTCTGTATTTTTGTGTCCTTGCAAAGCCAGTAGTGCATTGATGCAGTGGTAGCATTGTTGCCTAACAGCTACATGTTCTCTGGTTTGATTCTTGGCTGGGGTGCCTTACCTTCTGTGTGGAGTCTGTATGCCCTCCCTGTTTTTGTTTCCTCCCATCTTACAAAGACGTGTCTGTCTGGAGTGTTTCTCCCCGGGGTTCTGCTAAAAATTAGCTTTTGTTCCAAGTCAGACTTTCCTGGTTAACAAATGTTAAAAATGACACACATTTGAATATCATACTTCATATTCTTCAGAAAGTGCATGGTAACACAAAAGCTTTTATTCTAGCAATTTTCTAAGTGTATAAGATGAATATTTGAAATTTGTCCCTATTTTTGGGACTGTATTCCCCCATTATTGGCTTCATCCAGGTTTTGTGCTAAGGTTGAGATCTATGGTAAGAACTGAATATGTTTGGGGGCTATATTCCCCCATTACTGGCTTTGTCCGGGTGTTTTTTGCTAAAAGGTTGAGAGCTATGGTGAGAACTGAATTCAATGAATGTTTGGCGGCTGTATTCACCCGTTATTGGCTTTGTTCAGGTGTTTTGTGCTAAGAGTTTGACAGCTGTGCTATGGTGAGAACTGAATTCACTAAATGGTAGCCATTTAAGTTTCCGTCTTCCTCTTTCACAAAACAGCTGATTTGGCATAGTGGTCTGTTGCTCTGACTGTTTTGCATAGGGTCCCCTGCGTTCAAGACGTGGCATTGAAATGTATGGTGGTAATGCAGCATTTTATTCTAGCAACTTTCCAACATTATACAAGCAATGTTTAAAATGTGTCCCTGGTTTTTGGCCTTTTGCCCCCCCCCCAATACATTTTGGCTTTTTCCAGATTTCTTGTACTGCAAAGTTCAGAGATACAGCTGAGTGTCGAGTAGATTTTACAAGGAGCTGAGAGCTGCAGGGGAACAAAAGTTTAGTGCTGCTTATGCTTAGTCTGCTTGCATCATTAATAGCACAACAGGTAGTGTACTTGCTTTTGATGCTGAAGGCTGTGGGTTCTACTCCCACAGTAGGTAGATGCATTGCTGATACTGTACTGTGTTGTAAAGGGGGTGGATGCTGCAGTCCTTTTTGGCAAAAATACCTAGTAACTATGAACCTCTTATCAGTTTGCTATCCATTCCCTATTGCGGTATTACTAGCTTATCATTTTTTTTAATGCATGCAACATAGGCAATTTATTCTTCAAGGGCAACAGGCACTTTATTGTAGACGAAACAATGACATATAAAGTTGTTTGCTAGCAGCAACCTCTTTATTAGTTACAGATTTCTTTAATGTGGATTTTACTACTTCAGAGATTGTGCCTATTTACTGATACTGGTGGACTTTAGAAGGTTGAGTACACTTTTTATGATGGAAATGTTATGAACTGGGCAGTTTTGTCATTGGTGTATGCATTTTGTTTCATTGTTTACTGGAAACATGTTCAAAACAATAAATTTAAAATGCCCTCTAACAACTGTACTGTATTGTACAAGGAATATAATGTAATGTAGTCAGGAAGGTGTATCAAAGAGCATGTTTCATGTTCAAGGGGCCTATGATTTTGTAAACAGCCCAGAGTTAATCTGCCACTGGCAAAATGTATTTTCTTTGAATGTGGGTTTCAATGCTTTTTCAATGCATGTGAGTTTCAAGGGCAGAGAAGTTTTAATGCTAAGTCTATTTTCATTGTGAGACTGCATTGCTTTGTTTAACAGATATCTATTAGGGTTTGTGCTGTAAAATGCAAAATAAAACTTTCAAATGAGATCTAAATCATTGCAGAAGTAAAGCAGTATGCACATTACAGTGTTTATGGTAAATGGGGCAAAATAACTAAGGAATGGGACATTGGAATGGCTGTAGGGGGAGGCTCCATTCGACCATGATTTTGTGAGGGGGGAAGGGTAGCAAACTCAGACAGCCCAGGTTGAACTATACCTCTCAGTTGTCCATATTTTTGCAGAATGAATAGATATTTGCTTCTTATTTTTGTTTTTTTCCCTCATAAAATTTGTGGTTTTCTAGCAAATTATTTAGGAATGAAGTCACTAAATGTACAGACATTGAGTTTCAGACGTCATAACCTTCAGAAAAATGCATGCTAATGCAAGACCTGTTATTCTATCAACTGTCTTAAGTTTATACAAGAGCAATTTTCAGTAGTGTTTGTATGTTCCCCAAATATATTTGGCCTGGTCCAGATTTCCTTCATTAAGAGGTTGAGAGGTATGTGCAAATCGCTTTGTAGAATTCAGAATATCCAAACCTCTCCATTGTCCCCAAATTTGGCTCAAAATGTTGCTCCCCCCTAATAATCCCTCCTCAAAATGGCAATTTTGGAAGAAAACGTGGAGGGTTTACAATTATATATAACTGTAATGATCAGAGTTATTACTTTTATTTCAGAAATGCATGTAGATACTCTTATTTTGTTAGCTGCTCAAGTTAACAGTATTAATATTAAAAAGGTGTCCCTTTTTTGACAGGTTCCCAGCTGTTTTGTGTGGCAACTTTATATTTTTGCATCACATTTTTGGTCTGTTTTTCATGAAATTGTGGTTTTCTGGCAAATTAGTGGCAAGTCATTAAAGATTGAAGTTAGAAAATAATGGCAGACATTTGAGTTTCAGATTTCATACCCTTCAGAAAATTCGTACTAATGCAAGACCTACTACTGTTCTATTATCTAAGTTAATAAGAGCAATATTTAACAATTGTCCTTATTTTTGGGCCTTTGTCCACCTTCTAGTTCTATGTATGGCTTTGTCCAGATTTCTTGCTCTGAAGTTGAAAGGTATGAGTGTCAGAGCCTTCACTGTCAGCCAGAGATGTTTCAAATTGTGACATACTTGTTGCACCCCACTCCCCATTGTAGTGGCTCTGGATGTGTCCAAGGAAGGCAAGGAGCAGTTATGCAGTGTAAGTGTGCAGAGTATTCCCTCATCCAAGGTAGACCACAAGTATGACCGTGGCTTTTCATCTGTCCTTGATTTTGCAGAATGTTCTGGTTTTCTGTCATATTTTTATACTGTTGATTTATGCTTCTTATTATTCAGGAAATACATGCTGTCACAGTACCCTGTTGCTCTTTTGCTCTGTTTTAAGTAGCAATGATTTAATGACCATCAGGTAAGCTTGTTGGAGATTGTAAGATGCAAGTAAGCTTTAATAAGCATACTGTTAAAGAATTACCAGCATTGAAAGCCTCTTCGTTGTTGCCATGCCGAGAATATTTACATAACTAGATAATGTATAAGCCTTGGGTATTGAAATGCATATGACAGTATTTATAATAAAAGGGCAGGACTACAATATTTTCAGAAGCTCATTACATTTGTTGGAGACTTGCAGTCATCTTTGCAGGCTTACCCGTAAACTAAACAGAATGTCAATCTATCATGTGTGGTCCATAACTTGTGCAGGAATCCTTTAAGTAATTTATCTTGAGCTTGTTTCTTGCTTGCTGTTCATTTTTTACTTTGATCATGTCTTCCCCATGAACCAGGTCTTTTATGGATAAGAAACAAATATTGTCTGTATAAGAAGGAGGTAGCATACCCCTCAGCTGTCCAGGTTTTTGCAGAATGTCCAGATTTTGTGCCCCATATTCTTCCTAAAAAGGATTGAATTTGCTAAATAATGACAGACATTTGAGTTTTAGATGTCATATCCTATAGAAAAATGCATACAAACATCATCATCATCTTCTTTCGGTCGCCACAGCGGATCATCTGTTTCCATTTCATCCTGTCCTCTGCATCTTGCTCTGTCCCACCAATCACCTGCGTGTCCTCTCTCACCACATCCATAAACCTTATCTTAGGCCTTCCTCTTTTCCTGTTACCTGGTAGCTTTATCCTTGGCATCATTTTCCCAATATACTCAGCATCCCTCCTCAGCACATGTCTAAACCAATGTAATCTTGCCTCTCTGTCTTTGTCTCCAAACCTTCCAACCTGGGCTGACCATCTAATATACTTATTCCTAATCCTGTCCACCCTCGTCACACCCAGTGCAAATCTTAACATCTTTAACTCTGCCACATCCTGCCTTTTTGTCAGTGCCACTGTCTCCAACCCATATAACATAGCTGGTCTCACTAACCTCTTGTAGACCTTCCCTTTCACTCTTACTGGTACTCGTCTGTCACAAATCACTCTTGACACTCTTCTCCACCCACTCCATCCTGCCTGTACTCTCTTCTTCACCTCTCTTCCACACTCACTGTTACTCTGAACTATTGATCCGAAGTATTTAAACTCATCCGCCTTCATCACCTCTACTCCTTGCATCCTCACCATTCCTCTATCCTCCCTCTCATTCACACACATGTCTTAGTCCTGCTGACCTTCATTCCTCTTCTCTCTAGAGCATATCTCCATCTCTCCAGGGTCTCCTCCACCTGTTCCCTACTCTCACTACAGATCACAATGTTATCTGCAAACATCATAGTCCACGGGGACTCCTGTCTGATCTCATCTGTCAACCTGTGTCCATCACCATTGCAAATAAGAAAGGGCTCAGAGCTGATCCTTGATGTAACCCCACCTCCACCTTAATTGCATCTGTCACTCACACCGCTGTCACACTACCCTTGTAAATATCCTGTACCACTCTTACATACTTCTCTGACACTCCTGACTTCCTCATATAATACCACAACTCCTCTCTAGGCACCCTGTCATATGCTTTCCCTAAGTCTACAAAAACACAAAGCAACTCCTTCTGACCTTCTCTGTACTAACACTCTCAGAGCAAACATCGCATCTGTAGTGCTTTTTCCCGGCATGAAACCATACTGCTGATCACTAATCATCATGTCCCTTCTTAACTTAGCTTCCACTACTCTTTCCCATAACTTCATGCTTTGACTGATCAATTTAATTCCACTGTAGTTACTACAGATCTGCAGATCAACCTTATTCTTAAAAATCGGTACCAAAACACTTTCTCCATTCCGCAGGCATCCTCTCACTTTCATTAAACAATCTAGTTAAAAACTTCGCTGCCATTTCACCTAAACACCTCCATGCATCAACAGGTATGTCATCTGGACCAACAGCCTTTCCATTCTTCGTCCTCTACATGTATCCTTACTTCCTCCTTGCTAATCCATTGTACTTCATTATTCACTATCCCCACATCATCCAACCTTCCCTCCCTCTCATTCTCTTCATTCATCAACCCCTCAAAGTACTCATTCCATCTCCTCAACACACTCTCCTCGCTTGTGAGCATGTTTCCCTCATTATCCTTTATCACCTTTACCTGCTGCACATCTTTCCTAGCTCGGTCCCTCTGTCTAGCCAATCGGTAAAGGTCCTTTTCTCCCTCCTTAGTGTCCAGCCTTTCATATAACTCTTCATACGCCTTATCCTTAGCCTTTGCCACCTCTCTCTTTGCCATGCACCTCATCTCCTTATACTCCTGTCTACTTTCTTCATCTGTCTGGCAATCCCATTTCTTCTTTGCAAACCTCTTTCTCTGTATACTCTCCTGTACTTCCTCATTCCACCACCATGTCTCCTTATCATCCTTCCTCTGTCCAGATGTCATACCAAGCACCTTTCTAGCCATCTCGCTTACTAGCTCTACTGGAGTTACCCAGCTATTTGGCAACTCTTCACTGTCACCCAGTGCCTGTCTTAACTCATCCCTGAACTCCACCTCACAATTACCCTTTTTCAATTTCCACCATTTGATCCTTGGTGCTGCCCTCACACTCCTTCTCCTTTTCTTGATCACCAACGTCATCCTACAAGCCACCACCCTATGCTGCCTAACTACACATTCCCCAGTCACCACTTTACAGTCTCCAATCTCCTTCAAACTGGCCCTCCTACATAAGATATAATCCACCTCTGTGCATCTTCCTCCACTCTTGTATGTCACCCTATGCTCCTCCCTCTTGTTAAAATATGTATTCACCACAGCCATGCCCATCCTTTTTGCAAAATCCACTACCATCTGACCTTCTGCATTCCTTTGTTTAACACCATACCTACCCATCACTTCATCATCCACTCCTCTGTTCCCTTCACCAACATGCCCATTGAAATCTGCTCCAATCACCAGTCTCTCACCCTTGGGTACAGTCATCACCACTTCATCCAACTCACTCCAAAATTTTTCTTTCTCATCTATCGCACACCCAACTTGTGGAGCATATGCACTAACAACATTCATCATTACACCATCAATTTCCAACTTCATAAACATCACTCTATCCGACACTCTTTTCAACTCCAAAACACTCTTAGCACACTGTTCCTTCAGGATAACTCCTACGCCATTTCTCCTCCCATCCACGCCATGATAGAACAATTTGAACCCACCTCTGATACACCTAGCCTTACTCCCCTTCCATCTGGTCTCTTGCACACACAATATACCAACCTTCCTTCTGTCCATCATATAAAATGCATACTAACATAAATCCTGTTATTCTAGCAATGTTCTACGTTCATGAGAGCAATATTTATAATCTGTCCCTATTTATGTTGGGTTTTGTCCAGATTTCTTGCAGAGGTTGAGGTGTGTGAGAGAAAGTGAAATGCCCTATTTAGAGTTAGCAGGTGGAATTTATTTTCAAGTGTATTTTCAAGGAATTGTGAGCTTCAGTGGAAGAGACATTTACTGCTGCTCATGCTAAGTCTGCTGAAAATGTGCAACTGTTTTGTTTAGCAAATGGTATCATTATTGTGGTATAGAATTTTAAAGCAGTGTTAGTAGTACAGCAGGTAGCATACCTGCATCTTGATGCAGAGGGCTATAGGTTCTACTCCCACAGCATGTAGATTTGTATTTTAAGGGGGTGGAGTGCTGCAGTCCTGGCTATGTCCTCCTTTGGATGAGATGCCTAATAAACTATGAACTTGTTTTTCAGCTTACCACCCATTCTGTATTGCAAATGCTCACCATTTTTAATGTAACATAGGCAATGTATTCTTCAAGGGCAGCAGGCACTGAATTTGTTGATGAAATGCTGAAGTATAAAGTTGTTTTCTAGCAACAACCTCTTCATTAGTTTCAGATATCTATAATGTGGAATTATTCAGATGACTTTTACTTCTGCAGAGATTGTGCATACTGACTGACATTGATGGATTGCAATGGCAAAAGTTTAAGTGGCCTTTTATGGTTGAAATGTTTTGAATTGGGCAGTTTGTCATTATTGGCTCATATGTTTTGTTTCATTGCTTGCTGGAAAAACATTCAAAACTATAAATTTAAAACACAGTCTAACAAGTGGTGCTGTATTATAGAAGGTATATAATTAAATTATTTTATATTATAATTAATACAATCTGTATATAATAATCGTGCATAATCATATGTATAAATATATTTCATAGTTTCATAGTATAATACTAGGCTATCTGCCCTGGGGCATTTGTAAGCCTAGCCATAGTGATGTGGCTTTTGCCACCCCATGAAATGGTACAAAAATGTACAGAATAAATGTAGAATACTGTGCCTCTGTCTAGTAGTGACACAGTGAAGGTCCCCTTATATAACAGAATTAGTTTACTGCGCCCCTGTCTAGCAGTGACACAGATGTGACCCCTGGGGTAAACTTACGATCTCCCATCCACTCATCAAGATTTCTCCTGAAGAGAGTCAGTGAGGGGCTCTGCCTAATACGAACTGCGATCCTGTTCCAAAGCATGGGAAGCCTCTGGGTTATGAATCTATCCCTCCAGCATGTCCTATTCATACTTGTGCCGAGGTTTAAGTCTTTAGCTCTCGTGGTCCTGATGGATTTGGATTTTTTGAGGTGGAGCATGTCCATCAGATCCTGATTGGACATGGCCTTGTACGTCAGGCAGAGATCACCTCTGAGCAGGTGGTATGCTACTGAATAGAGCTGAAGTTTCTTTAGTCTGGCAGAATAAGACATATGTTGGAGACCCTTGATCCTTTTGGTGAGGTACTTTTGTGGTCTCTCCAGCTGTTGCAAGTGCCGGGTGAGGTACATACCAAATGGGGCATTGTACTCGATCATGGGTCTGATGAGGGAGGAATATAGGGTACAATGACATCCTTGGATCTGGATGTGAAACCCTTCATGATGAGGTGTGCAAGGTAGAATGTTTTTCTAACCACTTTGGCAACGTGGGTGTCAAATGAGAGGTCGCTGTCTACTTGGGTCCCTAGGTCTCTGATTACTTTTTCCGTACTCAGTGGGTTGCTGTCTATGTGATAATTTGTGGGTACTTTGTTTTTTCCAAAAGGGATGACTATACATTTTTTGGCATTTAGTTTAAGGCCGTGACTACGGCACCAGTTGTCCATTTCAGTGAGGCCTTTTTGTAGGATGTGTGTATCTGCTGGTGTATCAACTATGGCGCCTAGTTTGCAGTCATCTGCAAACTTTGTCAGCCACAGCCCTCCCATGTTTGCTTTAACATCTGAGAAATAAATGCCGAACAAGAGGTGTCCCAGGACAGATCCCTGTGGGACACCACTTGTGACTGGCTTTGAGTCTGACATTGCTCCAGCGATTTTAACTTTATGGGTTCTGTCCTTTAGCCAGTTTGCAACACATCTAGTGACATAAGGGTTTACTTTTAAGCTGTTTAGCTTATCTATGATGCCTTAGTGGGGTATTGTGTCAAAGGCCTTAGCCAAGTCCAAGTATGCTGTATGGACTGCTTTGCCCTCATCAATGGCTCTAGTGACTGTTTCGAAAAAGTCAACCAGGTTTAAAAGGCAGGATCTGCCCTTTACAAAGCTGAACTGGGTGGGGTCAAGCATCTGTAGGTCCCCTATGTCTCTGTTTATGAGTTCCATAATGATTCTTTCCATAGCTTTGCAGACCAGGCTAGTCAAGCTTATGGGGCGGTAGTTTCCAGGGTCTGTAGAGGCACCCCCCTTGTGGAGTGGGACCACTGTTGCTGTACGCCAGTGTTCAGGTACATATCCCGAAGAAAGGCTAAGGTTAAATAGCATTTTTATGTGTGGTTTTAGCTCCTCTTGGAGTTCACGTAACATGCACCCCGGAATACTGTCAGGTCCCATTGATGCTGTGTTTTTTGCTTTGTATAGGGCGGTTCTCACTTGGTCATCTGAGATGACAGGGAGATTACATTCAGCTGGGATAAGTATTTTTTCTTTTGGGGGTGAAGGAGGCAAGAAATTTGCACTGAACCTGTCAGCCAGAATGTTAGCAATATCTGTGGGTTCAGTGTATTTTTTGTTGTTGTGAACCAACTCTGAGCATATCTGAGGGTTTCTGCCCAGGTTTCTAACATAGCTGAAGAAGGCTTTGTGGTTATCTTTAGTGTCCTTAGCAATTTTTCTCTCAAAGTTTGCCTTGGATGTTTTTATGAGAGAACGTAGTTTTCTGCTAATGTTGATCAGAGATGTCTTCCCTTCATGGGATTTCACTCTGACATGCAGTAGCTTCCTTCTTTTGTTATACAATTTGTTTATGGCTGAGGTCCACCAGACAGGACGCTTACATTTGGTGGAGAGGGACTTGGATTTGTTTGGGATTGCATGATCCAGGCATTCTTGGAGATGTCCATAGAAAGCATTTGTGAAGGATTCGGCATTGTGGGATGTGGTATCCACTGGCACAGTGGGCTTAAAGGATAGCATCTCAGTCTTAAGAAGAGTGAAGTCTGCTTTTGAGAAGTTTTTCACTGTGGTCTTTTGTGCTGGGGGTGGAGGTGGGATATGTATATCCAGGATGATTAGTTTGTGGTCAGATCTCACTAGTGAGTGTACACTTCTTATGCATGGCTACTCTTGCTTATCACAGTAACAGGAAGGATACTGTAATGGCTGTGTCAAGAAAAAAGGTCTAAAGCTTTTAGTTAAGCATATAAGGAAGTTGTTCACATCAGTGATAATGCAGACCCAGTTTCATATAACTTAAGGGTCAACCACACAAAATCAGAAACCCCCCAGAATTTCCCTTGCCTACTCAGTAAAACTAATCTTGAAAAAATAATTAATATGCATATATTAGGTCTATTGGAATTATCTATAAAAAGATGTAGTGATGATTTGCAACTATGTCAGTGTTGGGATTATGAAGAAATGCTTGATTAAGCATTACTTAAAAGATGTACATAATTTAGTGAATGCACACAGTTTAAGTTAAATACAGCTATAACGTGTCATGCATTCAGAGCACAGAATGCCAGCTTTGATTTAAACAGCAACTTGTATTACTGAGAGCTAATCTTGAAAGCCAAAGAACACTAGTGTTGTAAACTAATCTGTTTAAATCTGTATAATCTGAACAGGCTCACGAGACTCACTTTAGTGTCCTACATGAAAAATACTGAGCTAATGAACACTATTCCCCAGTAGTTGTTTCTAAGTCACTTACAAATAAATAAATAAAACAAGGGAAAGTATTTTGAGGTAAAACAAATATCTTGTCTTTATGGTAGGTAAAAAGTAAAACTCTGTTAGTACCAAAGTAAATAAAATGATTATTAGCAATGAATGAGAAATAATTCCAGTATAGAGAACTGAACAGCCAAGCCTTCTTGATCAGAATTCAAAAGGGCTGCCAGCTGAAAGTTCCCTTGAGTTAGTTGCAATGTACTTGGGGTATGTAAAAAAATTTATCATGGATTCCTAACTAAACCTAGATACCTGTAATCATTGTAGAAGTAAAGCATAAGATAGTATGCACACTGAGAATTTTGAACAGTGTTTATGGCTACTGGAGAGAAATAGCCAAGTAATGGGACCCTGTAATGGCCGTGTGGGGCTCCGTGGGTGGAGGGGTGGGGCTCCGTGGGCAGGGCTCTGGGTTTGCACCCCCCCCCTGCATAAAATCCTGCGGGCTCCCTTGGTCAGTGGTACTGTGTTATCAATTTAAGGACAGAGAGACTCAGAGCATTTTGCATTTGTCTTGAAAACATTCAACATCACCAGCACTCTGCCTATGCTCTATATGTAAGTTTATTTTAGAACTGTGTTTTCTCTTAGATATAGCTAGGAAATAGGAAGATTAGCATAGTGTTTTTTATATATTGATATCAGAACTTTTCTACTGTAGTATTTTAAGCATTTATCTGTGATCTCTGAACTCTTGACTAGCACTGTGTAGTAAGAAGTATTGTCTTGTGTTTTTATTATTTATTATTAAATATTTTTTAACCTTTCAACTGTGGCTGTTTTGTGTAGAGATAATTTAAGCTCTAGAGTACATTATATGTATATAGTGATAATGTCCATGTCACTCCAATGAGCTTTGCTGTTCAGTCACACTTACCATTTGGATAATAATATTGCACACCCTTTAGTGAGTGCCTTTTTAGTAGCTGAAAAGTAAGGGTACTGATAGCAGTGATTGCTACCTTATAGCCTGGACAGAAGGGGCACAGCTAGTGAACCTGTGCTAGCCTTCCCCAGGAGTGTGTGTGTGGTTATATATAAATCATATCTCAAAGTGTGTGTATGTCAGCTACTTGGGTAAGGACATGAAGCACTGGTTGGACCGAGAGAGTGCTATTAGGACTTGGCTTGGGGCCCTGGCTAAGGACTCCACTTTATAGCTGTGCTAGTGGTGAGTCTTATTTGGGATCTGGAGAGAAAGGGAGAGACCAGCCCCAGACTGACTGTGATCTCTGTGTGCTCTTAAGGGAAATTGTACTTTACTGTGTGTGTATTTGTTATCCTCCCCAATGTGGATGCCCCTCACTGGTGTTAGTGGTGAGGATTGAGGGTACTTGATTGGGCCAGTGCAGGGGTGTCACAGGGTGAACTGAAGAGGCTGTGCACAGAAATGCCCTCGCAATCTGACAGATTTGGAGCGCTTTTGAAAGGAAGAGTTTCCAAATATTGCCAAGTCAAGATGTGCCATGCTGATAGACTCCTACCCAAGAAGACTGAATGTTGTAATTAAATCAAAAGGTGCTTCAACAAAGTATTAGTTTAAGAATGTGCACACACAACAAAGTATAATTTGAGGGAGTGCACATTTACGCAACCAGCGTATTGTATGTTTTTTTTATATTTTATATTTTTTCCCCTAACAGATTTGTTTGTTTTTCAAATGAATTGTACAGGTTATAGGTCACATTAAGGGTGGGAAAAGTTTTGAAATGATTTATTGTGGTCTCATTTTTTATATCACAAAAATCTGGCATTTTAACAGGGGTGTGTAAACTTTTTATATCCACTGAAATGCTGCAAAAGTTGTCACTAATACTTATTGCCTGTCTGCTACAATTTGTAGATATTTATGCTTGTTTAGTAATAAATATGATTAAATATCATGTTTCTGTAAATACTGGTACTCTGCACCAAAGGCTATGTGGATTATTCTCCAGAAATTATGAAAATATGTTGTATATTAATAATTATAATATATTGCACCACAAAGTAGTTGTATGGTACTACAGGGTATCAAATAAAAGTTTATACAATGTTGCAAATTTGTCACCAATATCTGCTGTCTGTGTTCTACCATTCTATGCAGATATTTATATTTGTTCTCTTAAATCAATCATCTTGCATTAAGAGGGCCTCCCTGCAACCTTGTGGCAGAAGTGTGTAGCTTAGGTCCCATCTGAGTTGGGGATTGCTGTACAAAGGCTCAGTTTGGAGCTTTCCCATCAGTAGTTCATTTAAAACTGTATAAATTTGCTTATATATAAGCCTTGCATTTGCCTGTTTCTATGCATAGTAAAACAGGGTTTAGCAGTGCCCTGTATAGATGCAAAGACCTGGGAACATTATTTTTCCCTAGAGACCTTCCAGTAGAACTCCCTCCCCAAGCTTCCCAATTGAGCAAAGGGCAACTCAGTTGCACTCTAAGCAGTGTTCTCACACTTATCCACAACCTAAAATGCACCCACTGCCTTTGCTACTCCAAGTCAAACTAGCCCACTAGTTAAGCCAAAGTCCTAAGTCCAGCTAGCCAACTTCCTTCCCAAATATCACATTCAGAAAAATCCTGCCACAATGGATGGAAAGTTTTGCTTCATTTCTCCTGCCAGTTTGATTGATATGGGCATCTTGAGGCAATGTAGAGATTGCTTCATATATAGTGGCAAGCTAACACCCTGTGTGAGAGATGCAAATACACTGTGGAACTGGAGTTGATTCTCGCACATAAAAACAAACTAGATATCAAATAGGTTGTCGGCACACATGCTTCACCTCTCACGCAAACCTCATCTCCCACACAAAATAAGGTCACGACACACAAACTTGCCTATGCAGAGATACTCACTAAAAGTCTACCAAAAGAACAGAGACCTCCAAAACACACACCACCCTCACTCGCCACAAAACAAAAAGAAACCACTGCCCATATTAACACACACACCTGTGTCTCAACAAATAAGCCCCTAAGGCAAAATGCATCAAATGGCTTGGTCATAGTTGACTCAATAGTAAGACACACGTGTCCCCTTCACCAGACCAGACAAGGAGAAGGTCATGGCCAACTGCCTATCAGGTGCCAGAATCCGACAAGTCATGCATACACACAAGTACCGTTATGACTCTGTCATTGTCCATGAATGACTTGAAACGTACCTCTATGGACTATATGAAGAGAGACCTGATGGAACTCTGTGATTGTGTTCCAGGCAGGTATGTCCCTAGCCCTAAGAAGTATCGGACCCTCATCCAGGATGATGCCACAATGTAAACAAAAGATGATTGACTTCAAGAATTGGTTCAGCTTCTGGTGTCTGTCCAGGGATCTGGTGTCTGTTCAGGTATCCAGTGTCTCTCAGCCTAGGGGAGGATATTGTAGACAGACCTCATTTCTTTGATAGAGATGGTCTGCAACTGACCCTCCCACTTGGTTTTTAGATATTGTCAAAGACCCTTGCCTCCCCATAGTGCCTTTATTAGGCAATATCAAAACAACAACATTTTCCAGTGTAACAAAATCTAAAAGACAAACTCTGCATCTTGCTGCTTAATGCCAGGAGTGTAAACACAAAACTGCATTCCCTGGAAGCACTCCTCACCTTAGAGGATGCTGACAACTGTGCAGTTACTGAGACATGGTTCAATTCCAGTGAGAGTACCCTGGCCTTGTAAAGATACCATGCCTTTAAAATTTCAGACCTCAAAATGTGCGTGAAGGAACCAAAGGTGGGAGGTGTATCCATCTTCATTAAAACCAAATACACTTCCAGACTGGTCAGACAGCATGACTCTCTCAAACTACTCCATGTCCAGTTAACTATTGGGAAAATGCCATCCCAGATAATTGCTAGCTACAGATCCCGCACCACGAACCAGGATAAGCACACCACCTACCTCGATTTACTTCATTCCCTCACCATGCAGCCCAATACCTTCGTCATGGGAGATTTCAACTACCCTTCCACAGATTGGGAGATACACACACGCAAAAACATACTACACACACGCAAAAACATACTACACACACGCAAAAACATACTACACACACGCAAAAACATACTACACACATGCAAAAACATACTACACACACGCAAAAACATACTACACACACGCAAAAACATACTACACACATGCAAAAACATACTACACACACGCAAAAACATACTACACACACGCAAAAACATACTTGCCCAGGGGTTTCTGGACTTTAACACAAATGCTCTGTAACAGACAGTCTGCACCTTCATTAGGGGCTCTAATGTTCTGGACATTGTACTCACTAATATGGGGGGGGTTCACTGTATTTCCCCATGTATAATGCCCTCCCTGGATAGGTCAGACCTCAAATCAGTGTTTGACGTAACTACTGGAACTGACACCCTCACAGGAACAAAAATTTATAAAAAATACTTTATCAAAGCTAACTACAGCCTACTAAGCAATGGTCTAAAAAGCTTCCTACCCCTTGCAGTCGCAGACATTAATGATCACTATGCAGAAGTGTACGCAAATGCCTTGTACAAACACTTAAACAGTTGCATAAACTCTGCTGTACCTGACTGAATCAAATCAGAGTCGTCTTGTAAAAACAAGCCACCATGGTGGACTTCAAGTATAAACTGATTATAACAAGAGGAAGAAACTGCTGCAAAGCAAGATGGATATCATTCTGCAAAGGAAGAGTTCCTCCCTAAGCGTAGACAAGAAAATCTGAAATTTTGTAAAGTCTTCTAAAGCAAATTACAAAACTAAAATTGCATTCCTTGTCAAGGAGAATCATAAGGTATTCTTTAACTACATTTGAAGTCTAAAAGAGAATGAATGCCCAGCTATGTGCAGAACTGGTTGTAGATACGATCACTCATACTACAACAAAAGATATCG
Organism: Protopterus annectens; assembly: GCF_019279795.1. Taxonomy (NCBI): domain Eukaryota; kingdom Metazoa; phylum Chordata; order Ceratodontiformes; family Protopteridae; genus Protopterus; species Protopterus annectens. The sequence continues at coordinate 98,263,587 of NC_056747.1, forward strand.
TCAACCACTAACTGACAAATTCAGCTCAAACGTCACTGCCCCCATCTCCACCTACCATATCACAAAACATATCTGACACCAGCCCTCTGCCTCATATGTCTAGAAAACAGATCATGTCTGATTTGCCAAGGCCAAAAACGCAGCCTCAGTGGAACCAGATAATATCCCAGGTTGTTTACTAAACAATCTAAAACAAGACTTAGTGGACCCACTTGGTGTTCTCTTTAATCATGGCCTGAGAACTGGCTATGTTCCTGCAAAATAGAGGACAGCAACAGTAATTCCCCTAAATAACGGGGTCCATCAACTGACCCTGGAACTACAGACCCATAAATCAAACCAGCCTCATCTGCAAGGCCATGGAAAGAATTATCATGGACCTTATCAACAAGGACATTAGTGACTTCAGACACTTGATCCAACCCAGTTTGGCTTCATTAAGGGTAGATCATGCTTATTAAACCTGATAGACTTCTTTGAAAATGTCACCAAAGCCACAAATGGAGGTGAGACAGTGCACACAGCCTATCTTGACCTTGCCAAGGCTTTTGACACAATTCGCCACTCTGACATCATTGAGAAATTTTCCCAGCTAGAGAGTAACCCTTAAGTTACTAGATGGGTAGCTAATTGGCTCACCAACAGCACACACACTGTCAAAATTAGTGACTCCACCCCCACCAGTAGACCAGTGGAGTACTACAGTGGTCTGTGCTGGGCCCCTTATTGTTTGGCCTGGATGTTTGAGAAATAGATGCCAATGTAAATGGCCTCTTGCTCACCACATTCACTAATTGCAAACTGGGAGCAATCACTGAGTTCCCCAATGATGTTGACATCATATAAGAACTGCTAACATAAATAAATGATTGGTGCTAACGCCATGGTCTAAAACGAAATGCAAAAAACGCATTATGATACCGTTTGGCAAAAATGGAATCCCCTACAAATTACAGTATTGACAGCACCCCCCCCCCCCCGAGTTCCAACACAGTAGTGTGAGACTTGGGAATACAGGTTTGGAGCAATCTGAACTTTGACCACCAGGTTTCCACAGTGGTAAGGAAAGCCTTCTACATAGCACACCTCATAAGCAATGCTATAGCATCCAGGTCAAGAGATGTTATAACTCCACTGTACTCAACCCTCATCAGACCACTAATAGAGTTTAATACACCCTTTTGCATGTACCTCTCCAGACACCTGCAGCAGCTGGAGAAACCTCAGAGGTTTTTCACTTATGTTGTGGTTTGGACTCCCTATATTTTCTGAGTGGACAGGCTGAAAGAGCGATCACTTTGCTCTGTATCTTATAGGATGCTAACAGGTGACTTGTGCTTAGGCTATAGGGCAGTTGCCAGTGCTACACATCCATGGGTCAAATGGCACAAGAGTCACTCACTGTAGGGATGTCAGCCTAGCTTGTGACAGTAATAGAACATGCTGGAGAGACAGATATGTCTCCCAGAGACTACCGCTTCTCTTGAATGGACTTCCTTTTCCTGTAAAACAGAGCTCCTCACTGACACTATTTAAATGAGCCACGATAATTGGATGGAAGACTGCAGATTTGCCCCTTGGGTGGCACTCATGTCCCTAATGGACACGGGCAGCCGGTGTTGATCACAGACCAACTCTGTTCATAAATTCGTTCTGCGAACTACCCAAAAAGAACAAATGGGGATACTTGAGATTAACATGGCTAGGCTTGTAAAGGCTCTATGGCTGCTAGCCAAGTAACCTCCTATGAACCTATGTTTATTAACACAATATGTATATTTGCATAAATATATTTTTGTAAATATCAATGGCATTGTCCAACTGGATGTGTTGTAAAACAGCAGTTTGTATGCACAGGCAACACCGAGCTCACAAATGGCCCTCAGACAAAAGAATCTGAGTTATTTTCCAGAACTGTAATGAACATATGCCATACATTAGTAATCATACTAATAACATGTAGCAGAAAGTGATTATATTGTTTTCCATGGTGTTAAATTAAACAATACACAATGTTGATAAAACTTTGTACTGAGAGTTGGTGTCCATCTTGTATTCTTTTGCAGGTATTTATTTACCAATTAAATATGACTACAGACACCATTCATAATTACACAAATAACACATACATGGAGTAACACCTACAAAACTCCTTTGTAGGAAAATGAAGAGCACATCTGTGTGGATAAAAATCACTAATGTGGGCCATTCTACTATGGATACAGAGATATTAATGTTTGCTTCCATAATTATAATAATTCATTTTACATATTATCAGGAGCGTGGCCTAATGGTCAAGGTGTTTGCCTTACACCACAAGGTTCAGGGTTTGAGTCTCACAAGGGATAAATGGCTAGGCTTAAAATAGCTCAGAACAGCAGTTAGCCTAGTACTAATCTATGAATCATATAGTTCAATATAAAGTTATTGTTAGTACTGGTTGACATAATGATATGATCATGATGAAGTGGAGTATGTCCTGAGCAATTATAGTATTTTACCTTTTTCTTACAGCTCTTATAGGTTTTGAGATACATGCATGGGTTTACAGGTAGATAGCAAAACTCCATTCTCACATTTAAGCTTTGATCGAAGCTGTCCAAGCAGAAATGCTTCAGGTGCCAAGACATGTGAAATTCCACTCAGAATAGGTGTGAAAGAGATATACAACTTGGATCTGATGAAGCCTTGACAAGGGCGATCATGCCAATATCTTGTTTTAACTTAATAAATTATGGTTTAAACATAATTCAGGAAGTACTTCTTGATCTGCTTCTAATTTCAGAATATTTGCCTAAATACTTCATCCATAAATCATCAGGATCTACTTATTAATTCCCCTCAAGTGTTTGACAGTGTCCTGTATAGACACAGACACCTTGAGTTGACATTTTTACTGTAAAAGCACCATTGACATTTCACCATTACCTAGTTGCACCCAGGACAATTAGTTTGCAGCAACCAGCACTGCCCCAGAGTTGCAAACCAGATACTCCTGACATTGCTTTCTCTTCTCACCCCAACTGTCTAATCAGTAAAAAAGGTCCGCCATGGATATGAGCTTTCCCACTATCTCTGTTACCAGCTTGGTGGATATGGCCATCCTGAGGCAATGTAGAAATTCCCTCCTGTTTACTGACAACCAGTTAGTTTTCAAACCAATATGGTATGTGAGAGATGTATTTACACAATGTCACTGGAGGCAAAGTTCTCACATAAAAGTACTCCTAATGTCAGTAAGGTTGTCAGTAGTACACATACTGCACTCATCATACACACTTAAAAGCAGACACTCAGACCCACAAATGTTGAGGCACTTAACTTTTCTAAACCCAAAAGATGACTTGGAGGAAGTACACACAAATAATGCTCTCAGCATCTCTGAATGCACCCTTTTAAAACAACACCTACATCAGCGCATACAGCCACATCTCCTGGAGCCTCACCTTCTAAGCCCATAAGGCAAGCCACCACAGAATCCAACATTTTAGTCATTGGAGACACTATTGTGAGTCACACCGATATGCTTTTCACAAGGCTGAGTAAGGAGACATTCATGGATCATTTGGTTATCAGGGACCAGGATATGCCACATTATGTATGCACTCGGGTCATTGGACCACAAGTAACAGTATGACCCAGTCATAGTCCATGTGGCTGTAAATGACCTGTGATGTACCTCCCTAGACCATATGAAGAGAGATGACATGGAGCTCTCGGAATCTGTGTCCCAGGCTGGCATGAACCTACCATTTTACTTTCTACAAGGATAATGCCACAATGCCAATAAAAGATGACTGACTTTAATAATTGACTTAGTTTCTGTGTCATTCCAAGGGGGAGGACACAATATTTGTCAGCATTGAATGACAGACCATGCTGCTTTGCCAGGGATTGTCTGCACCTCTCCCTTCTAGGATTTTGATTATTAGCTAAAATATTGTCTTCTCCCATAGTGCCTTTTTTAGGCAATGTCAAATTGAAAGCAAGTCTGACATATCAAATAAAAACCAAGGAAATCTAAAGCTGTTACTGCTCAATGCAAGGAGTCTAAACAAAAAACTCCACTCCTAGAAGCTCTTTTCACCATAGAGAATGCTGACATCTGTGCAGACATTGAGACATGGTTTAAAGTCACGGATGGCATGGTGACAATGCAAGGTTAAAATGCCATCCACACATTTAGACCAGCTACTACACAGATGGGCTAAAGATGGAGGTGTCTCAATTTATATTAAAAATCTACCTCGGGGCTGGTCAAACAGGACAATGTACTTGAACTACTCCATGTTCAAATCACCACAGGCAAAATACCGTATCACTTCCTTGCAAGCTATATGTCCCCCTGTATGACCCGGGAAACCCATAACATGTATTTAAACTTTTTGGGAACTCTTACCATTCAAACCAATACCATATTCATGGGTGACTTTAATTTCAGCACTATTAGCTGGGAATCATATACAACACCAAATGTACAGGCACAGAGATTCCTGGATTTTGTAAACACAAAGTCCCTTGACTAAATTGTCAATACACCAATCAGAGGTACAACCATACTGGATCTGGTTTGCACTAATATGGGAGAGTGCTGCAGAACCCCTATTATAATGTCTTCTCAGGTAAGGTCAGACCATAAAATTATCTCCTTTGAAGTAAACATAAAACCTGGAAACCTAGCCCTGGAATATTCAGGAACTGGAACAGGCTAACTTTTTACTATTAAGTGATAAACTGGCAAAAGTTCAAACCCCCATAAACCCTGCAAATACTTGCTGTATTATTTTTATTTATTTAGTTATTTTACATTTGTTAACCGGGGGTGTCTGACTGAGCTGAAAAGGCCTTTTTTCAGCAGAGGCCCACAAAGAAAAATTACAGACACATTTAGTTATTTAGACATGATCAGTATACACACAAATTACAGGAGACATGTTTTGCCAAACCGCATTGTCTGAGGATGTCTAAAATACAAATCCAGACATAATGTCTACAATTTAAGAACATGGAATAGTTCATAGTTTAGTACTAAGCTAACTGCCCTTGCGATTCATTTTAAGCCTAGCCAATTATCTCTTGTGAGACTCAAACCCTGCACCTTGTGTTTATAAGGCAAAGACCTTAACCATTAAGCACTCTCCCAACCACATTGAGCAAACAAGACATTCTATCAAATAAATGGAACAGTCTTAACATAGGAATCTGCTTACTATGTCCCTCCTAGAATTGGTATTTCTAAATGAGCACAAGGTTGAATATTTGGTAAACTATTACCTTGAAGAATGAAAGCATGCTGAAAACTAGACATGCTAAGAACTATACAATGTACATGGCTTCAGGAAAACATCTCATAAGCTGTCAGTTCTCTCATGTAATTTTTCTTTGCTAAAATTCATATGCATGTTATGTTGTATTACTTAAATTTAAATAAAAGGATATCTATGATCCTGGGTCTACTTTTAGTCATTGGATTCACACTACATCGAATCTCAAATACACGACTCCATTTACCTGAAACCTCACTTGCATGAAACTGCACTTTTCTGATGTTTGTTTCATCGACATAGTTAGTTTATTGCTGGTATTATGAGAAGTATATAGCCTTTGTTACTTCTCATACACCGTACCATCTGTGAAGTATGACAGATGAGAACGTAGTGTCAGCAATCATCTATATATGGTACGTTGTTTTTACAGTGGTTGCAGCTTTCAAATGGAGATTGCACTACACTATGTATAGGGAAATTTACCCTTGCTGTCACTGTAGTGCGATCTCAGAGTTAGTATATATAATATGCAGGGGATGTGGGGGGCTTCCCCCCCTGCAAAAATATTGGAGAATGTGTGCTTTTTTGTTTTATTTGTTATGCGATTGTTGGTAAAGTGCACTTTTGTACAAGTGAGTTTTCGGGTAAGTGGAGTCATGTATTTGCAATTCAATGAAGTAAGAATCCTATTATTAAAAGTAGACCCATGATCCTATGCCATTAGCCGTTGGCTTAACTGGGTAAATCTTTTCAGTAGGCCTCATATCAAAATTCTAAGGATAAAGTATATCCTAATTCATTGTTTGTCTGCTTTGTAGGCTGTATTTAAGATGAGGTGTAACCCCATGGGTTTTGGATTAAAGGGGCTTATATTAGTACTAAAGATAATTGCTTTTGGTCTGAGTTGACAATGAAACTGTGTTTGCCAAGAAATAGATGTTAAGGAATTGTTTTTGCAAAGTAACTTTGTGTCTGAGACTATTTTAGTTATTGGCGTATAGGAAACTTTTCAGAATAAGGCAGTCACTGGAAGGCAAGTAAAAAGTGGGAAAAGAAATGTGCTGAAGATGGTACCTTGAGGGCCCCTAGATTTTAAATGGGTATTTTACAGAGACAGAGGAAGATGAGTTCTAGTGAAGTGAATAAGTTTGCAGTGATTTTAAGAGTATTGTTTGTGAAATATATCATATGCATGCAAGACTCAGGGACTGGTTGACTAAGTCAAAGGCATGTTTCATATCAGCAACCAGGGTGCCTTGAATAAACTTTTGTTTGCAGTATTAAATCTGTAAAATAATGACTGTATAACAGACTGTAGTGGTGTTGAATGATATACAATCACCATGCTGGTTGTTTATGATGCAGAAATATTGAGTGTGAGCAAGACTGTCCAAGAACTAGTTTTGTGACTGGAGGGATGTTTGAAATAGGACAGGCATGTTCTAGCAGTAATTACTGACCTTAGATAAGAGCATCAGTGCAGATTTTAACTTGGAGGGTTAAATAGGAAGGGTGAGTGTGTGCAAACTACAAAAGGGAAGCCTTTAGGGTAATTTTAAGATGAATGACAGAGTATGGGGGTAGAAGGAGACACTTTTGACTGTTTTAAAGAGGTTGTTAAATACTGAGTTTGGTGGGATTTGAAAGGAAACTTTGGGAAATCACTCTAAACTTCTGGGGAAGCATCTGTGGCTGCAATGGCTGAAAGAATATTTGTAGTGATAGTGTTAGAAGAAGCAAGGGAGCAGGAGTTGGCAAACCAGATGTTAATGAGTGCTCAGTGGGTAGGAGAGCTTTTAGGCAAAATAGTCATTTGTGTGTGTGTGTGTGTGTGTGTGTGTGTGTGTGTGTGTGTGTGTGCCTTTTTATTCAAAAGAAAAAGTTTGTATAATGGGAGACAGGTTGGCATAATGTTGAAGGTGTTTACCTCAAAGATACAAGGTACAGGGTTTTATTCTTAACTCTATGTATTGGCTGGAACTGTTATAGTCTGCAGAATAATAGCCTGGCATTTACCTATGAACCCATGAGAGACCACTATTTGGGAATGTTAGTGAAGCTGGTGTTCACAAGGGGTTAAGCTTCCAGTTATGAGACTAGGCAGAGTTGGGTTGTTTGAAAAGATTGAAAATGTAATATGTAGTGTATAGGTCTACTTCTAAATCTCAATGCCTAGAAGATGGATGTTTAAAATCTTGAGACGAAAATCACTAAACTGTGAAAACTCAAATGTCGGATTTTTACTAGGGTAAGAAAACAGTTGGCCAAATGGAAATGAAACCCACACAGAGGTAAGTAAAACCCACCTAGGTGAGGTGCTATGTACCCCACACCCCCCAGTGTGGGGGGCTGTGCCTCTAAACCTCCTAAAACTATATACCAACTCTGGGATTGCACTATAGTGGAGAAAAGGGCATGTTGGGCAAGTGTTTACTTACCCTAGTAAAAATCCAACATTCAAGTTTCCTTGGTTTTGTGATTTCCATCTTAAGATTTTAAACATCGATCTTATCATCTGGGCATCAGGATATAGAAGTAGACCCATAGTGTACATGTTCTAAATACTAAAAAAAAAAAAAAGAAAAATTAAATTGTGTGCCTAAGAAGTTAATTTATCAGTTCTAAAACTTACATCAGATTACTTCCTATGATTGATAGGGAATGAATGCAGCTTATCTCAATGAAAGACTACTGTGAAGGAATTCCTTTCCAAAGTCATTTATATCTCGGCATCTAATTTTGAAACATGGTTCAGTTTATTTATATCAGCCAAGTCAAATGCCTGTGTACTGCTAGTCAGTAGCAGTTAGTTAATAAACTCATCTGTTTAATACAGAGCTCATCAAAAAATCATTTATTATTCTTTTGCTTTATTACATTTTTATGATGAGTAATTTGGTATGCTAGATTATATACACAATGTCAGCCATAAATGTTATAGTTTTCATGTGCAACACAGTAGTGTAGTAAAGGTATTGCTGTCTCACCACACTGGGTCCTCCAGTTCTCTTGAAAGAGGAATATTTTGTGTTATCTGCATGACCTCTGTGAATCCATAGGGGTGGTCTGGTTTCTTCCCTCATGCAAAAGATATGGTATAGGTAAATTGTGTGTGTGTCCACAATCTACAATCAGGATTAGTCTCTCTCTGTTTTGCGACTGCTGATTGTTGATTACGGTTCTAGCTCTCTCATAACCTTGAAATGGATTAAGTGAGCAACTGGAAATTCTTTATGCAAGAAATTACAGAATTTGTTTCTTTGTAATAATGGTGTATTAAATTGAAACTATTTAGCTGTACACAAATGATCTTTCTAATAAAATCAGTTTATCTACAAATCTGCAACAATGTTACTTTTTATTCTATATATATATATATATATATATATATATATATATATATATATATATATATATATATGGAATCACTACTTAATACCGAAAGTACACAATCCCGAAGCCCACAATACCGAGACCATAATCCTTAAACCCCACATTACCGACATGTTAAAAGCGCGAAATTCAAAATCGCGAAAGTACTACATACATACAGCACACACAAAAACATATACACAGCCTCCCCCCATAACCAAACAAACCACCATACACTAAAGATAAGCAGGGGGCTTTGCCCGCCTGTGCCCCTCACACCCCCCGACTTTAATATTCCAACTCCGAGATCACACAGACATACACACAAGGCAAACTCACACCCACACATTATAGCCGCTCACACACACACACACACACACACACACACACACACACACACACACACACACACTAAAGCCCCTCACCAACACACTTACATACACATACTTACCTGAACCGCAACACCAGAAGCGCTAACTCAAAATCCCTTACCATCGAGATTTTGATTTTCGCACTTCTGGTCTTTCGGTAATGTGCGGTTTCGGCTACATGGTCTCGAGCTTTTGAAATTCGAGATTTGAAACGTTCGAGATTTAGTAGTGTTCCCATATATATATATATATATATATATATATATATATATATATATATATATATATATATATATATATATATATTTATTTTTTATTTCTATTTTTATTTTCCATTTGATCTGGAAAGTCCGACTGGACACAGGTCCATTTTCAGCGGAGGCCCGGGGAGAAAAGCTCCACTTAATACAATGTTACAATACATGTAGTAAAATACATAACTGTGTTCTTAAGCATGCAATTAAACATTTAAACAACATATTCAACATTTTTGCATAGACATAAAAAATCAGTAACATCAGAATAAAACTTAATTTCTAAATAGACATTTAAATCAAAACTGTCAAAATAGAAGATTGTTCGGTAAGAGTAAGTAAGGTTAGAAATTTATAGTAAGAATAGATATTCAGAGGTTTGAAACTTATAGGTGCTCTTTGAAATTTTTGCAGAACTGCATTGTAGTGGCTTAGCCTGGGGAGTCGCATGTGCACAGCCAATTGTTAATATTGTGGGTTTTGAGTAGTTTCTTAAATAGTGAAGCAGAGCTTGTAAATATTATATGATTTGGGAGTGAGTTCCAGATTTTTGCTATATTACAGCCAAAAAGAGTTTTACCTGCTTCATTCTTATGCTTGATGACATTTACGAGATTTCGGTCTGTTGATCTTGAGGTTCAGGTGGTGGTGTAGTTCTGTATTAGATCTTGTAGAGCAGTTTTGTTAGAGAGGTAGTACCGTCTGTGGGCTGTGGAGAGTTGAGTAGCAAGAAGTAGTTGGGGCAACTCAAGCCAGCTGAGCTGTTTGAGGGAAAGGCAGTGATGGGATCTACTAGAGCAGCCAATGCAAAGGAATTAATGGCTTGGACTTGACTCTTTTTGTCAAAACAAACAAAAAAAAAAAACTCTTTGCCAAAATCAAAGCTCACTTCTGTATAAATTGAGTTGTTTGTATTGCTTTACATCATAGTGTTTTGTATTTGACTTTATATTAAGGTGTTAAGATACAGAATAATTGTTTTATGCAACATCTAGAGGAAAGCTAGATAATATCTTCAACATGAGGCAGGAGTTTCAACCTTGGTGAACATTCAATAGGAGATGCATGTTTGCGACCCACATGATTACTTTTTCCATGTTCTTACCCAGTGATGATTGTTTTGCTTAAGCATTCCTTGATATAACACTTGTGACAGAAATCACTTTCACTGTAACAACCCCCACACCCTTTATTAACGTGTTTTGGAACCATCCTATTAACCAACATCTAAGAAACCACAGTACCCGTAGAGCCCCTCTCTGCTTGATTTGCAATGTTTGAATACTTATCATGCCCAGCACATTGTAGGAACATCTAAGCTTTAATAAATGGAGAAAATGTATAATAATAAGTGCCCTATTACAAGCTAATGAATCAGGACCTCTGTTTTAGGCATAGTGAAAATCGAACATTGACCCCCAGAATGTTAAAGACTTGCAATACTGCTTGTCAAACCCTGTCCCCAACCCCACTTCCAGATCCATGTCAGTGCTTGCTCCTAGTCTGGAGTGGTAGGGTGTTTCAGGATTTGAGGTATTTGCAGGATTGCTGGTTTTTGACTTGTCAGAGTTTGAGGTCCATTGCAGTTATTGCTTCAAATGAGGTTCTGATTCACACGTTTTTCAAAGTAAACAATAACATGAACAATCTAGAGAAGGAGGAGTTAATTTAAAAACAGAATTAAAATTCTTCAAATTGCCTTCCAGTTCCTCAATCTGCCTTTCAGGCTTGTTTTTCCAAGTGTTTTTACCAATTTCTGCTCACTGGAGCCCCTTCTAGTTGCTCACTAATTCCTTCTCTGTAACACGTCAGCAGTTGCACCCCAAATCCCCCAAGTGGAAGTTTGCCTGTGGTGTTTACAACTTCGGCTACTGGGTGTGATTGTGACCGTTGATTGGTTGATGGACTGTCTTCGAGCCATCTATAAAGAATGGGCACTTTTTCCTATATGCTGGTCTGTGTGTCAGCCTGATGCCCACAGTCTTCCACGATGCTGTCCCAATGGCACATGCATGCCCCTGCACATACAAAAATGTGTCTTCTATGCTATGCACAGCTTGGTTGGTGGCAATGCTTCTGCTCATTTTTCTGAAAAAAATGTCTTCACTTCATGTCAGGTGATAACGGGTCATGCTTCCTTTGGTGAGCTAGTCACTGACACCTTCCAGCACCAGTTCTTCCAGTTCCTGGGTCACTATCCAATCCCAGGTCAGGTATTCATCTCACTGTGTCACGGAGCCATCAATAAAACAAACAAAACAGTTGGAACAGATGCATTTTAGAAACCATTTGACAGCATAATACAAAAAGTCTGAGATTTTTTTTTATAGCAACTCTGAGTACATACCATACTTTAAGCAGATAAATAAATGTACTGTTTTGGAACATATTTCTCATTTGTCATGTTTATCTCTACTAAACAACTCAGTCTCAAAATGCTTCTTTTAAACGTGTCCCTCCCAATGACCTTGAATGTGCTCTCACACAGCTGCAGTGTTTTACTTCTTCAGAAAGAATAATTCAGGAGATGATTATTTTAAACACCGTGTTAACCCTTTATAGAGATGTGTATAATTTCCATATTGTTTCAGTTTAAAAGCAGTCATTTTCTCATCTTCAATTTGGACATTATGCCGTTACTCTCTCCTATTTTTCCTTTTGATCAAACTTCAGAAACTTTTATTGGACAAACGCATTTTGGGTCCATGGCCATAATTTTAATAAACAAATCATTGTTGTATCCTTTCTGTATTGCCCATAGCAGCCATTAACGCCAAGATCTTTCACTGTACCAAATACTTATTTTATTTTGTTTGCTCTTTGTTGACTGAGTTAATGTCTCTGGGTGAGTAAACTCTTTTCCTGATGTGGTATTTATCTGGGGAAATTTGGTCAGAGCATCGCAAAACTTCCCCTACTCATGTTGCAAGTACATGTGACCTGAAGGTGTTGCATTTTGTGTATGACTCGATGGTATGTGCTAATGCTATTGATACTCATAGCGAAAAAGCAGGCGGGCAAGTTATGAAATATGTGGATTCTGAAATTTTATTTTAAAAACAATTGTTTGATGATTCAGTGACAGAAGTTGATAAAGTTAACCTAGTGGTGGAGGATGAAGTCATAGTAACAACCCTGCAATTGGGGGGGGGGGGGTTGCAGGATGGAGTAGTGTATGAATTATTTAATGTTTCTGAAACAGATGATAAGCTTTATGGGAGGACATTACAAAGATGATTCAAATGGCTGACAAGATTAATAGTTGTAAGGAAGAGTAGAATAATTTTGATGCAAAAGGAAAAGCTGTCGTCACAGAAAACTTGTGCGTCTGTAACAATGAAAAGGCAACAGATTAAAAACATAGAAGGTGGTCTAACTTCTTCAAACCGCAAATATGTGATAAATGAACAATATAAAAAATGACAGCCCCATTGACAGAACTTATGGGATAATGTAATTTCACCATTGGGAATTTTGGTAATTGATATTAGATGTTCATTTTTTGTGGGCAAAGAATCATTTGGTGATATTATTTTAGAGTCAGAAGACAGCCTGTGGAAATTAATGAACATGTTTAAGTAAAAAGAAAGTACAGTTGTGCAAGTTGGACTTAATCAAAACAGTACATTTTTGAGTGGTCATTGCTGCAGGGGTCTTGGCTATGTGGGTTATATTCTGCCAAGGATATAACAATTTGCCAGCTTCCAAAGCTTCAGGGCACCTTCCATGCACCCAAACTGTCAAGCAGCTTGAGCTGAGCTTGACTAAAAGACAAGTTTGGGCGCAAAGCCCTTCAGAGCTTTCCTGCTTGAAAGGACAATGCTAGGAATAACAAAATATAAATGTCTACATCCAGGCATAAAAAACACACCAAAAAAACAAGGGGGATGGAGGGAGGGACTGGCTACTGCAGCAGTGATCATTTGAACATCTACTGTTATGGTAAGTTCAACTTACACAACTGTACTATGTTCCGCATATTAATCTCTCTTGCAGCAGCCTTAGCTACATGGATATATTACCATAGCTAACTGTATTTGGGAGTTGAAAGGAAAAGGGTCTAGGAGACCCTGGGGAACGGTCCTAGCAAAGCGTGAGCTAAACCTAAAGAAGTAATCCAGCTTATTTATACCTCTCAACTGTACAGATTTTTGCAGATTCTCAAGATTTTTGGCTCATATTTTTGGTCTGTTTCTCATAAAATTTGTAGTTTTCTGGCAAATCATTGGGATGATCTGTGGATTGAAGTCACTAAATAATGACAGACATTTGAGATTCAGACTTCAAATCCTTCAGAAAATGTATGTTAAACACTGTTAGTCTAGCAATGTTACAGGTTTATAAGAGCAATATTTAAAATATGTTCCTAGTTTTAGGCCTTTGACCCCCCCCCCCACCCATTTTGTAAGGCTTTGTCCAGATTTCTTGCACTAAGAGGTTGAGAGGTATGCTTAAAGTGCTTTGTAAAAGTCAATGTACTGAAAAATATAATTGAACCATTTGCCTGCACCACATTGTTTCTTCTTTGTTGCTTTGTAAAAGTATATACAGAAGACCAAATAGCAGCTTCTAGAATATGTCTGGAATCCATCCCTTTCCAGAATGCCACAGAAGAAGCCAAGGTCCTTGTAGAATGGGCTTGACCTTGCATGGAATAAATTTGTCATGGTGACTAGTTAGAAAAGTTAATAGTCTTAGACAATAATTAGGAAATGGTCCATGTTGACACCATTTGTCCCTTTATACCTTCAGAATAAATAAGCAATTGATCCAATAATCTGAAAGATTTAGTTCGATTAGTATAATACCTTGGTTGTCTCTGGGCATCCAAGGTATGGAGTATGCTTTCTCCTTCATTCTCAGGTTCAGGAAAGAAAACTGGGAGAAGGATACTTTGACTTAAAGTAAACATGGATACCCCTTTAGGCATAAAGGAAGGAAAAGTTCTCAAAGAAACCCTGTCTTTGTGAAAAATAAGATAGAATTGACTCTCCCCATATGACCTTGCAACCCAGATACCCTTCTTGCAGAGGTCAGAGCTAAAACTGTTTTCCATGTTAAACTCAAGTCAGCCAGATTTAGCTGGTTCCAATTGTTAGTTTCTCTAACACAAAATTAAGATCCCAAGGAGGGACCACCAGTTTACTTGGAGGCCTGTTGGAAAAAACCCTTTCTAGAACATTTTCACATGTGACTTCCTTGAAAGAGGAGGGTTCATGGGTAGATGTGCTAAAATGGCCAATTAATTAACTTTGATAAAGGAGTAAGAAAAGCCACAGGAGAGTAACTCTCACAAATATTGTACAACTACTATCCTAAATGGGTGCTACTTATGTTATTGGCACCAAATAGAAAATATTTTCCATTTGCTAATATATGGTGTTCTAGTGGCAGGCTTTCTTTTCGTCATTAGTGCCTGTTGCACATCCTCTGAAAACAGGTGCCTAAAAGGAGTTAAGACCTTTTATTCAGGCAGTCAACTGAAGATGATTGATGTTGGGGTGTATCAAAAACCCCTCTTCTTGTCTGAATAGATTGATTCTGTGAAAAAGCTTGTGTCAACTACCCCTGGCCATTTCCAAATGAGGAGAGAACCACCATTGCCTGTGCCAGAAGGGAGTCACCACAATGATCTTGGGGGATTCCTTCTAAACCTTCAGAAGTACCCTGGATATCAGTGAAAATGGTGGAAATGCATTCATTCTTGTCGAAAGAAAAGGCATCCGTCTTCCAGGCCTTCTTGCATGGAGTCTTGAAATAGAATCTTGCTAGTTAATTGTTCAGAAAGATGGCAGAGAGGTCTATATGAAGAACTTCCCACCAATGGATCAAAACTTGGAATTCCCCTGGATCTAGTTTCCATTTCCAAGGGTCTGTCCTGCTCAGTCTATCTGCTACACAGTTTTGCTCTGACAGAATGTAGGATGCTTGTAGAGTGGGACTGTGCTGTGAAGCTATATTCC
Organism: Protopterus annectens; assembly: GCF_019279795.1. NCBI lineage: Eukaryota > Metazoa > Chordata > Ceratodontiformes > Protopteridae > Protopterus > Protopterus annectens. The sequence continues at coordinate 98,278,814 of NC_056747.1, forward strand.
AAGCTAACATGGCTAGCCTGCAATAGGGGTATGACCTGGTTCCCCCTTGCTTCATGTACACCTTCACTGTGGTATTGTCTGTAACCACTTAGAGGTCCCAGGGACCAAAGATGGTTCAGAGAGTTGAGTGCCTTTATCAGGGAAAGCATCTCCTTGATATTTTTGTACTTGCATCTGTCCTTGGTGTCCCACACTCCCTGCTCTGTTGTCTCTCCTGAACCTGCTGCCCAAGCAAAAGCTGAAGCATCTGTGGGGACTGACTGCTTTGGAGCAAGGAGGGAGAAGAGAAGACCTTGATTTAAGGATATGAAAAGATAAAAGGGTGTTGATGCAGGGGCCAAAGAGATTTCAGATACCACTTTATCTTTCTCATGTGGAGTTTGCCAGGGTTCCTAGATGCCATAAGACCCAAAATTCTGACGTATTCCCTCGCAGTGAAGGATGTCGAGTGGAAAAATTTGGGTTTAAACAAAGATCTGTTTTCTTCCTGTGGAAGAAAAACTCTTTGAACTGAGGTGTCTAGTTGATATCCCAGGAACACAATCATGTGTGGAGAAGTCAAGAAAGACTTTAGAATGTTCTCTTGGAATCCCAACTTGTGCAAGAGATCTCAAACCCAAGAGAGAGATTCCTGACATTTTGAAAAAGCCTCTGCAAGGATACGCAAGTCATCTAACTATGGAAAATGTAGATACACCGTAGCCTGTAATAAATTATAACTGGAGCTAGACACCTTGTGAACACTCTTGGTGCAGTGAATGGTCCAAAAGGGTAAGGCAGAGCACTGATAATGTGATCCAGACATACACAATCTTATGAAACATCAGCAGTCTGGATGAATAGGAATGTGATAAGCATCTTTTAAGTCTAGTGTTATGAGGAAACTTGAACGAGGAAGAAGAGGCAACAAGTTGTGAAGGAACATTTTGAATTTGGGCACCATCGCAAACAGGTTTAGGAAAGAAAGATCCAAAACTGGTCTCAAAGTGTTTTCTTTCTTTTGGACTAGGAGCATTCTTGAATAAGACCCCTTTCTTTTGGACTAGGAACATTCTTGAATAAGACCCCTTCCCCATCTGGGAAGGAGGAATTGGTTCTATCAGTCCGTGGGATGGCATGTGATGAAGAACAGAAGGAAACAAAACAGTCTGATCCTACAGGATGAGGACTGACCCCCTGGAAAGAAGGGATTTCCTCCCACTGGCATCTGTATCCCTGGAGAATGATTTTCAGAACTGATTCATCTGAAACAACCCATTGCCAAAGAGAAAAATAGAGACTCAAACTTTCTGGAAGAGACAGAGGACCAGGGTGGGAGGGCTCATAAGGTCTTTTGAATAGTCATTCAGACTTGGTGTCCTTGGTTTGGGGAGGTTTTGAAATTTCTTTTTGGAACCTCCTTGCCACTTCTTTAAATGTCTGTTCACCTATATTCTTCTGAGACCATTTATTGTATTTTTTTGCCAAAACTGGATGAGGAGAAAAAACATCCCTTGGGCAATTTGGAAAAGGAGGGCTGAAAATCTAGAGATTCCCTGGATCAGCTTACCCCTTTCATCACACTTTTTGATCACATTTGCAGCAGAGGGGCCACACACTAAATTTCTATCCAAGGGAGAATTTAAAATCTCATTTTTGACATCATCTAGAAAGTTCTGATAATCCAGTCAAACAAACCTCCTTAAAACCATATCAATGGCTATAGCCCTTTAAGGAGTATCAACCACACACACACACACACACACACACTCACACTCACACTCACACACACACTCACGCACACACACTCACACACACACACACACACACACACACACACACACACACACTGCAAACAATGGGTGCTGACCTGTGCAATAGAAGAAACTAAGTTACTTAAAGCAGATTTTAATTCACAAGAAGAAATTGTAGATAAAACATTCTTCATACTTTTACAATATGTCAGAACAAACTTTAATGTATTAGCCTGACAATTTAAAATTCTAAAATTCTATTGTTGCAGAAGTATACACTTTCCCCTCATACCTATCGACAATTTTCCCATCTTATTAGAAAGCATAGGATTCAATTAAGTGCTAAGCAGTGGAAGAGTCAAAGCTACAGGTGCTGGGTCAGGTTTGGGAATGGTTTATAAAACTGTAAACGACTGAGAAACTTTATACATCCTTATCTACATTTTAGGCACAGCAGACAGATCAGCTAGCATTATAGTTAAGGTCTTCATCTACCATGCACAAGGTATAAGCTATAATCCTGACCTCCAGCCAATGCTTTTTGGGAGTCTGCATGTTCTCTGTGTCTCTTTTTCCCACCTCTGAAAAACATACAAAGTGTTTTATCTCAAACTCACCAATGGATGGAGCTATGGACAGCAGCACAGACCCTACATAATGCCCTATAGGGGTAAGAGTTGTATAGACCAACTACTTTGGGCATCTACTGTGGTGCACAGTATCCTCAAGATAGGAGAACATGGATCACAGACTTTGCCATAGCAGGGGTAGCCACTTGGTGTAAAATATGGCTGTAGGTGATTCAGTCATGTTTACTAATGTCACCAAATGGGCATGGGTATTTGCTGGTGATAAGTGGGTTGAGGATGTGGCCTACTCTGACCTACTTCAGTGACCCATGCTAATGGTGGAAGGGGTCTATGTGCCCTCCAAAAAGCCCAACAGCCCTGGGTCAATAACCTCCAGGCAGGCTTGTGTTCTGTTTCCCAGCCTGGGTTACTTGGGATCACTCTGAGTGAATGCTGAATGTAAAACCAACTTTCCAAACATGAACTAAGAATTGCTATACTCTGTAGGTTCACTTACAGGATAGAGCTTAGAAGTGGATAACATGACTGTATGGAGGAGGTTGGATATCCTATGTATCCATGATCCAAGATGGATGTGCAATGCAGCAAAGACTCTTGGTTTGGGATCCAAAGTCTACTACTCAGGAGGAGGAAAGGCTAGAAGTGATGTGGGAATTGTGATGAGAAAGACAGGCTTCAGGAGGCAGTGAGGGATATCATCAGAATTAATGACAGACACATGGTAATCGGACTCTATTGTAATGAGAGGGCAGTATACATAATTTCAGCCTATGCACCACAGCGAGGTTGTGATAGTGAGGAAAAAGAATGCATTCATACAGCTGTTGCAGGACCTACTACATAAAGCAGGACAACATGAATTGACGTTGATAATGGGTAACTTCAATGCACCTAGGACAGACAGAACAGGATATGAGGACTGCCTGGGTCCACACAGGTGTAGTGAATGGCCTTGACAGTAGCCAACACATGGTTCAGAAAGAGACAGTCACAACATCACACACAAGAGTGGCCAACATGCAACTCGGTTGGACTTCCTCCTAGTAAGAAAAGGCACTGGAGTAGAATCAGCGATTGCAAAGTCATCCCCAGTGAAACATTCGGCCTACAGCATAAATTTCTGGTTGCCACAATTTGCTGCAAGCAATGCTCAGAGAAGGCTCCAAAGTAAACAGAGACCAGGCTGAAGACCTAAAAGTAGACTGGAGAGAAAGTATGACAGTACAAGGAATTACTCAGAGGCTTTAGCACCCCAAGAAGAGGAGCAAATAGATGGAGTTGAAGAAAAATGGCAGTATCCCAAAACAGCATGTGTGAGAACTACAAAACAGATCTGTGGTTGAGCCAGGTGTGGAAATAAGGTGCATAAGCAAACCTGGTGGTGGAAGCAAAAGTCCAGGAAGTCCTCAAAAGAAAAAATGAGCAGAGCAAAAAGTGGGAGATAGAAAAGATGGATTAGGCAAGGAAGAAATAGTGGTTGCCTAACAAAGAAGCTAAGAAAGGAGCTGCAATAGCAAAGAACAGGGCATTGGAGGCACTTTATCAACTTCTGGAAAGTGACTCAGTAAGTGGTACAAAGAAACTATATCAGGTTGCAAGACAAAGACAGAAAGATAATGAAGATAATTGGATACCCTTCAAAAGGGATGCCAGCAACAACCTGCTCATCTGTCTGCAGGACATCAAAGGCAGATGGAAGGAGTACTTCCAGCAGCTTATGAATGAAGAAAACCACACAGAAGTTGTACGACCCCAGACACATCCTACAATGACAGAAGAAGAGCCCACCCTAAAAGAAATAAGAATAACTCTAAGGAAAATGGAGTCAAAGAACGCAGCACGTACAGGTGAGGTCACAGCAGATATGATAACGATGCTGGGTGAGATAGGGGAGAAGTGGCCGCTGACAGTACTCCTAGCAGTGTGGAGGGAGAAACATATCCCAGAAGACTGGAGAATAGGGATACTCATTCTAGTGTACAGGAACACCGGGGACATCCACAACTCTGGGCAGTACAGAGGTATCAAACTCCTGTCACATTGCACGAAAAGTCTGGAGACGATGATTGATAAGTGAATACACAGGGTAGTAGATAGTAAGGTGGGAGAGGAGCAGTTCAGATTCAGATCAGGATGCAGCACAATTGACCCAATGTTTGCAGTGAGACAGATAGTTGGGAAGAAGCTAGAGATGAGGAAAGTCCAGCTGGGCATTCCTAGACTTGGAGAAATCATATGACAAGGTCACAAGAAAGCTGATTTGGACATTATTGTGGTTGTTCAAACTCCAAGAAGCATTGGTAGAATGAATGCAGGTTATGTACAAAGACCTAATGACTCCAGTATGAACAGTGTTGGGTCTCTCAGAAGGGTTCCTGGGTGGGAGTGGGTGTGCAACAGGGTGCAGCTCTGAGCCCACTGCTGTTCATGATGGTGATGGACTACATTAGCAATTAAGTCAGATGGAGCAGATCTACAAAGCTGCTGTATGCAGATGATGTGGTATTACAGGCAGACTCTGAGCAAGAACATCAGCAAAGGATTGGGGAATGGAATGCAAAAGTGAAGACACACGAGATTAAACTAAGTGCAGATAAGACAGTGGCAATGACAGAAAATTGTGATAGGTGTCAGTGTGTGCATGTGTGTGCCTTCTGAGGAAGGTTGTGCACCAGTCTGGCAACCTGATACAGTAAATATTCTACTGCCACTCATTCTGCGGACACCAGTGATCCACTGCAGTGACCCCTAAGGGGACCAGCCAAAAGGAGATGATGATAACTGAGATAGAAGGGAAGATAGTGGAATAGGTTAACAGCTTCAAGTAACTGGGAGAGGTGGTTGAGGAGAAAACTGAATGAAGAGGTCAAAGCTAGAATCGGAGGGGATACAGACAACGCGCATACATTGACAGGTGTAGTGTATGACAGAAGAATGCCAAAGAAGCTGAAAAGTAATGTGTACAAAATAGTGGTACAACCAATACTACTGTATGGTGCAGACATCTGGGCAGTAAAGGCAGAGTGGTTGAAAAGATAGAGGTGTTGGAAATGAAGTGTCTGAGAAGGGTGGTAGGATGCACACTGGGATAGATGAAGAAATAAGTACATAAGAGCAGAAGCCAAAGTAGCTCCAATTGCAGAAAAGATTATAGAGGACATTAAGGTGGTTCAGGCAGATGTAGAGAAGAGCAGAAGATAATTTAGTGAAGGTGATTTGGGACAGACTGGGAGAAAGTAAGAAGAAATGAGGGCATCCAGCAAAGAGGTGGATGGATTGTGTGAGAGAAGATCTGCAACAGTCGGGTATGAGTGTCAAAGAAGGCAGGAGTGTGTCATTGAATATAAAGAGATCATGACAGCTTGACCCCATGTAGGAAAAAGGGGATTGATGATGAGGCTGACCATCAGAAACTGCAGGCAGTAAGGTTACCCATCCTCTAAAGCAGACAGGAATGGATAAAAGTTCTGGGAAATCCTTCTGTAACAACTCATAGTATTTTTTGAGGGACTGAAAAACTTCAGTCTTCTCCCACTGAAAAACTGGGACATTCTAGTAATAGTCTCAGAGTAACCCCCACAGGGAGAATCAGAAAGAGAGCTCCTTTTGAGTCTGAATCAGAAATCCGAGCACAAAACCATGAATACGTCCCCACATCTTCCTGTTCAGATTCAGAATCCTGAATCTCTTCAGGAAAGGTGGCATCCCCCTTTCTTTTAACTACTCTACAAGAAGGATGTAAACAGTCAAACCACTCAAAAGCAGCAAATAGATGAAAGAAGCGTGCAGAACAGACCACCGGCAAAAATCCAAGTTTATTTAAATGCTTTTCATCAAGTTTCAGACTTCATCAGAATAAAGTCACATGATCATGACAAACATATATACACCACCCCACCTAACCATTGGTCAATGTAATTACATAATTTCCTGTAAAACAAACATTATACAAGATTCATAAAAATTGTTAAAACTTCATGTTCTTGCAAAAAATGAAAATAAAAATAAACTGATAAACCTATAAAAATACATAGATTTTAATTTTAAAACAGAATTCAAGGAAATTCTGTCATTAAGACCAGGTACTTGGCAGGCATTAGTTTTAATCTGCCATGTCAATTCCTTGAATTCTAGCCATTCATCCATTGGTCCCCCTCTTGCACCAAGGTCAATGTGGTCTATGGCCCCAAACTTAAAAGTATGTGTGGGGCATGCACAAATGTGCTTATACAAAGCACCGTTTATGTTTTTATTCCTGATGTCATACAGGTGTTGGTACACCCTTTGCCTCAGTGCCCTTTTGGTGTTACCAGTATAGAAACTGTCACACAGATCACACACTGCAACATGGACACTGATTACATCGCCCTTATTTGTAACAACCACCCAGTGTGGGTGCACTAGAATCTCTTTCTAATAGCCCCTTTAGCCTAACTTCCCTCTTGTAAACTATAGTGGGCTTGTATCCCACTAATGAGTGTACTTCATTGTCGATAGTGAACATATCCCATAATGTACATATAATGTTCCTGAGGTCATAAAAGTCAACACTAAAAGGGATAATAAAAGCTTTTGAGAAACATTCCTGTCTCCCAGTCTGGGTTGCTTCAGTAGGGTCATTCTCATTGGACAATAAGCAAAAAAAGTCCCCATTTCCCTTACTCTAATCACCTCATTGGCAATGTCCTGAACAAATTTGCCAGGGTAGCCCCTTCCAGTCAGCATGTTTTTTAACTTAGCACACTCACTCAGAAAATCTTCCAGTCCTGACACCATTCTAGCTAGCCTAACATACTGGCCCTTGACAAGAGCTCTTTTTGGTGCACTGGGTGCCAGCTATCAAAATGCAGCAATGAATATGAGTATGTTGGCTTCCTATACAAATGAGAAGTGAAAGCCTTGTTTACATAATCTTTTTTGATTGTTTCGTTGTCCCTGGCCATGGTGAATTTAAGGAAGGAGGTAGTTTGATTCATGTAAATGAAGAACCTATCCAGTTCTTCTTCACTTCCCTTCCAGAAAATCACTAGGCCATCAAGGTACTGCCCGGATAGTGCCCAAGAATCTTTATAATTGAATTTAAAATAAAGAAATCCTCCCAGTGTGTCAGCACAATATTATCAAAACTGGGGGCACCCTGGCAATTTTGTTCAGGACTTTGCCAATGAGGTGATTAGAAAAACGGAAATGGGGACTTTTTTGCTTGTTGTCCAATGAGAATGGCCCTACTGAAGCAACCCAGACTGGGAGACAAGAATGTTTCTCAAGAGCTTTTATTCTCCCTTTTAGTGTTGACTTTTATGACATCAGGAACATTATATGTAGATTATGGGATATGTTCACTATCGACAACGAAGTACACTCAGTAGTGGGATACAAGCCCACTATAGTTTACAGGAGGGAAGTTAGGCTAAAGGGACTATTAGAAAGAGATTCTAGAGCACCCACACTGGGTGGTTGTTACAAATGCGGGAGATGTAATCAGTGTCCAGCCATGTTTCAAGGTGAGGCCATTCAAATCACTGGTTATGGAATGGTAAAACCTAGGAAAAAATACTCCTGTTACTCTAAGGGGGTGGTGTATGTCACAGTGTGTGATCTGTGTGACAGTTTCGATATTGGTAAGACCAAAAGGGCACTGAGGCAAAGGGTGTACCAACACCTGTATGACATCAGGAATAAAAACATAAACGGTGCTTTGTATATGCACATTTGTGCATGCCCCACACATACTTTTAAGTTTGGGGCCATAGACCACATTGACCTTGGTGCAAGAGAGGGACCAATGGATGAATGGCTAGAATTCAAGGAATTGACATGGCAGATTAAAACTAATGCCTGCCAAGTACCTTGTCATAATGACAGAATTTCCTTGAGTTCTGTTTTAAAATTAAAATCTATGTAGTTTTTATAGGTTTATCAGTTTATTTTTATTTTCATTTTTTGCAAGAACATGAAGTTTTAACAATTTTTATGAATCTTGTATAATGTTTGTTTTACAGGAAATGATGTAATTACATTGACCAATGGTTAGGTGGGGTGGTGTATATACGTTTGGCACGATCGTGTTACTTTATTCTGATGAAGTCTGCAATTTGACGAAAAGCGCTTAAATAAAATTGGATTTTTGCTGGTGACCTGTTCTGCACGCTTCTTATATCTATTTGCTGCTACAAGAAGGATGAATAGCCTGAATCAAAGCATGAGCCAGTCCCAAGTGAACTAACTACTCCTAACCAAAGAAATTTGAGGACTAGATACATGCTTGGTTTTCTATTTCTTTTTGATGGGAAAAGTGGGGCCAATCCTATTATTAATGGCAGCCGCTGCTTCTCAAAGAATGAGCACAGCATTCTGACACCACAGGGAAATCTTCCATGTTCCCTGCCCCAGGACCAACAACACTAGTTCTCCCTTCCATTGAGGGGAACCTAAAGGCCATACAGGATGTGGCTAACCCCTAGTCCATAGTGTCTGTAGGTGCTACACCTGAGGGCTGGGGTAAAAGATGAGTGGTTTAAGGGACAACAAATACCCCACCTGTGGTTCAGGCAAACTGCTAACCTGCTGTGGTGGCAAAGACTGTTTGCTTAACTTTATGTGGCTGGAAGAAGGACCAACCGTGGGATTGACCATCTGTTTCATGGTCAAGCCAAAAATGGTGCTTCTATTATGGGGAAAACCATGCAACAATGCCAGTAAAACTGTCAGTCCACAAAAGTTGCTTTTTATTTATTTATTTATTTTTGGCAGAAAAACAATTAAAATTGTTTGTTAGATATGACTACTTTTAAACTGACAAATTAGTGCTCCTTTTAAAAGAACTTTATAGTCTTGAGACATTCCATTAAAACAGAACACTCACAGGTTTAAAATAGGTTTCCTGAAGAGGAAAGTAGTAAAAAATAAGAACAATTCAATGTAATGTTTTTCCCCAAAGAGAACTTCCCTGCCCAGCTAAGGAAAGGACAAACCAACCATCGATGCTCAAAAGCTTCAGAGGAGCATCTTAAGTGGCAGTAAAGCTCTAAAGGGCTTCACTCCCAAACTTTTCTTTTAGTCATCTCAGCTCAAGCTACTTGGCAGCTTGGGCACCTGGAAGGTGTCCTGAAGCTTTGGAAGTTGTTTGGGTGTTGTATTCTTGGAACCTATGGATATAACCCATATAGCTAAGGTTACTCCAGCAATGATCACTATGAAGAACACATACTGTGCGTCCTTGGACCAGTCAGATTTAATTAGAAAAAGGCTGTTTATTCAGTTTAGAATGGAAGTAGAAAATGAAGAAATGGGCATTTATCTGAGGCATATGCGTGATTCTGGTTCTGATATTAAATTAAAGACAACAGAGTTTTATGGACTGGTGGTTGGGAATGTTTAGTGAAATTGTTGTTGGACATGGCAAAGTACAACATATTTCAAGTATTGTACATGTACATGGAGCAATGGGCTTGTGAAATATGGGGGGGGGGGGCAACCAAAGACATTTTTTTTGGGAGGGACATTTTATTCAACAATGGTCTTAAATGCACTGTTCTCAGTTGGGGAAAGGGGATGTTTAGCAAAAAAATTGGATAGTGGCAAGTTACAAATGTAAGAAAAGGGCCATAGATTGCACTGACATGCATAAACAGGCAGATAATATTAGTGATGACAGTAAGGAAGATGAGAGTACAGATATTGAGAAGGAAAAAGATATTCATAATAAAGTTAAACATTACAGACTTGGAGCAAACGATGAATATTAATGAGAACACCATGAAGTAGACTTTTGTACTTCAGATGTAAATGAAAATGTCTCGCTAATAGTGATGGGAATGATAAAACAGAAAAACACTGGACAGTGGGTAAAGGGAAAAGTCTAATGCAGACAGAGAGGGGAAAAGAAAATTCTTAAAAAAAAAGAAGTAATGGATAATTTGAAGGTGCTTTACCTCAATGTTAATAGTATTGTAAATAAAAGGAAACTTAGTTTTACCATGGTGCAAAAAGAAAGATGCACATATTCTATGCTTGCAAGATGTTTGCCAAGTTAATAGCAAATATATGAATCAAATAAAAGTGCTATGGGGATACAATGTTCTTTGGAATCTGAGAACAGAACGATACAGGAGTTTAGCATCTTTTTTGACAATACTGGATCATGTTATTGTGAGAGCAGGAAGATTGTCTGTGTTGGACATTAAACATAACGTAAAGGTTATTCGTTTACTATTGATATAGTTATATACAGGCATAAAAGAGAATAACTTTTTAAAGCACTGAAGCAATATGTATTAATCTACAAATTTTTGTGGGTGCTTTTAATTGTAATATTAGAAATCCTAAAAGAAAAGTATCCTCTGATATTAAGAAGTTGAGGGAGGTAGTACCAGCAGGGCAATCAAAATTAGGTTCTTCAAGATAGATTATATATATATCAGATTGAATGCAAAGGCAGAAAAAATATTTTATGTATTCAAACGTTATGAGATATAAACAAGACAGTTGGCTGCTTATTTTAAATGTCATGTAAATACATGGTCTACTAAAGGTACACATAAGGAAAAACTTGTTAGGAAAAGGTTTAAAAATGTGAATGCTTATACATTTACAGAAATAATTTGAATGTGAGACTAAAGTGACATGGAAGGAACTTGGAGGTTGTGGTTTGCATACAATATTTGGACTGAATGGTGGATTGTATATAAAGATAAAATCAGCAAGGTATATTATAAGATAGAAAAGGAATATTACAATTGTGAAAAGGCAAAATAGAATTGTTTTAACAGATACATTTACTGAATGTTATATGAAAAGAGAGTATATGATATAAGACAATTGCATAGCTTATTGCAAAGTCAAAAAGGTTTGTACAAGGTACTAAAGAAGAGATTTTAAACACAGTATATGTGTATAGGTAGATTAAACCTAACAGATGAAAAAGTTATATGTTCAAAAGTTGAGATAGAAAAGGAAATTACATTTTTAACTGAGTTATATAAAGTAGATAGAATGTATTTACTGAAAAAATGGGATATTCCATATTTAACTGGTTAGAACAAAATTAGTTGACAAAAACAATTATGGTTGTAGAAATGGAGAATTGTCCAAAATATGGAAATGCATGATTAAAGGTCCAGATGGTTTAGAGTATTTTTGGTATAAAAATCTTGAGAATGATGAATATAAAATTTTGGCTCATACATTTAATGAATGGAAAGACATTAGGCTGCATAAGACATATGTGATGGTGGTAGATGACTTTACTTTGCTAAACTTTTTCCAAAGTAATAACTGGAGACTGATATTTTCATTGCAGATTACAAGTTATTTATGAAAATAATGCAAATTAGATTTGGAAAACAGTTAATATGGAATCATGGAATATTTGGTATTCAGAAAAAAAAGGATTTGTTAATTTTAATCAAGGTAATCATAAGTATGATTGTACATAATGCTGGATGAGATGCAGAAAAGCTTATGATAATGTGGATAGAAGACAATTGTAAAATATTTTGGAAGCATATCATAGTTCAAGTATTATTCAGGTAATCAAACCTTATGAGAATTATATGGTGAAAGTATTGATTAATGGATTATTAAAGGCACAGCTGTAGTTCAGGGGGCTGTGCAACAAGGGTGTCAAGTATTATCCTATTTGCATTTATGATGATTGAAATTATAGGAGAAGTAGAACAAATGATGTTTGCAGCCACATATGTATTTGAAGGTAAAATGAATATACAGATATTAATTTCTTATGGCGATATACTTATTTTTAAAAATAAAAATATGATATCCTATTGATTCTGATGTCACTAAATATATTTTGGATGGTTAATTTTGAGTTGGAATAGACCAGAGTAAAGGAGAGCATGGTATAATAATGGATATATCATTTGTTAATAATGAAATAATCAATTATTAATATTTTACGTATTCCATTCGGGATGGAATTAAACAGTAGAGAGGTTTAGTCATGAAACTTCAACAGATAAGTAGGTTGTGGAAAACTTTCCTCTTGAGTCTTCAAAAAAGGTATATTTACTGAATTCAGTAGTATTAGAAAAACTTGGCTATTTTGGAAATGTTTTTGCATTCCCTTGTGATACAGAAACAGAACTATTGCAAATATGTTTCCATAATATGATGTTCCAGATTAAATCCTATTAGAGAATCTGAAAAAGGTAGACTAAATTTAAAAAAAATTCCAGTTGTATATTTGTCAACTTTATATCTACACTGAATATTAAATATGATGCTTGAAAGTAAGATTATTAAAACTTGAACACAGTGTAAATATGGTGACTTTTGGGATAAATAAAAAAATATATATCAGAAACATTATCAGTCATGAATCCAAAAGGTGGGTTAAAGAGATTAAAGAATGGAAAATGTAATGTATGTGATTTTTTAATGTAATAGATATTTGTGGTATGAAAAATTGAGGATGACATTTTATCATGTCAATCCATGGGAGAAAGCTTCAAAGGACATTTGGCAGCCATTAAGCATGGACAAAAATGTAGAATCTGGAATACTTTTTATGGAAATTAATTCTTCAAAAAACTTCCAATTAAAGGAGATATGAACTATATGGCTGTAGATGCATGAAACTGTAATAATTTTGAAGTTTTAAAAATAATGGAACGTGTGTTTTGAATGTCCAAAAGTCAATTTCTTCTGGGAAATTGTTGGAAAACAGAAGGAATTTTCATTTTTGTGAAATATATCAATGCCTAATATAGTATATGGCTAACATCCTGGCCTTGGATAGAATGATACTGAACATACTAATGGTTTGTATGGCTACTGAGTATCATATTTGGAAAGCAAGAGTTAATACATTGCTTTTCAATAAGTTGTAGAACAGTATGGATATTTTAGATTGTATAAAGTGATGTCTATGATATACTGGTCAGGGAGGGTAATGTAGTATTTCTTTGTGATGTTTATTAATTTCTATTGTATTTTTTATTTTTGGATGAATTTGTTTTATTTAGGATAATGCATTTGGGGCACTTTGAATTTTGTATATTTTGTTGTGTTTCGATAAAGTACCCCTACTCTTTAAAAAATCTAGGTGATGTTGAGGGCTCCTACAGCAGCAAGGAAGAGGCTCAAGGTTAGCAGCAGCATAGAGGAGGGGAGAAAAGTTAAGGAGAGTTTGGAGATGGAAAGTCTGAATTTGGAGAAAAAATTGTTTAATATGGAACTTCAAAATGTAAATAGATTCCTGTGCAGTAGATGATATAAATGAGGGGCATTTAGCAGTCTCCATAGAGAAGGAAGCGAGTCTGTTGAACTGGTACAGATAACAGAAGTAGCATCAAAGAGGGCTTGCAGATGAGGATCGGTTAAAATAATCAAGCAGGATGATCCACGCAACAGTTCTGCTGTTTTAAGAGGTGTGAGAGCAGGTAACTTTTTTGGAAGTACTGTGGATGGTAATGTGGAAAGCAACCAGGTGATGCGGCAGCAGAAAATACAGCAATTCAAACATATGCAGCTGTGACAGAAAGTAAATGGGGAAGCAGCTTAGAAGGTCTGGTTTTGTGGTAGCAGATAATGCAATAACTGAATCTTGTGTAGTAGTGACAGCAGGCAAAAAGAAAATGTGCAGCAACAAACTGCAAGTAAAACTGTCTTTTTAAAAAGAAGACAAGACCAACTGTGGGAGTACAAACAAAAAAAAAACACTGTAATAGATATGTATGGGACAATTTGGTAACTCTTCTGGGTTTTAAAGCTCAAGAAATTTGATCTTTTATACAAACTGGGACAGAGACTTTTTGTGACTTAATATTTAAAACTGATGAACTGATGATAAAATTTCTGAAACTGTGTAACAAAAAATGGAGATTTATCCATGGAATAATTATTTGTTTTCTGGTATTAACCTAAATGTAAAAAAACAAATATTTTGCAGTTTAGAACTGATGAATTGGAAGAAGACAATGGTCTGTGTGAAACTATTGATATTACTGTGAAAGTTAGAGATGCAAGAAGGTTATGGACTGGAGGGTAGAGTCTGGAACCTGTTTTGATATTAAAAAATCATGCTGAAACCCTTGCCAAGTGTTGTTAGTGTAGCTTAGATATGGTCATAGATATGCTGGGCATCCTAAATCATGTTTCTTTTAATGGGACCTTTCTTATTTAATTAATGATTGTGGCAAGATTCAATGTGAGCAGTGTGAGGAGAAGACATACAGCAGAAAGGTGTGCACCTGAATGGAGCTTGTGTTTAAAAAAGAAAAAAGGGCACTTTTGGATGGATTGTCAAGAGCAAACTGTAAATAATGAAACAGAAGGGTAAATGAAAGAAAATAGACATGAGGAAGGGCAAGAGGCTGGTTAGATGGTGAACTAGGTGAATTAGAAACTGTAGAAGAAGAAAAATATATTGAGGGGGAAAATGGGGTGAGAGAATGCATGCAGGAAGAGTGGTCAGGAAAAGGGCTGGTATTAATAATTTTTTGAAGTTCTAACCAGTGAAACATATGATTCTGAGGATCAAGTATTATATGTACACGAGCAGAAATAACAAAACAAACATTTAAAAATTTCCCCTAAGCTTAAAAAGAAAGAAAAGCAACAATGTTATAGAGTACTTTCAGTGAATGTGAACCGTATTGTTAACACTGAGCAGGATCGGGATACTGGAATGGTACGCTAAATGTGATGTGGATGTTATACTTTTAGAGGGTACAAGATTCCTGACAAGTAAAAAAAAAAAAAAAAAAAAAAAAAAAAAGACTACAAATGGAAAAATTGTAAGGTGGAAAAAAGTTATGGAACTTAGGAATTGAACCTTGTTCTGGAGTGGCTGTGCTGGGTAAAAAAAAATAAATCCTAGATGTAAGATTGTTAAGGATGGGAAGGTTAACTGTTGTTGATGTGAGGTGGAGAATACTGCGTCCTATAACATGGAACAAATGGACAAAATGTGGAACACATGCTAACAGCTTGCTAATAAATTCAACTAGAAGGTTCACAATATGGTCAAAATGTGTTGCTTTATACATAAAATGTTCTTTTGATGAATTAATACGGTTCAGTATTTACCACGAATTAGCCAAAAGTATTAACACTGCATGTGTGACAGACTTCTTTCAATGTGAAACGGTGAGGGAAATTGACTTTTTAAGCCTCAGAATGAGGAACATTCCTTATAATGAGATTCATTTGAGAGGTATGCTCTTTCTATTAGAGAATTAAGAAACTGGGCTACCCAGCAGGAATAAAAGAGCTACTGGGCTCTCACCTAACCTAGGGATACCTGGATGTCACCCTCCAGAAAGAGTGGAGTGAATGGGTGCACCTAAAAGAGCCACTGTGCATGTCCTTCGCAGGGGGGGGGGCAAAGCTGAGTGTTTTCAGCTAAATATAAATTGTACCTACCATGGCTGTAAGAAAACTAGTCCCTCTGATGTATGTGCGGCTTTACTTAATAGTATAGGAAAATGTTTCCTTCATGCAGCACACTTTTAAATCTTGCAACTGTATTAAGTCTTTTAATACCTTCTCTTGTTACACCCCTCAATAAGGTTTAATTATTGGATTTCTGGAATAATTTCAGTTATAATTCCAAAAGGGACAGAGTAATATGTAATCAATCATTCCCAAATACAGTGTGATTCACCACTGTACATGCAACATCTGCCATTCCTTTTGTTTTCATCATGACTACATCCTCAAATATAGTGTTGTACTTTACTTAAGGTGTTCCACTCATGGGCTGATGGGAAGGATTTCCCTGTTATATGACAAATTCTAGGCTATTGCATGAACAAAGATGATACTATCTTTTTATATGGTCCACATACATAGAGCCACAGATACCCAATTTATTTATTTTTTTAATTTGTTAACCAGAGTAATACATTGATTCACGATATACTTATTTCAGGTATAGGGCAAGTTCCAAAGAAGTATAAACAAAATAAGCAACATATTAAGCATTCTAGAAGAAAGAAAAGAAAACAAAATAACAAAAAAAATCACAATTCGCATTACAGTTGTAGAAAGGGTAGTCCATTACCAGGATGGAAAGAGGAGTTTGAAATGACATGAGCTACATGTGGGCATGTACATTGAGATGTTTGAAGAGGTGGTGTTTCAATTGCAGATGGAAGTCTGTGTAATTGGGGTCTTCTCTAAGGCAGGTAGAAAGAGACTGCATTAGGGCAACAACATGGGAGGTAAAGGTGTATTTAGTCTTATTTTGGTTATGAGAGTTAGTCTCTCTCAAGCTGCTCCAATCTCCTAAGCTTATAACTACATGTTTTTAATACATTTAGCAGCCAGAGTGTAGAATGTTTCCAGGTGTATGAGTTGGGAGGCAAGTAAGAAATCGGATCCATGTTTAATGGTGAAACATATGGCTTTGGAAAGTATGAAGCAGTGATGCTATTTTTGAGGAGAGTTCATTGTGAAGGCCATATTCCAGCTTTGAGAGGAATACCCCTTCTTGCTAGTTTACTGAGGTGTAAGGGGAAATGTTACTGACCCAGAAAAGTTGTTTATTTTGTGTTTCTGTGTTTTTTCACTATCCGATCGAGGATTGGGTAAGGGTTCAACCAAATCCCAAGGTACTTGAAGGGGAAGGATGTTTCAGTAGTGGGGATGTTTAAGTCAGTAATGTGGAGAATATTTAA
The DNA here is from genome assembly GCF_019279795.1 of Protopterus annectens. Taxonomy (NCBI): domain Eukaryota; kingdom Metazoa; phylum Chordata; order Ceratodontiformes; family Protopteridae; genus Protopterus; species Protopterus annectens. Next base: position 98,295,779 of record NC_056747.1, read on the forward strand.
AAATTGGAAAAACAAATTGTCTCCTACTTTGAAAGAATTTATAGGTATTGCAACTGAAGTATGCCAACTGGAACTTACAATCAAGATGAGAACAAGAATGGCCACTTCTTACAACACCTGGATGAAACTTAAAGAATTGCTAAATAATAAAGAATATGTCAATAACAAAGACTATAACATGCATATTTAGAATTTTGGATATACACCTTTGTAAATGGTTATCTTAGTTGTTTTGATATTCTTTTTTTATTAGTTTAACAAATTTCTATCTATATTAAATGTATATTATCAATTGCTAAACTAATAAAATATTAGACAAAAAAGTAATGTGGAGAGTATTTGAAGATCTGACAATATTGGGGTGTACTACATAGCATGGCTTCGGTTTTAGTGGGGTTAACAATTTGTGATATATAATCCAATTGTTTAGTGAATAGAGGTCTGCTTGTAGTTATGATTGAATGTCCGGGAAACTTTGGCTTGATCTGCATATGGCCATGCCATCTGTGTGAAGAAATATAGATAGGTGGGTTAAGTCAAAAGGGAGGTGGTTGTTAATAAGAAAAAAACAAAAGGGGGCAATAATGATAAGAAAAAGAGGGGGCAATTATGAACCCGTGTGGGACTCCAGTGTGAAGGAGAGCTTTGTTGAAGACAGAAGTTACTATTTTTTTTTTTTACGTAGAAATGCCTGTGTTGTGTAAAGGTCTTTAAACTATGCGATAACATCTGAGCTGATTCGCACATTTAGCAGTTTAAAGTAGAGAGGACTGTATGCAAGATCAAAGGCTCCAGCAAGGTCTCTGAAGAGAGCACCAGTCAGGCTGCTATTTTTGGGGCTGCACTATGCCGTCAAAACACCATCTCATCGAATACCACATCGATACATATTCAGCAAAATACACTTCTGTGATTCTAATTGGCCAACTACAGAATTTTGCCCTTTTCTCCACTGTAGTGCGATCTTTGAGTTGGTATATTTAGTTGTGGGAGGTGCAGCCCCCCACTAGGGTGGGTTTGGTTTAGGTAGATTTAGTTCCGTTGGGTTGTGGGGCAAGTATTTGTTTGCCCTTTAAGTATTCAGCAAATTGCGGAAGTGAATTTCCCTAAATACGTCTCAACGATGTGGTATTTGATGTGATGGTGTTTGATGGCATAATATAGACCTGTTTTCTGCATTCAATAATAGAGTCCAGAAAGCTGCTGCTGTTCTTCTTCTTGACCAGAACCAATGCTGGTCAAGTAGAAGAATGTGGTATTTTTTCAAATCATTCTGTGAGTTGCTTATAGATGATTTTATCTTGCAGTTTACCTAAGGTAGGAAAAAATGGAAATGATATGCATTTGTGGGAAGCATTTGTTTAGGAAGAGGTTTGATTTGGGTGCTTTATTTTGTATGTAAGATGTTTGAGCGAGGCAGAGATTGTAAAGTGAGTGGGTGGGAGAATCAGTTGTGCTCTCCAGTGAAACAAATTAACAAAGAGTATAAGTTGTCTGATTCGGGAGGGGGGGGGTGTTAATATTTTTTTTCCAGCAGCGTGGTAATATCTTTAGATTTTATATTCTTAAATTGGTAGAATAAATGGGGAAAGTAGAAGGAAAGGTTTCTTAGGGTGAAGGATTTTGATAGTGTTGGGGTGCTGAATTCTTTGAGGAAGTCTTAGAACAACAGCTCTGTTCTTCCTCACTGGACAAAGTTAGATGAGGCTGTGTTTTATGCAGGTTTATGCCCTGTAATTAGGTTGACTTCTCTCCATGATTGTTTTGTCTTGTGTAAAATAGAGGTTTGCTTTGCTCTGTGATAGAACTCTTTGTGTTTGTCAATGGTCTATTTAGCTAGGTTATGCAGTGAGGTGAAAATGGAGTGATTTTTCTATGGAGGGGTTTTGTTTACATGACTTTTCGGCTTCATCCCCAAGTTTCAGGAGTTGCTTAATTTCTTTTGATAACTGTGTTGTATTGATGGTTTTTACATGGTCTTTTAAGGTGAGCAAAGAATTTGTATTGTAGAGCGAGAACGGTTTCCATGAGAGTAGCTGCTTTGTTGCTTGGAGAGCATAGAAGAATGGTGAAATGTGGAGAGCTGTGATTTTAGGTTGGGGATGATGGTGGACTTCATCCTTAAGAGTTTTGAGATTATTGGGAGTTTGACCTTGGTGATTTTGAAGTTAATAGGGCAGTGGTCATTAAATGAGGAACGTAGGCTGTTTGTGGAAAGGTTTGTGATATTGAGGTCTAATGCTGAGTGGTTTGATTTCACTTTAGCATGTGTAAATTGAGCGATTAGTTGAATTTAAGCAATGGTCAGCTGCGAATTCAGTCACATCTGAGGACTAATGGACACTATAGCTGAGGTTAAAGTCACCTGGGTTAATGATATTTTTAGTTCTTTAGTGTAGACTTCAGAGTTGCAGAAATGAGATTTGATCTTAGACTATGAGGGTGACAGATAATGTTATTGCTAATCTGAAGGGGGGGCTGACTTTGTGTGAAGAAAACTTTAGTAGTATCCATTTTGGATGAGAGTTGAAAGGGGAATTAGACTGTCCTAGAGTATTTGGTCTGAGATGGTAATGGAAACAAATTTGTGAGCCACTTCCATTTTTTTTTTACCTAGCTTGGAATTGTGAACATATTTAAGAAATGGAATGGTGGTGAAAGTTAGGGGAGTCGTGTTTGAGCCATGATTCAGTTACTGCTATTGTACGAGGGCTGTGCTTGGAGATTAGGGCATTGATTTGATCAAATTTATTATTGATACTGTTTGCATTTAAAAAGAGCTGGTGGTTGAGAACAGTAGGCTGCTGGGAAAGGTGTGGTGTTGTAGAGACTGGTGGGCCTGGGTTTGGCTTGGTGTTTCCTCTTAAAGGAAAATTTCACCTTCTTCTACATTTTAACTCCATTCTTAGTTTGCTTTTCTCCCTACAGTGTGATTCCAGTTCATAGGTGTGTACTAGGCTAATGGCCCTGGAGCCTATATAAGCCTAGCTCAAGCAGATTCCCTGGCATCATGCCACCCAAAGTTAGTTCCCAGTGCCCCTGTCAAGCAAGGCCACTGAAGTGATCCCTAGGGTGAACTTCTTAGTGCCCATCCACTCGTCAAGATTTCTCTTAAAGAGGCCCAGTGAAGTGCTCTGCTTGACATGAGTGGGAAGCTTGTTCCAGAGTATGGGAAGTCTCTGGGTTAGGAACCTGTCCCTCTAGCATGTTCTGTTTATTGTGGTAATGAGGTTTACGTCCTTGGAGCGTGTGGCATGGAGAAATTGGGATTTCTTTAGGTGTAGCATATCTAGCAGCTCTGGGTCAGACATGGCTTTGTAGGTCAAGCAGAGATTGCCTCTAAGTAGGCGATAAGAAACAGAGTATAGCTGGAGTTTTTTTTTTTTCTGTCCATATAAGGCATGTGTTTAAGGCCTAAGATCCTCTTAGTGAGGGAGTTTTGTGGCCTTTCCAGTTGTTGTAGGTGTCTAGTGAGGCACATACCAAATGAGGCATTGTATTCTATAATAAGTCTAATGAGGGATGAGTAGAAAGGGATTATTTTTATTTATTTATATTATTTTTATTTTACATTTGTTGACTGGGATAGTCCAACTGGATTCATGTCCATTTTCAGTGGAGGCCCGGGGAGAGAAGCTCCAACGTAAGCAGATACAATAAAAACAATGAAAACATATTACAAATATGGTATAGACAAAGAATACATAAGCAAACATAAATAGACAAGTTCAACAGATTAGAGTTACTCCCTGGTGACAGTCAGGGGTAAGTTTAACAGTAATCTGATTAATAGATTTTTCACTTTCTTGATGAGAGTTAGCTAGGCTTGTTGCAGTGGCAAAGCCAGTTTAGTGCCAGATGTTGTTGTCTAGTTTTAAATTGGCATAGGGAGGAGAGCAAAGTTATGACCTCTTTTTTCCTGGATGAGAAACCTTTTGTAATGAGATGTGCCACACAGAAGGACTTTCTGATTGCAGTGGCAATGTGGTTATCAAAGGAGAGGTTGCTGTCAACTTGTGTTCCCAGGTCTCTTATCACACCTTTGATGTTTAGTGGACTACCACCTATGTGGTAGTTCATGGGCACCATATTTTTCCCAAAGGGAATGACAATGTACTTTTTGGCATTGAGGTTAGGGCCATGGTTCTGGCACCAGTCATTGGTGTCAGTGAGGCCTTTTTGTAGAATGTCTACATCGGATGGAGAATCAATAATGGCTCCCAGTTTACAATCATCTGTGAACTTGGTCAGCCAGAGTCCTTTTGTGTTGGTTAGAACTTCAGAGAAGTTTATGCCAAACAGGAGAAGACCTAGAAGGACCGATCCCTGTGGGACACCATTTGTGACTGGTGGGTAGTCAGATTTCGAGTCCGCTACTTTCACAGTGTGGGTTCTATCAGTGAGCCATTTGGCAACCCATATTATGACATAGGGGTTTATGCCTAGTTTAGTGAGTCTATCCATGATTCCTCAGTGAGGGATGGTGTCGAAGGCCTTGGCAAGATCTAGGTAGGCTGTGTGAACTACCATGCCCTCATCCACAGATCCGGTGACGGACTCGAATAAGTCTGTCAGGTTGAGCAGGCATGATCTACCTTTCACAAACCCAAACTGCATGGGGTCCAGAGTTTAGAGATTCCCTATGTCCTTATTTATAAGGTCCATGATGATGTGCTCCATATCCTTACAATTCAGACTCATCAGGCTAATGGGGCGGTAGTTCCCAGGGTCTGTAGATGCTCCCCCTTTGTGGAGTGGGATTACCATAGCAGTGTGCCATTTTGTAGGAACAAAGCCTGAAATGAAGCTGTTATTGAACAGGGTACTCGAGTGTGGTTCCAGTTCACTTTGTAATTCGTGTAGAACATAGCCAGGGATATTATCAGGTCCCATGGAAGCTGTATTCTTGGCTTTGGACAGTGCGTTTTTTACCTCTGTAGCTGTGATAATAGGGACTTGGCATTCCTCAGGTATTGTGATAGGCCCTTTAGGGGGTGAAAGGGGGGTAAAGTTCGCACCGAACCTGTCAGCCAATATGTTGGTAATATCAGTTGTTTCTGTATATGTATTGTCATTGTGCTGTAACTCAGAGCAGATCTGAGTATTGCCATATAAATTCTTGACATAGCTATAGAATGCCTTGTAATTGTCTTTAGAATCTGCAGCAATTTTGATTTCATAGCTAGCTTTAGAGGATTTGATCATGGATCTCCGTTTTTTGTTGAGGCTGACAAGGGAGTTTTTCCAGTCTTGGGATGTCACCCTTTTCTGCAACTGTTTTTTTTCTTCTGTTGTAGAGTTTGTTTATGGTGGGAGACCACCAGATTAGCTTCCTTTTTTTGGGAGTAGAGTGTCTTGGTTCTGTTTGGTATGAACCGTTCCATGCACTTGTGTATGTCCTCATACAGTGCATTGGTGTATGATTCAGTCATGCACTTATCTTCCATTTGCATGGGTGTTGTGAAGTTAGCTATCTCTGTTTTTAGAAGTCCAAAACTGGCTTTGGAGAATTTTTTTACAGTGGTTTCCTTTGTGGGGTGGGTGGGTGGTGAGAGTGGGATGTGGATATCCATGGTGATTAGCTTGTGGTCAGATCTGACAAGGGAGGAATTGATTACTGGTGTATAGCAATGGTCGCACATGTTAGTAATGACCAGGTCAAGGATGTTTCTACCCCTGGTGGTGGTAAGAATGAGTTGGTCCAGGGTGTTGGAATTAATGAATTCCAGAAAACTTTGAGCAAGTGTGTTGGTACATGAGTAATTTTGCCAGTTAATGGAGGGGTAGTTAAAGTCTCCCAGTATAACGTTATTGGGTTGTACCCTAATATTTTCCAGTGAGTTTAGGAATGTGGAGTTGGGAGTCTTGGGGCATGGTGGGGGATCTATAGCAGGCTACAACCTGGATTGCAGTTTTACCCAGTGTTAGTTGTACCTGAAGTTTCTCTGATGTGTTATGTTGGGCTACTAGTCTGGAGGTGTGCATATCCTGTATGAATATGGAGACACCACTGCCTTTAGTGCTTCGGTCCAGGTTTAGGGGCTGAAAAGGTGTGGTATCAATTATAGCCAGGTAGTGCTGGGGTACTCTCCGGAGCCTTGAACCAAGTCTCGGTCACTGCACAGATGTCAATGTTCTCTATTTTAAGGAGTGCTTTGAGCGAGTGCATTTTGAGATTTAGGCTTCTAGCATTGAGTAGCATGCCCCTCAGATTTAATTTGCTTGTAGCTGTCATGGTGGAAATTTTGTCTTCAGGACATTGCCTAAAAAAGGCACTATAGGGGTGGTAAGAGCCTTGGCCAGTATCTGAAATCCCTGGGGTGGCAGGTGCAGGCCATCTTTGGCGAAGCATCGAGGTCTGTCGATCATGCCATCCCAGGCATACAGATACTGGATCCCCTTAGAATGACACCAGAAACTTAGCCAATTGTTGAAATCATTAATTTTCTGCTTGTACTGTGGTATCATTCTGGGTGATGGTAGGATGCTACTCAAAGTTAGGGTCACACCTGCCTGGCTACAAGATCTGAGAGCTCCTCTGTCTCTTTTCGTGTAATCCAGGCAGGTACGTCTCAGGTCATTCACACCACCATGGACAATGACAGAGTCATATTTGTACCTGTAGTGGAGTGACCCAAGTGCATGTGTTATGTGGCGGATCCTGGCACCTGAGAGGCAGTTGACCATAACTTTCTCCTTATTCAACCTAGTGAGTGGGACATCAGTGTGCCTTACTATTGTCACCTATGCATTGGGTAAGTTGTTTTGGCTTATGGGCTTTGGTTGAGTGGCACACTGTTTATGTGAGCTATGTGTCTCATGGTTTGTGCTAGGATGTGGTGGTTGTTTGCCTTTCTGCCTCAGAGGTCTCTGTTTGGGCAGATTTTTATTGAAAGCCTCCGCAAAAGTAGGTGTGTGTTTTGTGTTACTATGTGATGGTTGTGGTGATGTATGTTCTGGAGGGCTATGTGTTGAATGTGATGTGGTGAAGCTTTTAACCTTTGGGTCTATATTACAACGTCACACTCACAGGAGTTCAAACATTGTAATATCGAACCGTGATGTTTAAAACCCAATAATTATGAAAACACAGAACTGCGATTTATTTTTCCCAGGGAAAAAAATTGCTGTTCCGTTACAAAAAAATAAAAATAAAACCACTTGCACTTTAAACTTAAAGTGGGGGGTTTCACCCCCACACACCCCAACATGAGGTGCTGTGCCCCCCACACCCCCCTACTTAAATATACCAACTCCAAGATTGTACCACAATGGAGGCAATAGCAAAGCCCCAAAAATGACCCACCGATTTTTTTCCCTGGGAAAAAATATCGGTGTGCCGTGGCTTCACTGTTTTCATATTTCGGACTTTTGGGTTTGATATTACAACGTTCAAACTCCTGAGAGTTCGATGTTGTAATATAGACACTTAACCTTCTCCTCTTGACTGGCTAATCCATTCATGGCTGGAGAGTGATTGATTGGCTTCCAGTTATATGTGCATCTCTCACAAGTCATAGTGTTGGGAGGTAAGAGGAGAGGGTTGTCTGTGTACATGAGGCAGTTGCTACATTGCCTCAGGATGCCCAGGTTCACCAGGTTAACAGGGGAAAGCACAGGGAACTGACCTTTAGACATGCCTGGAGGATACAAGTCCAATATATTAAGTACTGAAGCCTTTTACAGGAAAAATGTCACTCAAAGTGTCTGAGTCTGTACAGAGCACTGCTAAACACTTGAGGTGAAACTAATACGTAGACCCTGAAAATTTAAAGATGAAGGTACCTGAAACCTGCTTGTAGTTTCCTCACTTTAGTATTAAAGGAAGGGAAAAAAAAACACCCACATTTTTTAAAGCTTAACTTCTCACATAAGTTGCAGAGGAATTTGTCTACACCTCCATGACATACCACAGCCAAAGACCAATTTGTAGTCAGGAGCTCAGGCTGCTGTAAACAAGACCAAGAGGTGTGAAACTGATGTTCTTCGTCTTACATTGCTGCAGTCATGACCTGTGGGTAGTCCGCTGTCCTCGGTCGGCCCGAATACCAAAGGGCTAGGCTGGCGTCGGTCATTGTCGCTTAGAGCTGACGTCAGTACGCAGTAGTACTTAAGCGCATGACCGACGCCATATCCCCAGTCTTTCTTGCCGCGTGGTCCGAAGCAGAAGCAGTGTTTGCGAGTGCCATTCGGCGTTCTGAAATTTTCATTTACCGAGTTTCAGACCGAAGACCAAGTTGGGCTAAGTACCCCGTTGGGGAAATTTTTGTTTTTTCTTGCCTCAGTTATCAGGATGTCAGAAAAAGTTTTTAATTGCATTTCTTGTGGGAAACAGATACCTCATAGGGATTATCATTCTCTCTGCATTCCTTGCTTAGGGCCTGAGCACGACGTAGTCGGGTGTCGCTTTTGTGCTAGATTTAATAAGCGCATCATTAAGCGACAGTTAGACTGTGCCATGCTTGTTTTCGGTAAGCGGTGTAACTATAACATGCCGTCGGATCCTCCGACGGCCGCTACCGCTAAGAAGCGTAAGGATAAATCTTTGAGATCTAAACCGGATGAGTCGTCCGTTGCGGACGCCGGTTCTTCGGAGCCTCCGGTTGAATCTATGGATCCTGCCGAGGGTTCGGCTGAATCCCAGGGGGAACCTTTACTTTTACATGGATTGGCCTCTCAGGAGTTAGGACAGGCCGAGGGTGCTTTTCAGGTTTCAGTAGTTCCATCCTTACAAAAGGTTATTAGGCCTTCTACTTCAGTGGCTAAAGGTCATGCTAAGGCCAAACCTGGTCTTGTTGGACCTGGTCATTATTCTAGCTCTCCAGCCCCTGTTCCTAAAAAACATATGTTGAAAATGGCGGAGGACTTGATTACTTTGATCAGGGGTTCTATGCCCCCCCCAGAGAAAAGGCCTAGGGTGGAGGCAGATTTAGAGGGAATGGATCATTCCTCAGACTACTCTGATTCCTCAGCTGAAGAAATTCAGGATTTTCCTTCCTATTCTGATTCGGATGCAGAGGACTCCTGTCCTTCTGCTTCTCCTCCAGAAGATTTTTCCTTTTCTGAAACTTTACATACCATGAGGGAGCATTTCAAGTGGGAAGGTCAAGATTTTTCAGATTCTCGGAAAAGGCTTAGGGAATTTTGTTTCTGCCACAACATAGGCCCTTGGCTATTCCTCCTGTCTTAGATGTTGTTCAGGATGTGTTTTCTGAATCTTCCCTTAATCCTGATTCTCTGCCTCCAGCCCCTGTTAAGCCTGACAGGTATTACAGAGTTCCAGAAGCACATAAGTACTTGTATAAGAGTCCTAGGGCTGATCCGGAAACCATTATTCAAGGCCCTAAGGGTGTTAGGGCTTCTGTGGCTAAAAATCCAGTCCCTTTGGATAAAGATTCTAGGGCGTTAGACAGGTGGGGGAAAAAAGTGTACACCTCTCTCGTTAGCTATGAGGGCTTTGAATTGCCAATTTCATATGCTGAAGTATCAGAACTTTTTGTTAGGCCAATTGAAATCTAAGGTGGATGCTTTATCTGAGGGTATAGAGTGTAAGGAGCTCCAGGAGTTGGTTCATGCATCAGATCAAGTTGGCAAGCATTCTTTGCAGTGTGGTTTTGATGCTCTTCAGGCTTCTTCTAGGGTGGCTGCTACAGGTTCAGTTATTCGTAGACATGCCTGGCTTAAGGATCAAAATTTGTCAGAACATGTAAAGGCTCGAATTTTGGATGCTCCTCTTCAATCTGAAGTTCTTTTTGGTCCTCCTGTGGAATCAGTTTTGAAAAAGATGGAGGATAAGGCTAAGTCTATGCAGACGGTCAAGGATTTTTTGCAGGTGCAGCCCCCTAAGTTTAGTAGGAATTGGCCTGCTAGGGGATGGTCTTATCCTTCTTCGGATTATCAGCCTAAGGGCAGGTCTAGACGTGGTAGAGGCAGGGCTCACGCTCAGGGTTCCTTCAGACCTAGTTCTTGGAGTTCTCCTGCACAGTCTTCTGGTGAGGGCAGGGGTCAGCCCTTTCGTAAGCAGACCCAATGACCTGTATCTTCCGCTGCCAGACCCCCCCTTACTGGCAGCTCCTCTAGGAGGAAAGTTGGGACTTTTCAAAGAAAGCTGGAATTTGATCACCCAAGACAAATGGGTGTTGGATATAATAAATCGAGGTTACAAATTTTATTTTCACACTTTTCCTCCTTTCAAAGGCATGCCGGATGTGCCTCCTCAGCAAAGGCTGGAGGCTCAGAAGCAGATTTCTTTACTTTTGCAGATGGAGGCAATTCAGGTGGTCCCTCCTTCAGAAGTAGGCCTAGGATTTTATTCCGCCTATTCCTGGTGCCAAAGAAAGGAAACACTTGGAGGCCAATTCTGGATTTGTCCATTCTCAACACCTACCTAGAAATTCCAAAGTTCAAGATGTTAACATTACAACAACTTCTGCCTATGATAGGCAAAGATCATTGGATGGTAACCCTGGATCTCAAAGAGGCCTATCTTCACATCCCTATCAAGCCCAGCTGCAGGAGATTCCTGAGATTTTGGGCTGGCACTTCACATTATCAATTCTCTGCATTGCCCTTTGGCTTATCTACTGCACCCAGGGTGTTCACAAAAGTTCTGGCTCCTGTGATTGCTTTCTTCAGACAGGGAGGAATACAAATTTATCCTTATTTGGACGATTGCCTGATTCTTGCTCAAAACAAAGACAAATTACTACAGCATCTCCGGTATGTAATGACAGTTTTAAGGTGCTTAGGGTATACTGTGAATGAAATAAAGTCCAGTCTAGTGCCCTCTCAGGACATGTGCTTTCTGGGTGTGAGACTGAATACAGCCTCTCAGATGGCATTTCTGACCCCGGACAAACAAAGAACTCTTCCTCTCTACTTCCAGCAGTTATCAGTAATGTCCAGGCTGACTGCAAGGACAGTCCTCCAAGCCTTAGGGTTCATGGCATCTTGCATTCTAGTACTTCCCAATGCCAAACTGCATATGAGGAAGCTACAATGGTATCTCAAAAGTGTGTGGGCTCAACACTGCCACAGTTTGGACACTGTCATTCGGATTATACCTTGCATCCAGAAAGAATTACTTTGGTGGGCTCAGGAATGTCACCTAAACAAGGGACTCTCTGTGTCCAGACCAGAGGCGAGTCAGATCCTAACGACGGATGCCTCGGACTTGGCTTGGGAGCACACTTCAATGGAAAATGGATACAAGACATGTGGCCTCCCAAACTACTACATTTGCATATCAACATGAAAGAGATGTTAGCAGTTCAATTTGCTTTGATGGCATTCAAGGAACTCCTTCAGCCAGGACAGGTGTTGATACAAACAGACAACACAACAGTCATGTGGTACATCAACAAGCAGGGGGGAACCCATTCTTACCCTCTTTGCAGACAAGCAATGATTTTATGGGAGACTGCTCTGGGTTTGCGTATCAATCTTCAAGCAAGGTTTCTGCCAGGAGCACAGAACTCCCTAGCAGATATTTTGAGCAGACAAATGGTGGATCCCCACGAGTGGAAACTGGATCCTCAGATTTTCAAACAATTGACTGTGGCTTGGGGAACTCCAGACATAGATCTATTTGCTTCCCCACTAAATTTTCAACTTCCAAAATTTTGCACAAAGATGTTCCACCCAGATGCTTGGAAAGTGGATGCTCTGTCTTTCAGTTGGAACAACCTTCACGTTTATGCTTTTCCTCCTCTGCCTCTTCTCCCCAAGGTACTCTTGAAAGTCAGACGGGACAAGCCTTGCATGATTCTAATAGCACCAGACTGGCCACGTCAACATTGGTATCCTCTGCTGAGGAGTTTAATCCAGGAGCCTCCTTGGCCTCTGCCACAGATTCCTCATTTGTTGTCCCAGTCAAACAATCATTTTCTCAATGTTCAGGTGCAGTCCCTCCATCTGACAGCCTGGCGTATTCTGTGATGGAGCCTGGGGTCTCAGCTTCCTCAACAGGTTTTAGATGTCATTTTGGAAGCTAGGCCTAGCACTAGAAAAGTTTATGCTGATAAATGGAAGAGATTTTTCTTTGGAGCACTGCAAAGGGTTTTGATGTTTCAGTGCCTAATTTGAGTTTTGCACTACAGTATCTTACTGAATTACTGGACAAGGGTTTGTCATTCTCTTCTGTGAAGGTTCATGCTGCAGCCATTTCTGCTCACTATGATTGTGACCCTCCTTTATTTTCCCATCCTTTGTTCAAACAATTTCTTAGAGGGGCAAAGAATATAAGACCCCCACGTAGAGCTCCTACTCCTTCCTGGGATCTCGATTTTGTTTTGGAGAAACTTACTTTACCTCCTTTTGAACCTGCAGCTACGTCTGAACTGAAGTTTTTGTCTTGGAAGACTGCTTTTTTGTTGGCCATTACTTCTGCTAGGAGGGTATCTGAATTGCAGGCTCTCATGGCAGTTGAACCTTTTTTGATATTCCATAAGGATAGAGTTTCTTTGCGGACTAACCCTACTTTTATGCCTAAAGTGATTTCTAGTGTGGCCTTGAATCAGTCTATTCATTTGCCTACTTTTTATGCTGAACCCCAAAATAAAGGGGAAAAAGTCTTGCATTCTTTGGATATCCATAGGCAGTTACTACTTGAACAGAACTAAGGAGTTCAGACAGACTCAACAGTTATTTGTTTCTTTTGCTTTGAGTTCACAGGGGAAAGCTGTTTCTAAGCAGACTATTTCAAAGTGGATTGGTCATTGTATTGCCTTTTGTTATTCACATCATGGGAAGGATGTCCCTGCTGGGATCAGGCCTCATTCTACTAGGGCTACTGCCACTTCTACTGCTTTTTTGAGGGGTGTAGCTACTAAGGATATTTTGGAAGCAGCTACTTGGAGTTCTGTACACACTTTCACTAAGCATTACCATCTCCCTCTCTATTCCAAGTCCAGGGCTGGGTTTGCCACTGCAGTTTTACAGGGCATGTTAGCAGCCCCTAATTCTTTGTAATTTGCCAGCCTCCCTTTTCCTTTGCTTTGGGATTCTACCCACAGGTCATGACTGCAGCAATGTGAGACGAAGAACATAGTACAGTTTTGTACCTACCATAAATGTAGATGTTCGAGGATCTACATTGCTGCAGTCCAATTTTCCCTCCCTCCTTCCCCCCTCTATAGGTTGGGGTTGCTGGGTTTCATTTGGAGATATTCTTTGCTTACACACTGGGGGTTGTTGGGCTTTTACTATTTTTGGCTTTGGCCTTTCCTTTTAGGCCTTCTGACATCTGGGGCAAGAAAGACTGAGGATATGGCGTCGGTCATGCGCTTAAGTACTACTGCGTACTGACGTCAGCTCTAAGCGACAATGAGCGCCGCCAGCCTAGCCCTTTGGTATTCGGGCCGACCGAGGACAGCGGACTACCCACAGGTCATGACTGCAGCAATGTAGATCCTCGAACATCTACATTTATGGTAGGTACAAAACTGTACTTTTTCCACTGTCTTTATTGCAGAGAGGAAGACAACCCGCACTGATTCACTGCTGCTTCCAATGCAGCCATGCCTTTCAAAGCAAAACAGTGCAATTGGATCAGTCAGTGGTTCAAAGGCAGTTGTCACATCTTTTGACAAATTTACATAAGCAGCATCACAGTATTGAAATGCTAAGCCTTAAACTTTAAATGTTTGTTTATACTATTATACTTTTTAAGATGACTTCAATGTAGCATCAAAGATGTCCGTGTCATTTAGAAAAAAGACAGAAAATATTTTTCTTGTAATTCTTATAAACTATCTGCACATTTACCAAAGTGTAGGGGAGGGGCTGTCAATTCATCTTGGACTACAAAAAGGTACTTTGAACAAAGGCCTGCAATTTAGCTGTATAACTACTTAGTATACTGTAAAACTGGCCCTGAGACACGCAAATGAGGGCCATTCTAGAAATAAAAGAAGCAGTCTTGTTAGACAGTATATAAGATGACAGGGGCTGACACTAATCCCATTATATGTTAATGGAATGGGAATACACCACTACTTTATTTCTAGTATGACTCGTATAAAGCTGACTTGAAATGGATTATGGGAAGGAGGCTTGAAGAAAAATAAGATCACATTGATATGTCAAGTCCCATTGACTGGGCATTTTGCAGAAAACATATTCAAATTCTATGAGAAGCAGTCAGAATAATTTGGAGATGTTAAAAAACTTATAGTGAAAATTTTTTTTTTTGGTTGTGAGGTGGAGTTTTCATTTAAGAGAAGGATGAGTGTGATGGTCAGTAATTGCAATGAAACTTTATGAATGTTTAATAGAGTATTTCTTATGGTTGGATATTTTGTGGTTGGTGGAAATTAATGAGAGACTGGGGTAGAGTTTTAGCCTGGTTATAAAGACTGGGTTTAGCATGTATGGTGTCGCTCTGGAGGAGTGAGTCCGGAAGGAATTAGTCAGTGTAGTAGGCAGTGTTTTTTTTTTCTTTTTTTTGTGGAGAGGAATTGGAAGTGGTGAGATTGGGAGAATAGTATAAGGATGGTGATGTGAATTCGTACAGCAGTTGTATTCATTATAGTGGAGAAACTGTGGAAAGTAATACTAACACAGAGAGGGTTGGCAAATGTAGAGGGTTATTAAAGTATGTGATTGAGAAAAATGCTCAGTATATTTTATATTTGAGTAGAGAACCTGACTAGCTGGTGGCTATGTTGTGTGTTGAAAATGGGGTTGTCACTTTCAGAAGTTATTTAAATTTGAGTATCACTGTATTCCGTTTACATGTGATGTCTTCAGTGGAAACTTCTGTTTGTTTTTATATCCCAAAACATCCTTTATTTTCAGGAGCATGAAACATAAGTGTCATTGTAGGACAAGTTTTTAAGTTGTACTAAGCACTCTCCTTGTCTTTTCTGATGTTATCTGCAAATTTCAGTTTACTTCTGTTATAATAAAATTTGTTCTTTCAAATATACTGCAATTAACAATGCTTTAAATACAAGGATTTGTTCTGAGTAAGTCACAGCCATACAGTAAGTACTGGACTTTATACAGTACAAAACATAATACTATTGTAATGACACACGTGCATGATGTCTTGCTGTATTATGTATCATTTAAGTAGTAAACACACTGACATTTTAATGTCCTCCAAACTGGTGTGCATATATGCACCATTAGCGCATGTTAACCTTTACTCAAACTGCACTTTATGAATGTCTAAACATGTCTGTTGAACTTAAATGTGTCAGATACTGTTTTGCTTAATGTTTTAAATGACTGTGAATAATTATGCCTACTATAACTGGGTCTATATCAGAAGACCGAATGGAAATAACAACGAACGGCAAAGCATTGAAAAGACCGGACCTCAAAGTTCTGTTTGTGAGATTGCGGTACAGTGAACATTGGACTATTTGCCC
Source organism: Protopterus annectens (assembly GCF_019279795.1). Classification (NCBI taxonomy): domain Eukaryota; kingdom Metazoa; phylum Chordata; order Ceratodontiformes; family Protopteridae; genus Protopterus; species Protopterus annectens. The sequence goes on from NC_056747.1 coordinate 98,311,153, forward strand.
TTTCTTCACTGTAGGGCAATCTCGGAGTTGGAATATATATTTAGCGGGGGGGGGGGCACAGCCCCCCACAACAGCAAGTTCGAGGACCGGTCTTTTCAATGTTTTGCCGTCCGCTACTATTTCCATTCGACCTTCTGATATAGACCCCTATAAACTTCCCTTTCAAAAACTAATTATTGATGCTGATAACTAATCCATCAGGCAGCATTTAAATACTTTATCCATTTTGTAAAATATAATAAAGTTTAAAATAGTTGGTGCAAAAAGTCTCTGACTGCAAATACAATACATTTCACACTTGGGATTTATCTGCTCTTTTACAGAATGATTTAAAGCATATCTGTAACTTTGGCATGCCATAATAATTTTATCTAAATACCTAGCGTAGCATCCTTACTGACATTTATATAAACCTAAGGAAAAAATATATAGAAATCTGGTATCTAGACCACCTCAAACAACACAGAAGGCCAAATCTACACTTAAGTTAAATACTTTAATCAAACCACTAGAAATGAAATGGTCTTATAAATTCTGGAACGTTGAAGTAAAAGGATAAAAAAAACAGTGACAACAACTATTCATTTAAAAATAGCTTTACCATCAAATGGACTCTGTTCTAATTGCCTAGGCTAACTAAAATAAAATAAATAAATACAATAAAAATAATAAATCCTAGCATACTCCTCATTACACCACTGACGTATGACAAAAGTTAACTGTTACTTAAAAAATACATCTAAACTATAATAGAAAAGCAAACCTAACGCGATCCATTCATAAAAATCGAATGCGAACTAAGTATGAAATTTTCTTTCTAAACCTATAGTACAAGATGGTTTGTGTATCATGTACCAGTGTTTACATACATAAATACTGTTTTTTTTTAACTAATCTGTAGTCTGTGGTGTGATTTGGTAAAAGCCTGAAGTTAAAGCATCGACATGATGTTTCTTTGTGGAACCTCTATGAGCATTTTCTCGTCAGATTTGATGTAGACCCCTTCAAATTCCATATAAATAAGCAAAACAGAACCAATATAGAACCAATCAAAAACAGCCAAAGCACCCAGCTTCCTTAATAATAAAGATGTTAACAATACCATCATAGAAGCTGCTGCATTCTTCAAATAACCATGGCATCTGGCTAGACCAGTCTCGCAACCTTCAACTGCACACTCAAAACGCAAGCAAAAAGAGCAATGCACTACTGCTGTGGGCGGACAAGCTATCACCCGCTCTGTCTAAGCTAGATAAAGCTGTCATAGGCAGAGAAGTGCTATTATCTCAACTCTAACATGAACTAACCATAATAGCTGCAGCCTCAAATAAAAATGCCACCACTTTACAAACTATCTTCAATAAAGTCTGCTAGTTCATTACCAATTCCCTCAATAATGAACACCACTGCATGACTCTCGCCAAAGCTAAATGACTCACAGTACATTTGAGAGTCAACCTCCTACTGGGATCACTAATTCACAAGGTCCTTTCTCCTGAGACATCTTCCACTCTCACTCACAAACTTTTGACCAAACCCCTCACATATACTCTCATGGGTGTCTCTCAATTTCAACCCACCCTACAACTCCAAAAAGTAAACTTTATTGCACTGACCATGCATTCTTCATCCCAGCACCTGAACTCCATTCCTCTCTCAAGTCAAAGACATCCAAAAGTACTCTGACTTTAGACAACATATCAAGGATTACTTCTTCACCCAAACAAGGTGGAACTGCACTTAAGACATGCTACATGAACCCTACAGCTCTCTCACACACCCCTTTATCCCAGTTTCATCCTTCCTTATCTCATTAGCCATCCCTTTTTATAGGTTCATAGGTTGGTACTAGACTATCGGCCCTAGGGCCTATACAAGCCTAGCCATAACAATTCCCTGGATATTTCTTCCCACAATATTTACTTCCCTGGGTTCCTGTCTAGTAGGGTGACTGACATGATCCCCGGTGTGAATTTCCTATCTCCCATCGAATCATCAAGGTTCCTTTTGAAAAGGGCCAAGGAGGTTCTCTGCTTGACATGTATGGGCAGTCTATTCTAGAGTATGGGGAGTCTCTGGGTCAGGAACCTATCCCTCCAGCATGTTTTGTTCATTGTGATGACAGGGTTTAGATCCCTGGAGAGTGTGGTTCTGAAGGATTGGGATTTCTTTAAGTGGAGCTTGTCCAACTGCTCAGGGTTTGACATGGCCCTGTATGTTAAACAGAGATCGCCTCTGATTAGACGATATGCCACAGAGTATAGCTGGAGTTATTTTTAGATGGTCAGCATATGGCACCTGCTTTAGGCCTGTGATTCTTTTAGTGAGGTATTTCTGTGGCCTTTCCAGCTGTTGCAGATGCCTTGTGAGGTACATACCAAATGGGGTGTTATACTCTATAATGGGTCTAATGAGGGATGAGTACAGTGGGACAATAACCTCCTTTTTTCTGGATGAAAAGCCCTTTGTGATGAGGTGTGCCACATATAAGGATTTCCTGACTGTTGTGGCAATGTGGTTATTGAAGGTGAGACCACTGTCCACCTGTGTCCCCAAGTCTCTCATCACACTTTCGATGTTTAGTGTACTGCCACCTATATGGTAATTCATGGGTACTTTTTTTTTTCCAAAGGGGATAACTATACATTTCTTGGCATTAAGCTTGAGCCCATGGCTCTGGCACCAGGCATCTGTTTCTGTAAAGCCCTTTTGTAGAATGTCCACATCATTTGGGGATTCAATAATGGCTCCCAGTTTGCAGACATCTGTGAACTTTGTTAGCCAGAGTCCCTTAGTGTTGGGCTGTACTTCAGAGAAGTAGATGCCAAACAAGAGTGGTCCCAGGACTGAACCCTGAGGTACACCACTTGTCACTTGTCTGGAGCTGGATTTGCAGTCTGCTACTTTTACAGTCTGGGTTCTGTCAGTAAGCCAGTTGGCAACCCATCGAGTGACATAGAGATTTATGCCCAGCTTAGTAAGCTTATCTATGATTCCAGAGTAGAGGATGGTGTTGAAGGCCTTGGCGAGGTCCAGATGGGCTGTGTGGACTGCCTTACCCTCGTCCACAGCTCTGGAGACTGATTTGAAGAAGTCAGTCAGGTTTGGGAGACAAGATCGGCCCTTCACGAACCCAAACTGGGTGGGATCCAGTGTTTGAAGGTTGCCAATGTCTTTGTTTATAAGTTCCTTGATAATGCGTTCCATGCCCTTGCAGATCAGGCTCATCAAACTGATGGGACGGTAGTTCCTGGGATCCAAGGTGGATCCCCTCCTTTTGGAGTGGGATAACTGTAGCTGTGCACCACTCAGTGGGTACGAAGCCTGAGGTGAGGCTATGATTAAACATGACACTCAGGTGAGGTGCCAGTTCATTTTGGAGTTCATTTCGTACACAGCCCGGGATGTCATCTGGTCCCATGGGTGCTGTATTCTTAGCTTTGGAAAGTGCAGTTACTACCTGTGTGGCCATGATTATTGGAATTTGGCAATCTTTTGGTACTGAGATGGGCCCTTTAGGGGGTGAGAGGGGGGTGAAGTTGGCACTAAATTGATCTGCCAGGATATTGGCAATATCCTTGGGATCAGTATATTTAATGCCATTCTGTTGTAGCTCAGAGCAGATCTGAGCATTGCCATTTAGATTCTTAACATAACTATTAGAATGCCTTATGGCTGTCTTTGGAATCTTTGGCAATTTTATTTTCGTAACTAGCTTTTGTGGACTTTGAGGAATCTCAGCTTCTTACTGAGGCTGGTGAGGGAGTTTTTTTGCATCCTGGGATTTTCCTCTTTTCTGCAACAGTTTCTTCCTTCTGTTGTATAGTTAGTTTATAGCAGGGGACCACCAGTTTGGCTTCCTTTTTTTGGAGGAGAGCATCTTGGTTCTATTTGGGATGGCACGATTCATGCACAAGTGGATGTGCTCATACAGTGCCTTAGTGTAGGATTCAGCAGTCAAACTTTCAGATCCCATCTGCATGGGTGTCATGAAGTTTGTCACTTCTGACTTCAGTAGCATGAAGTTTGCTTTGGAGAAGTTTTTTTTACAGAGGTTTCCTACTGGGGGGTGGGGGTGGGATGTGGATGTCAAGGGTGATTTACTTATAGTCAGACCTGACCAATGAGGTGGTGACACTGGTGTGGAGCATCTAGCTCCCATGTTGGTAATGCCCAGGTCTAGGATATTGGAGCACCTAGTGGGACAATGGATTAGTTGATCCAGGGCATTGAAATTTATGAATTCCAAGAACCATTAGGAAAAGGTGTTGGTACCAAAGTAATTTTCCCAGTTAATAGCAGGATAGTTGAAATCACCCAGTATTAGGGTGTTTGGTTGTATCTTAATATTTTCCAGTATGTTTAGAAATCTTGGGGCATGGTGGGGAATCTTTAGCAATCTACAATTTGGATTGCAGTCTTACCTAGTGTTAGTTGCACCTGGAGTATTTCAGATGCATTGTGTTGGGCAACTAGCCTGGAGATGTGAATATCCTTGGTGAATATGGAAACTCCTTCACCTTTAGTGTTTCAGACTTGTTTTTTGGCCGAAAAGTGTGGTAAGAGTTGTAGCCTGGTATTGCAGTGGTGCTCTCTGGAGCCTTGAACCAAGTCTCAGTTACTGCACAAATATCGATGTTCTCCATTTTTAGGAGTGCCTCAACAGAGAGCATTTTGAGGTTTAGACTTCTAGCATTACCTTTAGATTTTGCATGCTTTTATCTGTTACGGTGGTGGTTTTGTCCTTTTACTACCTTTTCTCTTTGTATCTCTCTCACACTTTGCCAATGTACTTATTTTCCCTCTGCATGCCTCTCACACCTTCCCTCTGTCTTCTTTCCATGGTATCCTTTCTTGCAACTGTTCTCACTTGCCTCATATAAAGTCTTCATACCTGTCTAATGATATGCTACTATCCCTGTAACATAAGCCATCTTAGCCATTATGGCAATATCTAATCCATAAAGCTCTGCTAACCATAATTCCATTTCTCCATCCCATGTTTTGATATTAACTGCTTTTTGAACTAGATGTAGCATATTTTTGCATCTGTAAATGTGTGTGTATACATATATATGCATGTAGAATATGTATAATATATTGTTTAGCATATACCTGTATCTGTAAATATGTTTTGTTCATTTCTTATGTTGTTCTATTTAACCTGGCTGTGCCTGCAAATGGTCTGTTGAGATCAGTGTACTACCCTGGTAAATAAATACTTGCTGTATTTTTTGGAGTATTTGCTCTCTTGTGATTTAATGTTTCTTAGCTGGTATCCAGTGAGCCAACCAAAAAAAAAGGTTTGAGAAGTGTGTATGTATAGACCTATATATATATACAGTACATCCATCCATACATATACATATATATATATATATATATATATATATATATATATATATATATATGTATATATATAAATGTGTGTGTGTCATAAGATCTAAAGTTCAAAAAACTGAAAACCAAAATATCTGAAACACAAAATATCGAATGTGGGAGTTTACCCTTTTTCCACTGTTGTACAGTCTCAGTATTGGCATATAAAATTAGCAGGGGGTATAGGGGATACAGCCCCCAACATGTGGGGTGCAAGGGGGCTTGTCTCCCTGCATTGCAAATGTTTTTGATATTTGAGTTTTAGATATTTTGGTTTTCAGTCTTTAGAACTTTTTGATCTTATGACATAGACCCGCATATATTTATATTATATCTCTGTACACACACACACACACACACATACGGATATGGAAGTCCAAAGCTGGTACATTGAGAGAGAGGAGATGAAGGTGCACATTTAGGAAAATGCACACACACACTGGAAAAATAAACAGCACCAAAACCAGCTGGATAAAAGAAAAATAAAGTTACATGGTTCTACAAGCTCATTGTGAGCAAAATCTGGTCTGTAGTTTATCCCATGTGGTGTTTGGTCACAGGTAAATGAAGATTTTCTCATATCCAGCTAGTTTTGGTGGCTATTTTTATAGATATATATACATATATGAGTCTTTAATGAATAATCACTAATGAAACTGTTTCAAAACACAAAACATTGAACAACCTGATTGGCAAGGAAAGTAATTGCAAATATAAACTAACATGCTACATTTATGATTACCAAAAGAGAAACAAAAAAATCCTTTTATATGGGAGCTTCACCCTTTGATAGCCACTGATGTGGGCGCTCTGCTCCCACACCCCTGAAAATTAAAATATACAATATATAAACTTCTGGGTCGCTTAACCACATAGAAAGGGGAAAAATCTTGAAGTATGTAACACTTGATATGCTGAAGTTTGACCATTGCAGAATTCAACCAGTGTTTCACCAACAAATATTATCAAGATTTAAGCACACTATAAATGCATCCAGTGACAACATATAACACCCAATAGGTATGAGTGTGTTTGTGTTTATCTATGTACATATATATATATATATATATATATATAGAGAGAGAGAGAGAGAGATTTAATTCCCTGTTCTGGGGAAAGCCAGCATTAAAAGTTGAACATATATTTGCCTAGCATGCATAAATATCTTGTAGATGTGGTTATTTCCAAAGCTTTCATAACAAATTTATACTGGTAAAGTTTTCAGTGCAAGTTCTTTACTAGTTTTGAAAATAATGTTTTTAATAAACTATGTTCTTATTTGACACACACTAACACAGCAGATTTGGTCTATGGTTCTCATGAATACACTACGGCCATGTGACAAATCATAGTTTTAGTAATTGAACATTTTGCTGACAACATTCTGGGTGTTTTTTTCAGTCTTCATACTATCATGCAACTTGTACTTTGTAAACTTTTGGCAATTAACATTTATTTCTTGAATGAGGTCAAGAAAAGTACAGTAAAAATTGGCTTGCAAAACTATTTTTGTATTTTCTCTTTTTTTTTTCTCTGCAAGAGAACAAAGAAAATATAATTTCTCATATTTAGACGGATATCTGATTTATATCTAGTGCTAATGGCCTCATGCTGTACTTTTCAGCTTGAACTGAAATAACATTTTAGATCTTATGATATTACCTGCCAGAAAATTCCATTACCCTTAACCATTTAATGGTTTTCTATACTACCTTTCATGGATCTATTCTGCCAAAATTTAACGTATCCTCCCCATTTTTTTTAAAAGTTCACTGCACATTTGATTTAATTTACAGATCTAAACTTTGAATAATGACGAACATGCAACGAGTCGGGCTGTATCTCAAAAATTGCATCTCATCAACGCCACTAAGGTCTGCCTCTCTGGCTCCTCGTAGGCTGATGCATAATTTTCATTTGATATTAATGTTTAAAGCAATGTGCAGATAAGCAGAGGTAATGCTATAAATTTTGTAGCTATCAGTAATGTTTTAAAGAAATAAAAAAGACTGAGCTACTTTGCTTATTACATTTAAAGAAAGCATTCTAATAAACAAGTATCTACTCAGTCCTACCTGGTAAATACATTTTCACAAAACATTTAAAATGTTTCCAAGGAATAGTTTTCCTGTAATGAGTCTTGAACCCAGATCCTTCACAGTGCTGTTCCGTCTTATTTTTGAAAAAGAAACATTATTAAATATATATGTTTGTTATACTAACACCAGGCAAAACCACATTCTGAGTTTGTCTCAATGTATTTTTATTGTTTGAATGAAATAAAGGTTCCAGCTGTTACCAGACAAATTATTTCTTTTAGGCAGTTCATACTTTTGGAACTAAGAAGTGAGAGAGTCTGCAATTTCCATATTAATGTACTATCTTGGCAGCATGTGAGGATACTAAGCCTCCCACCCTGTGCTACATTAAGGGCTAATTAGTCTAGTTACATAGTTACTAATAGCAGATTATTTATTTAAGGATGCCTAGTTTGTTTTGCTTGCTTGGTTGGTGTCATGATCATTAATCAACTTTGAACACACCCTTAAGGATTCATCATCTTAAAGGCAGAAATGTGATTTAACATCGACTATCCAGTCAGTATCTGCTTTTTCTGCTAATCTTGACAACATTAAAGATGACTTAAGTTTAATCAGAGTCCAACTAAATTTTTCATTGCCTTTCTGTTTGCATTAGTCCTGCTTGATTACAGATTATTAATTTTATCCGACCTTTTGAAGGTTCTTGTTATGGTGAGTGCTGTTTTAAAAGCATTGTGCTATTTAGAATTACTGATATGAATTGATTTGTTTCCACATAAGATTACATAACTAAAATAATTAAGAAATTATAGGCTTGTCCGCATTTTAAAATTGAATAACAACACTGGAAGCTACAAAACTCAGGACTGCCAAGTACTAAAATGAGTTTAATGATTTAGCGCTTTCATCTACAAAGTAGACTTCATTAGAATGTTTTAAAATTCATGGGTGACCATGTATGTTGCAAGAGAAAGCAAGGTACAGTAAAAAAAATTGCATTTTATTTTTGCTCTTTAAAATCTGTGCTTCCAGAGTTTTCATCAAATATTCTCTCCTGTTTTGACAAAGGGATTTTTTTTTATTCTTTAATGGGGCACAGCAAATGACAGATATTTTGGACTATGCAATGATTTTGCCTAAGCCAGAAAAAGAAGTCTGGGACATAAATTCATTAGAGCTTAAGTCAATTCATAAGACAGAGCCTGTAATCAGAACATTTTAATTTTAACGTCACCTTTACAGTTTGATATAATGTAACAAAAAAAAAAAATACACTTCCATATTTTCTATTGCAGAACAATGAAGTTAAAATTACTGCTGATAAACTCTGGGGGTGGCCTGTCATTAATAATCTGCACACTATACACTATACCTCCTAGAATATTGTAAGGTATTTTTATTAAGCAATAAAAAAATAAAACAGATGGATTATGTCACATTGTAAGGTAGTTTTATGAAGCAATAAAAAAATAAAATGGATGGATTATGTCACAAACACAACACAGATTATCTCTTATAACATCAAACATTTTTGTGGCATTTTAACATGCCAGTTTATCACATTTCCAGGTTAGTTTGCTGCACTGCCTGAAAAAAATAGTTTGTATTATTATTACTGATTTCCTTTAGGCATTCTTGGTTATCATAATTTAAAACTTGTTTTCCTTGAGACAGCAGGGAATATGTGGCAAATATCTGCTTGATGCCACAAATATGATGGGTGGGCAGGTGTTATGGAGCTCAAATCTGCACCGCATCCTTACAAATATGTATGTAAGAAGAGGATTGGCCTTAAGAGCTTACAACAGTGCACATTAGTGCCTCTGGTGAAGAGCAACACATTTCACACCTAGATTAGCTTCAGAACAGGGTTATAATCGGTGACTCTCCAGGATTGCAGCCACCTCACCACCTCAGTCTGAATATAGTGCCTACTAGTGTCAAATTACTAACGATAAGTAAAACATAATCACATTTATTTCATACATGAATACATGTCCATGCACGCACACATACACAAAGCATCTCCAAGGATGAGCTTCTGATAGCTGTCCAGTGACAATACCCCTTATGTGCATTTACAATATGCTGCCACCATTCTGACTGCTAATCTGATGCCAAGGTCAGTTGATAGGTTCATAGGTGTGTACTAAGTTAATGGTCCTGGATCCTTTACAAGCCTAGCCCATAGAATTACCCTGGCATTGTGCCACCCGACCTTAGTTCCTAGTGCCTCTGTCGAGTAGAGCCACTGGAGTGAAATGGTCTCTCTCTCTCTCTTTTCAGCATAGTGGCTTATGTTGTATAGTTTGCAGTTTGGTTGTAAATGTTAAAAAGGGGAATTATCTAATGATGATGACTTTTATTTTCCCATGTAAAAATGTAATATTAATGTAATTTTCTTATTTTCAAACAAAAAAAAAGTTTTATAAAGGTCACCTGGCTTCAATTTCACCTTAACTTTAAATCATAATATCGCCGCACAGCTTCAAGATATTCTTGCAAAATTTTTCAGATAAGACCCCATTGACAACCCCACTCTCATATTTTGCAAAGCATAATGTCTTTGAAGGAAATTAGGCAACAGAATCTCAGATAAGGGCAAGCCTTTCAGATCATGTATGATATTTATATTTTGCTAGAACATATAAAAATGATAGAAAATGCTTTTCTTAGGGGAAAAAATATTGCTGACTCCTTTGACAAGAGCACACACATATGATTGTTATACATACAGAGTCTGTCAGCTTGAAAAAGAATACATAGTGAAACAAATGTCAATCAGGACATCCAAATATGTAATGATCATACATAGCAATAAAGGACATTTCTTTGTAACTACACAAAGTATTAACATTTCTCAAAATAATATATTATTGCACTGATATATGCTGACACTGGTTGCTCCAGCTGAAAGAAACACAAATAATTGTATCATCTTGTAATGCATTTTATTATCTGTGTATGTGTGTGAGTGTGTGTGTGTGTGTGGGGGGGGGGGGGGGCAGGTCATTTCTGATATAGTGACAACTCATTAAAGTAGTATTTAGGTTATTACTGTACTTGACTACTGAGCAGAAATTCATAGGTTCATAGGTTGGTACTTGGCTATCAGCCCTAGGGCCTATACAAGCCTAGCCATAGCAATTCCCAGTTCACTGCTGCACCCTAATGAAATACAAGTGTAATGCAAAATGACAGTTGATAGCAGTGAAGGCATATGAACTAAAGGCAGTGGGTCCTGTATTTGAAAGGCTATGCCTCTGTCCCTCTGAGATTTCATAACAACAGGGTACATAAGACAACAGTTCTTACCTCACAGCTTCCAATACAGCATAGCTCTGAATTTTACTCCACTGTTTTACCTATTTGAAATGATGGCATTGTAGTCATGGCATGATACAGATGAAATATATCTATAATATTTTTTTTTCTGATTGAAATATATGGGATTTTTACTTCTGATATAATGTGAACATAGTACATATACTAAGGGTATTACAAGTTGAATAATCCCCAAGTGCCAAACTAGGACAACAAAATCCTTGTGAAATACTGCTATCTGGGTACAAGAGGCCACTTGTTGTCAGCTTCTCTGAAGACAGTTTAGAATAAAAATGGAAGGGCCACAAAAATATGATACTTGGTAAAAAACATGGACATTGTCACCAACAGCTGTGTGCTGCTCCTGAGAAGGTACCATCTCTATACTATGATGTAACCATGAACATTTACTGACCATGTAGCTTTTTGATAGCTGACTGCCCCCCCAACAAACTATATCAATACTCCTCCAGAAGTGATCTTCTAAGAGTCGATTCCTTTCATGATATCACTTTCTGCCAAAGTATGATATGTCAGTCAGAAGAAAATAAAAATATCTAAAAGCCACAGGAGTTTTCCATTTGCTGCAATAGGGCTGCCCACCTTAAGTTGATTTTCATAAGCTCTTGAGTTTACTTTTTATTTAATTTTATTTGTGCTGTGGCAAGTGTGTATGATGACCACAGTTTGCAGGTGCATCTGATTTTCTGCCAGAAAAAGTGAGAAAATAATCCGTCACTGTAACCTACTTCAGCTTGGAGCTTTCAGACTAAGCCCAGTCGACACTCTCCAACAAGCCACAGCAATGGTCACTTTAATTTCATCCTCATTCTGCCATTTGCTTTCTTTCACCATCCATCTATCATACCTTTCTAATATCTGTCTACAAAATTTAAACACACTACCTCTGACAATGTAGAACAAATATCAATATATTGAATATTTACTAAGAACTTCATCTTGGAAGTATAGTAAATAAAGTAACTGTTCCCCATACTTAGTTCTTTTAATGAATGCTGTACTGTGTGTTAAAAAATCCTAATTATATGATAGACCCTTTCAGTGTAGGATGACATATATAACATGAACATCAACATTCTCAGACTGAGTGAGATAAAGTTGAGAGAGATGCTGATTCCCATTGATGATCAGACAACTACTTTTGGCTGTCAGCTGTAAATGCCAAACAATAGTAGAATAACGGACCGAACCAAGTATTTCATGATACTGCCTCAGGACTGAAAGTACTGCTCCAGGAACACCCCCATCCCCCACAAGCTATTAGTCTTGTAACTCAAAAATCTCTGACAAAACCAAAAAAATGTAGACAGAGGTCCAAAACCAGGGACAGGTTTTAAATATTGCTCTTTTATACTTAGAATGTTGCTAAAAATGAAGTCTGTAACATGGATGTCTGTCATTAAGTATCGACAACCGTAACTGTCAACCTGCTCTCCTCAAAATGTGGAGCACTACCTCCCGTAATAAGGAACATACGGACAAAGTATGAAATGCTCGCTGCCATCATCTACAGTGGAGCTCAGAGCATCAGTAACTGTTCCTTCATACTTGGAGGGGTCTTTTCTTAAATTAATATGGTTCAGTATTCTTCAACATTACTTGCATGGATATTTGTTGAAAAAATATATTTCATAAAGAATGCACGTCAAATCCTTTCAGTATGACACCATGTGGAACATAGAAATTTTAAGATTGTGGGGAATGTTCCTCATAATGAAGAACACTTACAAAGTATTGGTAACGACAGTCTTCAAGGATTTCTCAGAAACCGCACATTTTACAAACATCAGAGTTAAACATAAGGCAAAATCAAGGACAGTTAGGAAGCAGGCCTTTATCTATACCCCAGTCTCAGCATCAAATATGGCTGTACACAATGTCTATTGTTGTGACTGCCTGCAGTTTTATTTGGTTTCCTGCCAGTGGTTAAATTAAAATGATCACATCTGAGGAAGGAGCTGCCTGAAATCAATTTTACAAGGAGTAGAATAAAGCATAAGATAAGATCACAGAAAGTTGGAAAGTTATACGTCTGTTCCCACAGAGTGCTGTAAAATAAAGGAAAGGAAAAATGTTCATATTCTACTGTTGGCCGTGTCTGCTGTTACCACTGCCAGTATTTCAGCCTGGTTATCCTGTCAGTAGTAAAATTAAACTTTTCCGACTGTCATCTGAATAAAAAACTGAAGAGACATCTATCATACCGCTGAAGATTTGCACATCTGCAGTTCCCATGTGACAGCCTTTTATTATTTTGCCAGGAAAGCTCTACAATCATTTGCTAAGGGCAGTCAATCACAGGTGCTCAGAATGGACTTGAATCCGTATGGTAGCAGAATATGGGTTGTCTACATCTATCAGTGTGCTATAAGTGCAATCATGGAGATTCCAGGGAAAAGAAGTACAAAGACCTTACATTTTTGGGCATGTTGGCTCTGTTTTTTTTTAACTCAAATTTTTCTGGTGACTGTGGTACTCAGTGGGGCACTTTCAAGTCTGACCTGGTTTTGCTTCTTTCACATATGAATAACCAGAGAACTGTATGTCCAGTGATGCCCAAGGATGATTTCACTTTTATATTCCAACCACCTTTCATCCTTGACAAGTACAATGTTTAGTATTTTGCCATTCCTGGTACTTTCTTCTTCAGCTAAATGAACCCCCATTCTTAAGTACTGCCATCTTCCTGTTCTGATCTGAAAGGCCATTCCTGGTACTTTCTTCTTCAGCTAAATGAACCCCCATTCTTAAGTACTGCCGTCTTCCTGTTCTGATCTGAAAGTAGGAATACTGGCCCATTTCTCTGGAATTAAATTCTTTCATCATCACAGGTTTTTCCTCCCCATTAGACCATATCAGTTTTTTTTAACTACTCATCACCCCCTATTTAAGCGTCTGCGTGTACATTCATTCTACTTGAATGGCTACATTAGGATATTTAAATAAAAAATAAAAGGTGCAAAACCACTAGAAAATAAAATTAATTTGATTACTCGGCCTAATCAGGGCTGCAGGGAGCCTGGAGCCTAGTTTGGCAAAGCAGACACTGATGTTTCAGAACAGTTCTTCTTTCAGTCTGTAAGAAGACTATACATTACCACAGGCATGCGACCAACTGGGTGGTTAGAATAATTACGTTTAGTTTTTCATTTAATTGTACCTTACACTAAGTAATGAAGTAAGAAACTGGCTGAAATAGACAATATAAAATATTTTATTGGAAATGTGGTTTAAGTGCTTTTGTCCAACATAAGGGACTTCATCAAAAATATTTCAAAACAATTGACTCTGTCCTTTATAAACTATTAAAAATTCAAAATGGTGACCTTAAAGATGTATGGTGCTATTTCCTACAGGCATGTTTCTCCTACAGGCATATGCTTTAAGCACCTAAAAATCACTATTTTTATTTATTTAGCTGATCCTAATCTGCCTGTGTATGACCCCCCCTCCCCCAAGTGTTGGGCAGCTCTCCCAGCTAATATATAATCATGCTGGTGAAAGATGACCATATAGTACAGTAAGTAGAAGACCAATGGAAAACTGATATATACACTGAAAGAAGTTTGAACTGATAGTATAACTGATAGTATTATCAAAATAGGATTCTTATGTTCTACCTTTACAGATATGTATATTTATATTCATCTTTGGCTTGTGTGATTTCAAATGGAAAATTTTTCTTGACTGCGATTAACACATGATTTTAACCAGCTGAATCACCTGCAGAAAAAAAATATATGGAAGACTTTTGCATTTATAATCTTCAAATTGTGAGGATAATGTGATTAACCTGCAATACGCTGACATTAGCATCCCTTCTATATAATTGGTGCCAAAACAGTTTCCATTTCAGAGGAACCTGGACATCACAGAGACTGAGACACATGTTTCTTTATCACATTTTTTACTTTCTAATTTAAGCTCAGTAAGACTGCCTTTGTATCATATAATGCACTTCACCCGAATATACGTAATTCTTGCAATTACTAAGTGTCACGCGCTTACATTAGCTTGAAGTTGCTTTTAGAAGCTTAGTCTCAGTAGGACACCAATTGAATGAGGTGTGTCTAGTCCCACACTATATATCCCTGTCACATATCCCCCTACCTCTGGACCTAACCCTATAAACTCCTAATAGGACTACAAGAAGGGTTCCTATCACATAGTCAAACTTGTACAAGTTTGAATCCCATATGGTCGAGACCAAAAGTTTGAACTTGTACAAGTTTGAGTGTTTAAATGGAAATCTCTGTAAGGGGAGGTTTCCATTCGTTTCAATGTGGTGCAATCTCAGAGTTGGCATATTTAAGTAGCGGGGGGTATGAGGGTGCAGGGGGGTTTGCCCCCCTGCATACAACAGTTTGTTTTTACTTCTTTTTTTTATCACTAGTTGAAGTTTTGTAACTTCAAACAGAATGGTTCGGACATTCCGTGTTCGAAGTTATACAACTTCGACTATGTGATGTAGACCCCTACAAAAAGGGATTTAAAAACTAGTATTTCTAATATCCAATACACAGTTATAATACTAGCAAACTTCCTAACAAAAATCTATCTGCAGCCAAAGTATTTATAGATTTCATGTCATTGTTGAAAAGAATTGCCTGATTTTCAATTAGGTCCCTAATATATTTTTGAGAGAGACTTATTTCCAAGTTTGGCAATTGTACTATATGTAGACACATTAGTGCATTCAATAAATCCCCACTATAACACTCACTAGGATGGACAAGGACAGTGTGATGGGACAGTGTGATGGTGAGTTGTCTTTCAGATGCCAGGTTCTCTGATACCACAAGGGCCTTTAGACACTTATATCTAACAAATTATGGGTATAGTATGGTGGTGTCCCATCTGAGGCTGAATGACTTGGGACACAAGACCCTGAAGAGTACGGCAAGAGATGTTAGAACTCTCCATGCATGTCACTAATGCAAACAAGACAGTGGTCTTGAGTGAAATCCTTCATTCTCCAAGACTGATCCCTAGGCACAAAGAAAAGATAACTGGCTAAAATGTTGGTGTTATTTAAGAGGGATCTAATATATGTCAGCATGGAACAAGATGATGGACAACACTAATTACTTTCCAAAGTATGACCTGAACCTCTCTTTCCAAGGCTTCATCAAACTGGCAGATGCCTTTGTTGCCCCCAATAGTTGGCTTTTTAGACAGTGTCCAGTTAATGGACATCCAAATGTAGCAAACATATCAAATGTAAACCAGGATTACATTAGTGTGGCTCTGCTCATTTTCAAAAGTTTGGACTATTATTTGAACCTTAGTAACCCTAACTAGCTAATGAACTTGCATCAAGATGCCTAGAATATTTTTGGATTTCATTTACATCTTGAGGGTTCCAGTCAACAATCACAAGTACCTTGGAATAACTGCTGATGCTGTACTATATCATCACACATGAAATTATTAAACTTTTTCTGTACAATGGAAGTAGTGTTCTACATTTCTAAAAATGATTTTTCTGTTTGACAAAGATTCTCGCTTAGATCCTATTTTTCTAATAACATTTATTCTGCCAGTACTAGTATGACTGACGGTAGTAGTATAACTGGCAGTACTAGTATGACTGTTATAATCCACTCTCAGAGAGAGAGTGCCTGACCATCAGCAGCCAAAACATATTGTTGATTAGCTCACTGAATGACCAGTAGCCAAGCTGTGGCATCAAATTAGTGGTCTGAATGGCAGTGGCATACTGTAAATGCAATAAGTGGTTTTGTCACGGGACATCCTTGGAGATGCTTTGTGTGCAACACACGTGCTATATATGAAACAAGTTTGTATACGTTTTACTTATTCGTAAATTGGCAGTATTAGGCCCTTTATTCAGACAGTAGTGGCTATAGTCCTTGGCAGTCGCTGATTATAACTTTGTTCCGAAGCGGACCGTGTATAGCTTATCTAGGTATGAAATGGCCTGCTTTTCACCCGAGGCAGTAACCTTTGAGAAAGTGGTGCAGCTTTTGGCTTCATAACCCCTGTCTACCCATCATATTTGTGGCATCAAACATATATTTCCCTATATTCCTGTTTCAAGGAAAACAAGTTTTAAATTCTTATCATAAAGAAAAATGGCTAAAGGAGTTTAATCTATAGTGTTAACAGTTATTTAGGCAGTTCAGCAAACTAACCTTGAAATGTATTTGCAGAGGAAAAACTGGCATGTTTACAGTATTACAAAAAAAGGCTTGATGTTGCAAGAGATAGTCTGTTATGCTTGGGCCATAATCCATTTGTAGTTTTTAATTGTGTAGTAATAAGACTATCTTATGATACTCTGAGGAATATTGTGCACAGTATTTGAGTGACCACCCCCGCAGTTTACCAGCAACAATACTAATTTCATTGTTCTACAAAGGAAAATATGTGAGTGTACTCATTTTTACAAATTGCAAAGGTGAGATTAAAATGTTCTGCTTATAGCCTCTGTCCACTTAAATGATTTTACTGCTAATGAGTTTGTCCCAGACTACTTTCTCTGGCTTGGGTAAAAACATTGTGTGCTCCTGAATATTAAACCTTTATCATTTGCTGTCTCTTGTTAAAGAAAAAAATTCCACTTCTCAAGACAGGAGAGAGAATATTTGATGAGAACTCTGGAACAGTTTCTAATTAGCTCAAATGTTAGTGTTTTAGTGACATAAAATATAAATATTTTTCTCTTATAACATGCGTGGTCTCCCATAAGATTTAAAATGTGCATACTATTTCTTATTTATTTAGTTATGTAGTATTGTGCAAAAATGGACCTATTCAGATCAGTAATTCTAAATTGCATAAAAAATAAAATAGCACCTACTATTATCAAGAACCTTCACAAAGTATAAAATCCAGTAAAAGTTATAATCTGTATTCAAGCAGGACAAACGGAACCAAAAAAGCACTCCTAAAAGCTTTAGTTGGACTGTGTTAGTGTCATTTGTCAGGCAAAGTAGACACTGCCTCCCTCCTGAGGCTAATGTGTTTCTGCATTTAAGATGACGAGCCCTTAGGAGTGCGGTAACATCTCTATTGATGTCCATTACTATTACTGGGCCTGTAAAAGTTCTGTAGGCATTGCAGAACCCAAAATGTACATCAGTTGACAAGCCATAGCTGTTAATGCTTGTTAGCAATTATCTATAAAGCAGATTTTCAAATATTTTGGTAATCAAGCAGAGGATAGAGTTGGGTCTATATTCTTTCTTTGGAAGAAGGGGCTTTAGTTAGGGATATGATATAGGAGTGCCTGAATACTACAGGTACAGAAGTAGCAGTTGGAAAAAATTGAAGGTATAGTAAAAGTGGTTTTGTATTTTATTCTGCAGCAAGCTTTAAAAGGTTTGAATGGAGCTTTGAGAAGTTTGCACCAGAATTGTTAAGTTTTAAGAGAAGGGATTTAGTTTGCTTAGATGTAATTTATGTAAAGTGGACGTTTACTGCATGTGAGGCCAAAGGGAAAGTAGACCAGTTATCCTGATTAGAAGATGTAGGGTCCTGAGTAGTGCAACTGTTTGTGGTGATGCTTACAGGGGACTGTAGAAAGTTGGTATAGTCTTTAGCAAAGGATGATGGGTCAGAGGAAGGAAAATCCTTTCTGGATTGTGGGAAAAAAGTTAAAGCTCCTGCCAGCAGTTTGATTTCTTTCAGGAGTAGTTTCGCTTTTGATCGGTTCTCTTCTCATTTTAATCTAAGATAAATATATTTGGCTGTGTTGGTAGCAATTCTAATTTCTCTCCTGAGGCTAAGGTAGCACTGATGCAATCATGTAATTTGATGGTTCGCTATATAGTATAACAGGATTCTTATCTGCTTCAGAAATAGCGATTCCTGGGGCTTTAATTTTGTTTACTTTGATATTTTATCTCTAGTATTTCTACAGGTCTGCATAAACTGTCTGCACCATCATAGGGAAAGATTCTTTGAACTACTGTTTCTTATAAAGTCTGCTATTAATCATTTGCTATTTGATTCTGACATTGTATTTTTATCTATTTTTTATAGTAAATTTTCAATTCTTGAAGGATACCAGTTATATCAGATAACATCTTATCTTTAGAGCTCTTTGTCAATTGAATTTTATTATTGTTAAGTAGAATTTTTGTTCTTATTAAATTATGCGTTCATTTTGCATTCATACTATACAAACAATTTGACCTTTTTTAAAAGGTATTGCAGCCTTATGTCTTAATAACTGCAAACATTCCATCTTTGTCATTATAATTGTATAACTCTTTAGGCATTATTAATTTTTATTTCCAGAAAATGGCTAACCATCTCCTTTTATACTTCAGTGATATTTGGTGTTAATTCTTCATATCTGGTTATTTTAAAATGCTTGACTTCCTTAACAGATGTGTGTGTTTAAGTATTAACCATTAAGTATTTAATGAAGTAAAACTTAAATATGACTTGGTGCATATCTAGTTGGATGAAGTGATGTTATTACTGATGGAACTAAGATCTTCCTTACTCTGTCTAGTAGCTGCTAGCTTATCATGCACATTAGCTATTAACTTTTTTTATCCTAATGAAACCAGACATCCTTATAAAGATTTCAAAATGAATGTTAATAGCTTACGATTAATTAGAAGGTTCCTCCGGAGATCCATTGTATCTCTGATTAATTAAACTAAACTGTCTGCACACTAACACCCTAAAAGTATACCTACCAACTTTATATGCTTACAAATATGCATATGCCTCCTGTCCAGAAGATTACGTACATTCCTCATCCTCTCAATTCTAATTGTTCAGATCCTCCTTTGAGTAAATGTTCAAGCCATTACTTAGTATTTCTGTCAGCATTCACAGTTAATGGCTAAAACTACTTTTCTATATCTGAAATATTTTGAGAGTTTAACAGTTGTAAATTGTAATTCTCAATCACACAAAATGAAGATGTAAAGATTCCTTTACCCTCATGTATAACCAACTATGTCATCTTCACCTAGTATTAATAAACTGCTAAACAGCCATAAATTATTTCAGACATTATATTCACTTTTAAGTATGTTGTATCTTTCGGCTTTTTCCGGTTAGGGGTCGCCACAGCGGAACTCCGGTCCGCTAATGATTGGCAGTAGATTTTTACGTGCCAAGTTGCCAGCTCTGACGCACAACCTTCAATGAAAGTACGCCCATTCACGCATGTCCCCACACAGAAGACGCTTTAGCCGAGAATAGAACAGGACAACGTCTTACTGTGAGGCGACAACACTACCGCAGCACTACCACCGCAGCATTCACTTTTAAGTATATAAATGCAAATTATTAATTCATTGCAAGGTTCAACTGAATTATCCTAGTCAGAACCAAGAAAGAACATCAGAAACATGTATACATAATATGAAGTACAGTCATTTGGCTTTAATTGTATAGTACAGGAGCTGTCTGCATACGAGTGTGATTGATGCTGCTGTCATAGGCCCAAGTTAAGACCTTGTTATTCTAGCTTTGCAAAAATATGTATTTGCGTGAAACCAGCTGGAATACTTTAATACTGCTATTTTTGACAGAATCAAACATCTCAGGTGTGCACAGTAAAACTGAGATTAATTTATGGGTCTGCAGTTGTGGAGACCAAACTTAATGTATCTTTGTGTGTGAGTATGTTGTGGGGTACAGTGCATCTAAAAATAACATGTTTGCCATAATTCTCCCCTTTCCATTGCAGACAAACCTCAGAATTGTGCAAAATTTGCTTTCTGTAGTGGTCTAGACAGGATGCATATGGTAGCAAATGATCATTGGCTCTGTGGTGCAGTGTTGCTATCTAACAGAGCTTGATTCTAAGGAGTTTGACTGTGATTTTTGGTGTGGAGTCTCTGTGTTTTCCTTGTGTGTGTTTCCCCCAGTTGCTCTAGTTTGTTCTCTCAGACCCTCATCTGTATAATGTATGCCTCTGACCATTTCTTCTTTTATTTTCATGTCCATGTAATACCAGAGGGACATACAGATGATAAATATCATTTTTGGGGATAGGAAAATGTGCATTATTCCCAGATGAGATTTTTATAGCCTTGCAAATGTTTTGTCTTCTCAGTTTTGTGGAACTTCTATTTATCTCCAGATATTAAGCTTCAGACACAATTTATTTTTATTTAAAAGGAAATCAAAATAAACTAAATTTTTTTTTCAATGATATTTTTTGTTCAGGCCATCATTGGATCAAAAGGTTGTAAAACATCTCTTAAGAGGTATCTCAGAGCCTGTAGACCACTGTCTCCTGTGGGCCCAGTGGCCCTTGGACCCCTTGATTAATTAATTTACTTTCTTCAAACTTATTACTGTGGAATTTGGTTCAGTTAGTGTTTAAAAGGATGAGGGAAAACTAAATAGTAAGACAGTGTGATAAAGCAAGAATGGTAAATTACCTAGAAGGTGTAGGCCCAGAACAAAAAGAAAAGGGGGAAGGAGCACTAGGGAAGTGCATGGAGACCATTCTGCAAGGAAGTTCCAGGGATCTCTTTGTCTAGAGCCACATTCACCTAATGTTTGCTTTGGTGATTGCAAACAGACATTTGAAGTGGATATAATCAAGATAGTGGCCATAAAGAATAGGTGTTAAGGCAGTCTATGTAAGAAAGTGAAAGACACAGGTGTTTGATCACAGGAAATTGTCACTGACCAGTGTAATACAGCCCTACCCATTCAATTGCTTCCAGAAGCCCCCTCTTGCTTTGAAGTTATCAACTACCACTTATATCATGTATGATCAATATATGAATAAAAGTATAAAATAAGTAAAAGTCTGCAGTTTACAAAGAAACAGAGCAAGGTATAATGGAAGCAGTAGTTTTCAAGTATGGAGGCATAGCTGCATGCAAGTATAAGATTTCAAATGAAGAACTGAGTGTAGTTTTGCACATCTTGTAAAAAAATAAATATGAAGGGTACAGCTGGAAGACTAAATGATGTACTGGTGTTTTTTTCTTTGTTTCGTTAATACTATAGGGTGGTTTAATGGAGTTGAGTGCATCAGCTGTGGGTTTGTCAATGTGGTGAGTAAATAACTTCGAGACACTGCAGACAGTGACTAACTTGCATAAGGTATTTAATCATAGAAAGCATTCTGGAAGACAATGCACCACCTGAAAAGCAACTTCCTGTACCTAGTTAATTGGCATTTGAAGCTATATACCTCATATATGTGAGAAACCTGGAAGATAGAAATGATTGAATGTGATAAGATGCAAGTGTGATTTTATTTTTGAAATAGATAAGCAAAAAGGTTTAACGGGCACATAAGAATCAAGCACATCATTTTAAGGGAAAGTCTATTCTGAAAACCCAAACTAGTTTAAGAATGAGAAATTATTTGAGGCAGGGAAAAAAGAAAACATATAGATAATTTGAATGATTATGTATGTAATCTGCACTTTGGTTGGAGAAACTGAAAATGTAAAAATGTAATGGAGGTTGTATGCAAGAAGGGAGGATGTGAATTCATGTACTTACATGTATGAGGCAACTTTGTGTTTGTGAAGGACTGGTGAGCTTTTCTGGAAGCATGGATGACAATAGATTAAGAACATGATAAAAAAGACAAAGGATGCTGTGACCTCCCCATGCTTGGCCAGTAATCAAGGAGCCTGAATCCTTGCCACTGACACTGGAGAGGGACATGCAGTTGGAATACAAATGGATACACTCAGTATTTCCAGATGCAGACCTCTCTGCATCCAGCACAATTTTCCTTAAGAGCATATAGTGGTCTGGATCTCTCTGTCAACCTCCAGGTGCCCAATAAGACTCCCCAGCAGTAGAGCTGTAGGGTTAGGGCCTCAGCTGAGGGTCCAAACCCAGACCTCCAGCCCAATCTCTTTAAGCCCAGTGCTTTGTCTCCCTGTTCCAAGTAGCTGAAACACAGACACACACACACACACTGTAAAGTTTGATTTTTCTCTCTCACACACACACACACACCTGGGCAAAGCTGGCACAGATCTACCTGTTGTGTCTCCTTATGACCAGAGTACAAGGTAGTTATCACCACCACCAGACACTCCACATTCAGCTACTCTAAGGCCCCTAGCAAGGGGTGTCGAATTCTACTGTGTAATATTAATACTAATTCAAACGGTTGTAGTTGACCAAGACTACTAGGCTTTTAGGAGTGGCCCACACAGTGTCACCAAATATAAGTGCTTTCAAAGGTTAAGTACATTCTAAAAGCACCAGCCGCAGCAATAGTTGTGAACGTATTTAATAATAAATAATAAAAGCACATGAAAATACTAGATATATATTCACAGTAAACCACAGAGTTCAAATCACAGGAAATACTGAAAATAATATTGATGGACAAGTTTAGACAAAGAACAACAATATCTAAACTATGCATCTGATGAAGTTGCTTTGCTACGAAAGTACTTATGCTTTTACATTTTGTACATTAAAGACAGATTTATTTTGGAAGCCTTTGGTCATTGTTGGATCCTTCTGTATATTTTCTGTGTTTTGTGACTTCTTAAGTGGACCCAAGTTCTGGTTTTGGTCTGTGGTTGTTGGCTTTTGCTTTATTCAAGATTTGTTTTGCACCAACAAAACTGGAGAGATGACTGAAGGACTAAATGACAAAGTGGAACTTGACTACAATTCCAGAAGTACCATATTGGATATGGAAAACAGAACCCAGAATTTTTTTGGTATGTTAGATGGACATGTTAATCCTTTGTTCAATAGTACTGAGACAAGTAATGAAAATTCTAACATACCTATTGACATTGTTTCTTAAGAATGAAAGTTTGTGCTATTGAGAACAATTTATTTAAACTAAGAAGGCAACAGTACCATAATTACCATCTAGAAGTCTGTTTGAAAGAAAATATTGCTCCTTAGAGTCCTAGTAATGCCTACACAGGGCAGTACTAAACCAGACTTGCTAGCCAAATGGCAAATGACTAATCTTGAGTGTAGTTTCAAATATATGCAGCTCCTTATCAAGTATTCAAAACTTGAGATAGAAGAACTTTCTAACAGTATAAAAAAGCTGTATAATGAACTACTTGACAATTATGACAATGCCTTAGTAGATAAATATATCATGGAAGTAATGGACTCTATTGCTGTATATGAACGTAGACTCAGCAGGATTAAAACTAAGAAGTTAGAGAACATGCTAACTTCACCAACTCTAATGTATTTACTTGGCCTAGAACAGCTAATTACAATTCTAGTGCCATCAATTCCACTCAAGAAGCTGCTCCTGCTGTTAATATGAATTAATCTAGCATAACTAATGTTCCTGGTAACCATGGAGATGAACAGACGACATAGTTGGCCAATCCCATAGCTGTAGTTATGCCCATAATTGATTTAGGTGCCAGGAAGAAGGTAATTCAAGTTACAGCACAAGTGCACATCCAGGTGAATCAAGGGGTACGGCAAAGCATACTGTTGATACAGCAAATGTTCCCAATTTATGTACCAAGAACAATACTCCTTTTTCCCAAGGGAGATTAATGTTTCCTCTACCAATAAAGTCTCATACTGTAAACGAGCAGAGGTTCTGCTCACACAGCAGAACGCGGGTCTATATTATATCATTGAACGCTTAAAAAAGCGAACGATGAATAATCGAACCCATGTAAGCGAAAGCTTACAATCTCAAAAGCTCAGAACAGCAAAAAAAAAAAAAAAAAATCCAAAAAAAAAAAGTTCAAAAAAAAAAAAAAAATTGAAATAATACATAAGGTGGGGGGCTTAGCCCCCACACCTGCCTACTTAAATATACCAACTCCAAGATCGCACTACAGTGCCAAAAATGGAAAAGTAATGGAAGCGGCCAACCAAATGCTTTCTCTGGGAAAGAATTAGCTTAAAAACAACTTCACAATTTTGCGTTTTCATTGTTTTAAGTTCGACCAAGATGCATTCAATATAATGTGTCTTCAGTCATCTAATAGGAACCCACAGAACGTGCATGAAGAGGAAACTCGAAGGGGAAGCTTCAGGGACACTAACACTGAAGAAGTTCTGGAACAAAATTTAGAAGGTTTAGTCTGGAATCTGTCCAGCTATACTTTATCTGCAGCTGAAGCTAGAGTCTTAAAGAAAGGACTTTGCTTTATTCCAACTCAGAAACAAGACTTTTCAGAGGTAATTTTGGGCTTTAAAATGTTTGTCAGAAATGTTCTTTTGAAGTTAAATTTTAAAAATAACAGCAATGCATATGATGATAACATTTATAAGAAACCTAGCACATACATTCCAAATCCACATCTTTAGTAACAGCCTTTGAGAAACTCTGTCTTAATGATTTTTATAGAATGTATGCATCTAATTCTGTTCATCGTAAGCAAGATATGAAGTATAATTTAACAAAATCTGAATATGAAGCACTGAATAGGTTATAGACTAGTCAATTAACCATCAGACCAGCTGACAAAGGTGGTCCAATTGTGTTGTTTGATACTGATGGACATAATAATGATATGATAGCTTTGCTTTCAGATACCTGTTTTTATATTAAAATAACTTCTAAACAAGTAGATCCCATGATTATTAAGGTGAATAATATTTTTAAGACATTACTTAAGAATGATTTAATAGACATGCAGTTGTTTAATTATTTATTTGTTAAGGATGCTTTAGTATCTGTCATTCAAAGCCTGTCCAAATTACATAAAAATCCTGTACATCCCCCATTACGCTATTGTGGCAGGCAGAAATTGGTTGCACTGAGCCTGCATGTATTTTCATGGAGAAACACATTAGACCTGCTGTGAAGTCATGTCCACACATTTTAAGGGACACTCAACATTTTTTGAATGATTTGTTCTTATTTATGAATGTATATAAGTAACAAGAACTTTGTATTTAGTGACCTTAGATGTTACTTCTCTCTTTATGGTCATTCCAAACAATGAAAGGCTTTCAAGTGTAAAACAGTTTTTAGAGAGGTACACTGACTTTAGTAGTAAGAGTGAGATGATATGTATCTTACTTCAGTGTGTTTTGAACAATAATGTGTTCGTATTTGGTGACAGTTTTTACTGGCAAAAACACGGTCTAGCTATGGGCACATCATGTGTCAATAGCTACGCCAATGTGACCGTGGGAGTTTGGAAACAATGTCATTATTAATGGACCCTACAGTTAACAAGTAGTTTTTTATCGTCATTTTGTGGACTTGTTTTTGTTGTGGGAGGGTCCTCAAGAGGTCTTGCATGATTTCATTAAGTACATTAACAGTACCACGTCATTTTTTCAATTTTCACACAAAATCTCATTTGAGTCAGTCGAATTCTTAGACTTAAAAGTAATATGTGATATTAATGGTTATATTACAACAGAACTGTATAGAAAGCCCTGTCATTGTAACCATCTTTTATACAAAGAAAGAATATATCCCTCTCATGTATTCAAAAGTGTAGTCAGAAGTCAAGTTTATAGATCTTCAAGGCTAAGTGTAAATCATTGAGAATTTGTCAGGCAAACCAACTCTTTAATGGAATCTTTTACAGGTAGGGGCTATGCAAGTAATGACATTGCTGAGAATATTGAGCTAGTCTCCAGTGAGAGATCTAGTACAGCTAAGCCTTATTTTGGTGAGCAGTATTCTGGTAGTATACAAACTGCATCCCAGAAGAATGACAAAGTAAAATTATGCTTATATTATTCCAGTGACATAAAAAAATATAGGGATATAATCGAAAGACACTGGGATATTTTGACTACAGACAATGACATTGAGGCTGTAGTAGATAAGAGACCAAGATATGTATACAAGAATATGAAGTCCTTTAAAAGACGTTTGTTTACCAAAACAAATGTCATCTAGTATAAGTAATGGATGTACTACTGCATGTGGGCATTGTCAAGCCTGCAAATATATTGATAGTAAGGAACATTTTATCATCCTGATTAATGTAGGACATATAGCTTTGACATTGCTGCAACGTGTAGCAGTATGCTTGCGGTCTATCTAGCTCACTGTTCAGTATGTACAAAATTCTATGTTGGTAAAACTGATCGAGCACTGAGAGATAGAATTAAGGAACACTATTACCACATAAGTAAAAGTGATACACTCAGTGCTTTGTCCAAACATATTGTAGACACTGATGTCTCTCATTTGCTCAAGTTTATGGTAATAGGATGTATTCATGAAAACATAAGGAAAAGGGGACATCAGAAATCAAACTGAACAGTTGGAAGCCAAATGGATAGTTAGACTATGAAGGGACTATGGACATGGCCTGAATGACAGGATACCATTGAGACCAAAGCTTAAAGCCAGACCACTGAATAGGAAGTAATCTGGCATTTACTTATTTTGAGTAACAATTGTTAAATATAAGTACGTTTTTTATTTATTTTTATTATTTTAGGCACATATATATATATATATATATATATATATATATATATATATATATATATATATATATAAAACATTCTATTTCTTGTTGGATGTTAATTATTCAGTATTTATATATAAATATATTGTACAGAACATTTTTAGTAATATGTCTTTAAGGAAGCAAAGTTTTTAGTCATGTGATTTTTTTTAGTTAGTATATATAATGAGTAAAGAATTTTAGTTGTGAAATATATCTGATGAAGTAGCTTTGCTACGAAAGTGCTTATGCTTTTATATTTTGTACATTAAAGCTGGATTTATTTTGGAAGCATTTGGTCATCCTTGGATCCTTCTGTGTATTTTCAATATCTAACCTAAGCTTTACTATTTTCCTGACTGAATCTAGGAGAATTACTATTCCCTAATAACTAACTTGATAGAGCAAGGCACAATTAAATATGTGAGCAGTCTGTCTTGTCAGGTTCCAGAACACTCAATACACAGAGATTATTCACTCTAAAGTATAATATCCAAGATAGCTTGCAGAATGATCTCATCTGGTCACACAACTCTAGGTTCTCACAGTATCCCCCTTTGAAGCTGAGACAGGAATTTAGCATAGATGGGTATAATATACATGTAAATGTTTATGGCAGTGCCTGGGCTTCCTGTTTTTATTGAGCTAATGAACAATGGCTTCTTCCAGACCCACTGTCTCTGGTCCTTTTCAGCACTGTGGGTGCCATTTTAATGATTTAACAGTTCATTTACATTTTCCTTATATTTAATTAAGCTAGCTGGTTAACCCCTGCTGTCCCTGCATCCTCTTAAAACATATACATTTAATTCAGTTAAAGTAATACATGCATATTTCTTTTCATTCCAGCAGGGTGCACTGTTGATACATTTTAACACAAGCAAGCCACACAAATACATTTTCAGCGCAAGCATCTGTACAAATCAGTTTGGTATACAAATGACATGTAATTATTTACAAAATTCCAGCTAGCTGTGCTGCCACAAGCCATATATCCACTGGCTGACCTCTGGCATGGCTGGGCAGTACTGCCTATTGTCACAGGTGGTACAGTGCCTGTCTTGCCTGTGTTTGCATTTTTTTCATGTACTCTCATTTCCTCCTCCACCAAAAAGAGATGCAATAGACTGACAAGTCCAAATTCTCCCTAGGTGTGTTTACAATATGCATGTTTGTTACAGAAAAAAGCCTCTCTCTCTACTTCTGTTCTCTTCTTGCTTATTAAAATATGTGGATAGCAGCAGCTGGTCAAGGGGTCACTACAGGAGTGTGAATGAGACAAACTAAGACTACAGAAAAATTAGTCCTTTTGTACAAATGAGAGAAGTGTTTTTTATAAAGGAAAGAATTAGGTTTTGAAGGTTAGTGTTTGTGATGATAAAATATATTAATGGAAGTAGATTAATGTGCTAAATAAACTGAAGGAAGAAGGGAGAAATGGTCTTTGTATGTGAATAAGCTGAAAATTTATGGTACTAAAGGAGTGTTTAGGAGTCTTATTTCAACTTATTTTTCTATATAGCTCAAATTGTCTGACTACACTGAGACTGGAAACGTGTGTGGGTTAACTTAAGTGCTCGTCAGTTTGAGGTTTAATGCATAGACCTCTTTAAAGGTGATCTATATTACAGCTGGTGAAAAAGTGACTGTGAACTAGGTATGGTGGATATGTTTATAAATATTTATGAAGGCTGTATAGTATATGAGATAGTCTAGAACAGGAAATGGAAAACTGTGGAAGGAATGAATACAGAAATATGTGCAAATATATTAATGATTTAAAGTGATGGAATGTGGATTCTAGTATTATTTAAAATAAAAAGTGACAAGTTATGTCTAATAAAGTCAGCCAGACTAATAAAAAGTAGAAAAGCAGATTGAGTGCAGATCTGAAAAATATATTAATTAATTACTGTTCAATAGCTAGGTTAGTGACCTGGTCGACAGACCCTGTTCAGCTATGACCCAGGCTCAGTTGACAAAAACATTTTAGTGCACTTATATTTTACAGGATAATTTCAAGTTTACATAAAAATAGCGAAAAATATGTGAAAGAGATAAATATATTTATAGCTATGTTTCAAAATGGTGCAAAGTGAAATTAAGATAGTGTACAGCTGATCATTTCAGCCATGACGTACAGGTCATACAATCAGTTATCCACTATACTTGGAGCAATTGCAGCATGAATCTTTGACCATAGCATTTTAGCTCATTTTTAAATTGTTTAAGGTAGTTTCTTGTCAGATACTTACTGGGAATTTGTTCTAAATAGAAGTGAATTCAGAGAAGGCCCCTATCTCCTACTGTTATATGTGAGCCTTATTATTGTGAAGGGTGAGGTGTATAGAAAAGGAAAAATGTCTGCGCATGTATTTTGTTTAAAATATGCTTTCATCACAAGATGGATTTGACTGTTTTTGTCTGCTTCTGATGAATTTCTTCCTGCCAAATATGAAAAATGCTACAGATTCTGCACTGGAGAATGTTCTTTCATTAAAATTTGGAACTCATGCCTAATATTGAGAGTCATAATCGCAGAGTCAGGAAATCTTATTTAGCAGAATTAATGCAGTAATGTTCATTTTAATTGGTAAGTGGTTGTTGTATGATTGTTGCAATAATGCTGCTTTTAATCAGAAAAGGTATAAAGAATGTATGATCTGGTTGGAGAGACAGGACCTTGATTTCCTAGTTTGCCATGTATGTGCCTTTCTTTGCAATAATGGAGACTTATTATTCTCTGCTAAACTGTGCCAAGTGAAAGTTGTTTGGTACCTTAATAATTAGGGGCAAAGTTTCTTGTGGGTTTTCTCTTAATAAGTAGTTCCCACTGCCTGTTGTGCAGAATTTTCTTCAGGATGGGCAGTGTCCTAATTTTAGGATGTTGAATGGATGGGCAGAGAGAAGCATTGCTCTTTCACTGGAAGGCATCCATCTAAAGTGATCCAAGAGTTGGCAGTGGTGTCTTTCATCTGCCAGAAATAGGAATTGAAGATTTTTTTTTGACTGACTGTTTATTGTTGGTAATGGAGTGAAGAGTTAGTATTGGTAGTAGGTGTTTCAATTTGATGATTAGGACATTTATAGCTATAGCATTTATTTATTCATTCATTCATTCAGTTAATTAATTTATTTAAGCAATAACCCACACCTGGGTGTGGGTAATGCTGTATTTACCCACTGTTTGTGTGGTTTGGTCATGAGGCGAAGCCCGAATGACCAAAGGCAACCGTGGGTAAATCCAGCATTACCCACACCCAGAAGTGGGTTATTGCTATTATACAATGACATTATTTAAGAAAAAAATATTTATTTTTCTAAAATAATGGCATTGTATAATGCCTCCATGTGGCATTGTATAATGCCTCCATGTGCTGCCCTTCCGCAGCTGTCTGGTATTTTGTGGCAGTTTTGATGTACTGCGTATGCCTATGCTTACGTAGTACATCAGAGCTGTCTGTGGAAGCAACGGAAAAAGCAAGATCTCTGTTGCTTTTTAGAAAGTGTCTCGCTATGTTAAAGGAGTTTAACATAGCGAGACAGCTTTAAAAAAAGCAACGGAGATCTTCCTTTCTCCGTTGCTTTTTTTAAAGCTGTCTCGCTATGTTAAACCCAACATAGTGAGACAGCTATGAAAAAAAGCAACGGACAAAGGAAGATCTCCGTTGCTTTATTTAAGTTATCTCGCTATGTTAAACTCCTTTAACATAGCAAGACACTTTCTAAAAAGCAACAGAGATCTTGAGTTCTCCATTGCTGTAACAAAAAAAAAAAAAAAAAAGACATGCTAATGGAAACAGTCCGGGTGACCCGACCTTTTTCCATTAGTATAAGTCTGATTTACAATGGGCATGGTGACCAATCACCGTGCACGTTTTGGAATATTAATGGGGGGTCATTGTATAATTGACATTTGATTACTGGGAAAGTCTGAATGGGCCGAATAAGACCCAATTTCAGCAGAGGCCTAGGGAGAAACACTCCAAAAAGATGTAAAAATAATTATTAATACAGAAGTTAAGAGAATAAAGTATAAAATAAAATGTGAGAAGAAAAGAATATTAAGTTACAAGTAGAAGCTAGTACAATAAATATAGTACATTATTACGGGAGTAGAATTGCACTATAAGACCCTAGTTATATGCTGATGGTGACAGTCAGTGAAACTCAATAGAAAAAAATCAGGGTAAAGGATGAGAAAGAGAGAGAGAGAGGAAGTGGGGTGAGTGGATATGGAATGAGGACAATGTAGGAGTGTAGAGGAAGGAGTCAGTAAGAAACTAATGTAGTTAGGGTGTTAAGGCAATGTGCGGTATGGCGATTACAGGCAGACATTTAGGCCTATTACAGATTGCAGATGGAGAACTACATTTGGAAAGGGGAAGACGGGATAAAGGGAAGGGGAATTAGATACTGTGAAAAGGCAGTTTGAAGGTAGTTTGAAAAGGATATAGTGTCAAGTAGGGTTAGACCAGGAACAGACCCATCCAATAAATAAATGTAAGCAATAACAGAGTAGTTCAGAGTAATTACATAGATTTTAGTGAATAAGCACAGTGCAATGTACAGTCAAGCTGAGCATAATATGTAGCATGGCTTCACATTTATTTACTTTAGATTTATTGACTGGGACAGTGGAGGTCCAGCGGCAAAATATCATTATATATATACACATCCGTGCATATACACACACACACACACACTCACTACAAACAAAATCTTTTAAGTTATATGCTTGAGTTTTTCCCAACTGTGATGTCTATGTGCTTACTAAAGTTTGACAGGGTCTATTGCCCATCCAAGATATTTCTTTTCAGAGACCACTGTCAGGATGCAACTGTTTGAGTCGGTGATATCAATATTCAGAGTTTTGTGTAACCTTTGGGGAGCACCAAACATTGTAATGCTTCACTTTATTGCAGTGATGCTTTGTTGTGTCCAGTTGCTGAGGCCTGTGAAACTCTCTTGAATTTTATTCTGTAGTTGCTATAAATCCATTACAGAATTCCAGTAGGATGTCATCGGCATACATAATCATGTTAAGGTTTGGAAAGTCGGGCTTAAGATCATTTAAGTGGTGAGAAGAGCAGAGGTTCTAGTACTGATATATAGATATATTAATGAAGAGCTAACCTGCTAATAGTGAATCATTCATATTATTGAAGATATTGTTTGTGGCCATCAGTAAGGTGGACATGGTACTAAAGGAATTGCAAAAGCCATGTTGGCATCATACAGCAGGCAGTATTTATTTATACATTCAAAAAGCTGTGTACATATATTTTTTTTTTCAAATTTGGTAAATGGACGTAAGTTAACAATGGGTTCAAACTACCTACATTGAGTAGGTGAGGTTTCTTGTAGAGTGGTGCTATTACAGCATGCTTAAAAGCTTTGGGGAATATACTAGATGTGGCAAATATACTAGATGTGAGAGATAGCAAGATTACCTAAATATGTATTCAACCTATGTGCAAGACTCCTGAGAATATGAGGTGTAGTTTGCAGAAGAATGATCCCCGTTTAGTATCTAGCTTTGAGGGTTTTTCTGATATGATATGATATGATATAACTAGGAGCCATAATCAAAACTCCAAAAGATGTGGACATCATACAAAAGGGCCTCGCTGAGACAGATGCCTGATGTCAAAGCCATGGCCTCAAGCTCAATGCCAAAAAGTGCATTATCATCCCTTCTGGTAAAAACTCTGTACCTATGAACTACCATATAGGCAGTAGTCTACTTAACACCGAATGTGTGATAAGAGACCTTGGGACACAAGTGGACAGTAGTCTCTCCTTTGATAATCACATCACCACAGTAGTCAGGAAATCCTTCTACGTGGCACACCTCATCACAAAAGGTTTCTCGTCCAGGAAAACTGAGGTCATTGTTCCCCTCTACTAGTCACTCATTAGACCTGTTATAGAGTACAACGCCCCTTTTGGTATGTACCTCACAAGACATCTACAACAACTGGAAAGGCTGCAGAAATACCTCACAAACAGGATTACTGGCCTCAAACAGATGCCCTACGCAGACTGTCTCAAAAAACTCCAGCTTTACTCTGTCACATATCGCCTACTCAGAGGCGATCTCTGCCTAACATACAAAGTTATGTCAAGCCCAGAGCTTTTGGACATGCTCCACTTAAAGAAATCCCAATCCCTCCGAGCTACATGCTCTAGGGACCTAAACCTTGTCACCACAATAAACAGAACATGCTGGAGGGATAGATTCTTGTCCCAGAGACGTCCCATACTCTGGAGCAAACTACCTATCTATATCAAACAAAGCTCCTCATTAGCACTCTTCAAGAAAAATCTTGATGACTGAATGGGAGATAGGAAATTCACCCCAGGGATAATTTCTGTGGCTCTGCTTGACAGTGGCACAGAAAAATAATTTTCTTGGGTGGCGAAAGCCAGGGTACCTTTTGGCTAGGCTTATATAGGCCGTAGGGCCAGTAGCCTAATACTTACCTATGAACCTATGTTTTACAATGATCCTCTAAAATAGAAACATGGTGTATTGGTTGTACAAGTGTATATTGCGGGATGATTGTGAATAAGTCCTGAGTTTTGATTACCTGAAGTGGGAGTGTGAAGGTAGGGAACTGCTTTATGATATTTTGTATTGTATTAACTAGGTAATGCTCTACAAGGGTCTGCAAATTTTTGGCCATCTGTTTTATGGTAATAGCTGGGAGATTGTTTACAATCCATTATGACACCAGTCAGTAATTTTAATTCAGACCAAAAGTGTTGGGGACTCCTGAAGTGGTAGTGTTTAGGCAGGCAACTGCTTTGTGATATTCTGATTAGTATTAACTAGGTAATGACAATAAAGGTAAACTTTTGGCTATTATATGGTAATTGTTCACAATCCATTATGTCACTGGTTAGTCATTTAAATTCAAACCAAAAGAGTTTGGAGCTTTTTCTTAAGTCTTCGTTCATAGTTCTGAGATATGGAGCTTTAATTGCATTTGTTGCTAGTCTTTGTTTTCCTAGTTTCAGGAAGGATTCCTGTAGTTGGATGTTTGATACTGTTACTAATGTTTCCCGACTGTCTCTGCTTTTGAGAAGCTTCTTGAGTTCAGGTGTGAGCCACCTGCATTGTTGACCTCTGTGCTGGGTAACACTGGAGAAGACCATATCTTAGATAGGAGACAGCATGTCAAAGAAGTTCTGGAACAGGGTTAAGACTATGCAAGGGGGGACCAATCTGTGGAGTTTAAGTTGTCATTAAGGTGTGGGGATTTATGTTCTGTATCGGTCTGTATATGATATACAGTGGCTTTTTTGTAGTGTCAAAAGACATAGATGTCATGACTGGGCAGTGGTCACTAAGGCTGTTGTGCAATATTTCTCCCCAAATCCCAAACATTCATAAAAGACACCTTCAAAATATCCACTCTCAACAATACTGAAACTGAAGTTGGTCCTCACACAAAGTTTTCTCTTCATATTGAAAAGAACATAAAAACACCACACTGAAAAAGGCGCATGCTCTATAGATCAAAAGGATTCCTTAACAACTCCTCAAGAGTTACTCTAGTCAATACATACCTCCTTCCTTCACTACTATATGCCTTACCCATTTTCACAATCATTCAGATCTCCCTAAGATCAAAACTTGAGCTTTGCTATAACAAAGCTAGATTTGCAGCCAGACAGTCATACAGCTCCCACCACTGCTCTGCCCTCAGATATTCAAACTGGTTTGAGTTACCTCACTACCTCAAGTTCACCCATCTCCTCCTTGCTAATAAAATGGTATACAAATCCTAATCTTGCCCAGCAACCAGCACCATTCTTAATCATTACCTCCTTGAAATCCATAGACCAAAAAAAAGAATCTATTGGTCACTGCCTATATTCCTACTCAGTAGCCAAGGTCTGTAACAGTATTCCTACAGATACTAGAGCAGTGCTTTATAGTCCCACATTCAAACAGTCACTAAAGAGATTGCTCCTTACCTCCTGGCTCTGTACATGTCTTACACCAGGCGGACACTACCTGCTACTCCTTACCTCCTGGCTCTGTACATGTCTTACACCAGGCAGACACTACCTGCTACTCCTTACCCTGAACATGTCATACATGAGGCGGACACTACCTGCTACTCCTTACCTCCTGGCTCTGTACATGTAAAGTAAAAAACCTGTACGCTATGCCAAAGTCCCAGTAAGCTTCAAAGCACAAACAACTCCAAACGAAAAGCAACAGGACACTGCTGTGTTGATAAAATGTAGATAAAATTTAATCCAACATAGACAGATAAAACACCAGGTAAGCGCTTTCAGGTTACACCCTTCATCAGACAAAGATACATTCTTCAAACAACATTTTTCAAAGATGAGACAACCAATAGCATCTAGTGAAAAACCCGCCTATTTTAACTGGAATGACATCATTTAATCCTGGTATCCTGTGTGCCATAAACTCTATGATCCATCTTGATTCAGCCAAAGCTGTCTGATGTTTTACATCACCCCCCCCCCTATTGTTTAGTTTGATGTTAACAATGGCCCTAAATTTGAAGCTATGTGTAGGGTTGCCACTGATATGCCTGTATAAGGCATTACTTGGGTCACTATTCCTGATGCTACTCAAGTGCTGCAAGATTCTAACCTTAAACATATTGTTGGTCATTCCAACATAAAAACAAGGACATTCAACACATTCAGCTAAGTACACTATGTTCATGGTCCTACATGTGGCCCTCCCTTTTAAATGAAACACCTTCTTAGTTACTGGATGTATAAATGTGGTTTCTTTATTAATATGACTACAGGCCTTGCATATCCCACAGGGAAATGTCCCTGCAGTGAACTTCAGAGATCCACCTTGACCACTCATCTTTTCCTTACACAATAGATCTTTAAGATTCCTATTTCTCCTATATCGGAATCTGGGACTATTGTCAACAATGTCCCTTTGTCCAATATCACTGGTTAAAATATTCCAATTGTTTTGTACAATCCTATTGATGTATTTTATATTGCTGCCATATGTGAACATCAGTTTGGGACCCATTTGCACGCATGCATTATTATCAATTGACGATTCCCCTCCATATGTTCTCTTTAGCCAGGGCTTATATCTAGTCCGTCTTAATTTAACACTGTCATCAATAACACAATGTACCAGTCTTTCATTGTAGCCTCTATCCTTAAAACATTTGTCTAGTTTATCCAACTCTTCATCAAATTGTGTATCCATAGCACTCACCCTGGATATACGGCTGACCTGCCCCTTTACAATATTTGGAAAAATATGTCGGGGGTGCATGCTGTCGTAGGACAGCAAAGTGTTTTGCCAACACTCTTTCCTATACAAACTAGAAACAAAACCTTCCTGTGTCTGTTCTACACAAACATCCAAAAACTCTATATGTACAACTTATCTTCTTATACGCTAAATAGAGATGAATTGACAGTACTGAACAAAGGCTTCACCTTTGTACCCAGTAGGGTTTGTTCATACAATGAAATTATTATGGACTTGATGTTGTTTTGTCGAAATGTCATGTTGAAGGTAATGTTTGGTAATACTGAAAATAATGTTGCTTTTCCTAAAAAACCGAGCAGCTTTGTGCCACCTTTTACACCCACACTGAATCTTTTTATGAATGGTTGTGAGAGGGATTTAATTAAATATTTTTCAGATGGTAATTTTGCCAGATATTATAATCTAACTATACCACAGAAAATGGCTTTACAATGTCTGATGAATAATAAAGACCTAACTATTAAAGGGGCTGATAAGGGAGGTGCAGTGGTTGTTTTAGACACTGCATGGTATAATGAGAAAGTAAAAAACATGTTAACAGATGACACTTATTTGGAGATTAATCCCCTAGGTGTTAGATTGGTCATTGATAAGGTGCACCAGCGTTTAGGGTCTTTATTGAATGATATGAGGATCACACCTGACATACATGAGTTTTTACGGGTGGACAAACCAGTCACACCAGTATTCAAGGCTTTGCCTAAAATACACAAATCCCTAAGTAACCCACCCCTGCGACCTATAGTGTCTGGCAGGGGTTGGGTCACTGAGAATATATCGATATGGTTGGAAGCCACTCTTAAACCATATATGGAACGGATAGATAACATACTAGTGGATACAGGACATTTTCTGAGGATTCTGGGGGGTATAGTTAGACCCAATGGAATGGATGGACTGTTAATGATTACATTGGATGTTAACAGTTTATTCACTGTCATCCCGAATGATTATGGTACAACAGCAGTGGGTGAGCTTCTTGCAAAGCAAGATGTGGATTCACATAAAATTGAGTTAGTGAAGGATTTGCTGACACTTGTCTTGGAAAATAATGTGTTTATAGGAGCAGGCTCGATATACAGACAAGCACAGGGGGTAGCCATGGGCACCCCCTGTGCCAACACCTACGCCAATCTGGTTCTCTCCAATTGGGAATCCTCCACAATTTTGAATAACGAAGTATGGAAGGGCTACATAAGTATGTATGCCCGTTTTGTGGACGATATTTTTATTTTATGGAATGGAGACTGTAATTCATTTGACCGCTTTCTTTCCTACATCCACTCCACCACCACATTCTTGAAATTTACTGCCACAACATCCTATACTCATATAGAGTTTTTGGATGTTTGTGTAGAACAGACACAGGAAGGTTTTGCTTCTAGTTTGTATAGGAAAGAGTGTTGGCAAAACACTTTGCTATCCTACGACAGCATGCACCCCCGACATATTTTTCCAAATATTGTAAAGGGGCAGGTCAGCTGTATATCCAGGGTGAGTGCTATGGATACACAATTTGATGAAGAGTTGGATAAACTAGACAAATGTTTTAAGGATAGAGGCTACAATGAAAGACTGGTACATTATGTTATTGATGATAGTGTTAAATTAAGACGGACTAGATATAAGCCCTGGCTAAAGAGAACATATGGAGGGGAATCGTCAATTGATAATAATGCATGCGTGCAAATGGGTCCCAAACTGATGTTCACATATGGCAGCAATATAAAAGACATCAATAGGATTGTACAAAACAATTGGAATATTTTAACCAGTGATATTGGACTAAGGGACATTGTTGACAATAGTCCCAGATTCCGATATAGGAGAAATAGGAATCTTAAAGATCTATTGTGTAAGGAAAAGATGAGTGGTCAAGGTGGATCTCTGAAGTTCACTGCAGGGACATTTCCCTGTGGGATATGCAAGGCCTGTAGTCATATTAATAAAGAAACCACATTTATACATCCAGTAACTAAGAAGGTGTTTCATTTAAAAGGGAGGGCCACATGTAGGACCATGAACATAGTGTACTTAGCTGAATGTGTTGAATGTCCTTGTTTTTATGTTGGAATGACCAACAATATGTTTAAGGTTAGAATCTTGCAGCACTTGAGTAGCATCAGGAATAGTGACCCAAGTAATGCCTTATACAGGCATATCAGTGGCAACCCTGCACATAGCTTCAAATTTAGGGCCATTGTTAACATCAAACTAAGCAATAGGGGGGGGTGATGTAAAACATTAGACAGCTTTGGCTGAATCAAGATGGATCATAGAGTTTATGGCACACAGGATACCGGGATTAAATGATGTCATTCCAGTTAAACCCACCCTCCAAAATAGGCGGGTTTTTCACTAGATGCTATTGGTTGTCTCATCTTTTAAAAATGTTGTTTGAAGAATGTATCTTTGTCTGATGAAGGGTGTAACCCGAAAGTGCTTACCTGTTGTTTTATCTGTCTATGTTGGATTACATTTTATCTACATTTTATCAACACAGCAGTGTCCTGTTGCTTTTCGTTTGGAGAGGCTCTGTACATGTCTTACACCAGGTGGACACTACCTGCTACTCCTTACCTCCTGGCCCTGAACATGTCATACACGAGGCGGACACTACCTGCCACTCCTTACCTCCTGGCTCTGTACATGTCTTACACCAGGCGGACACTACCTGCTACTCCATACCTCTTGGCCCTGAACATGTCATACACGAGGCGGACACTACCT
This sequence comes from Protopterus annectens, assembly GCF_019279795.1. Taxonomy (NCBI): domain Eukaryota; kingdom Metazoa; phylum Chordata; order Ceratodontiformes; family Protopteridae; genus Protopterus; species Protopterus annectens. Next base: position 98,350,299 of record NC_056747.1, read on the forward strand.
GCTACTCCTTACCTCCTGGCTCTGTACATGTCTTACACCAGGCGGACACTACCTGCTACTCCTTACCTCCTGGCTCTGTACATGTCTTACACCAGGCGGACACTACCTGCTACTCCTTACCTCCTGGCTCTGTACATGTCTTACACCAGGCGGACACTACCTGCTACTCCTTACCTCCTGGCTCTGTACATGTCTTACACCAGGCGGACACTACCTGCTACTCCTTACCTCCTGGCTCTGTACATGTCTTACACCAGGCGGACACTACCTGCTACTCCTTACCTCCTGGCTCTGTACATGTCTTACACTAGGCGGACACTACCTGCTACTCCTTACCTCCTGGCTCTGTACATGTCTTACACCAGGCGGACACTACCTGCTACTTCATCCTTCTCTTCCCTTCTCTCCTGTCTTCCTCCTCCTTCCTTTTTGGCCCTTGCTCTTGTTTTTCTCGTTTTGTCCCTTCTGTTATTAGCCAAAGCAACACTTACTTCTCCAATAGCTCCTTACTTTAGCTATATTTCATAAATCTCCCCAAACTGCAAAGTCTCCTTCCTTTCTCTTAGTCTTTTGCCCATATTTAAAATGCTTACAATCTTCATCATTGCTTATCACGATTGATTCTACTTTGCAAGATATTCAGTATCCTATGATTGTTCAATATTCACTGCATGATTTTCTGATCTGACTTTATCCTGAATATCGATTCTACTGTTTGTTACTGCACTTCATGTGATAATATTATGTAGGTGATTGAACTGTGTGTGTTGGAGCTTTTCTCCATGGGCCACAGCAGAATATGAGATTCATGTCAAGTCAGACTTTCCCAGTAAACAAATGCCAAATAAATAAATATGGAAGAATTTGTACACTTCTGTCCTATGTTACTGAAAATTAGGTCTAAGACAGAGTTGTTTCCTGTCTCTGGATTTGGTCTGGTGGGATGTGAATTTAGCTGCTCAAGATGATTGGTGAGCAATTTAAAGGGTTAAAGGGAGATTTAGTGGTATTTATATTAAAGTCTGTTTCACTGAGTGCTTTATGGATTCTTTGGGGAAAAATGTCCAGTAGTAGCAGTTGGAGGATAGTTACTGAAGAGAGGAGGTGGGATATATGCTATACACAAGTGCAGTTTAGTGTGGCCTGATATCAAAATTTAGGCTAGAATCCATTTGTTGTGCTGGTCCTTTTTTTGGTTAGTTGCAGAGGTATTTTGGATTGACAGAGAAATTTTTATGGAGTAGGAGAGTAACTCCACCGCCATGTTTACTTCCTGGTCTATTACGACAGATCAGGTTAAAGTGTGTATTTATATACTGGGTTGGGCAATAAGCATATTTCAGCCAGTTTCTGTTATACGTAGTAAGTGATGCTGCTGTTTATCTAGCCAAGCTTCAAGACAGGTCCATTTATTATTGGCTCTGATGATGTTTAAGCAGCCCATTGTTAATTTTCCTCTGTGGATTGAGACTGGTTTTCTGATAGAACTACTGAGTTTCGGGGATGTGGGCTATTGGTTGAAGCTGTTGGGTGGGATGGAACTTGGCTGTTTAGTCCAGGGTTGGTTTTAATGTATCCTGCTAATGTTAGTTTCAACAAGAGGTAATACAGCTTTGAGAGATTTGGTTTTAGTATGGAAGTGAGACTTGGGTCATTTTGCAAATAGCATTGTTGTACAACAAGCTGTTTTTTGTTTGCGTATGTTATATATGTGTATTTAAGAAAGTTGAGGCTCATTTGAAATTGATTGTGGGGGGACTTACAACCATTTAACACTCCTGTTATGAATTTGATAAATGTGACTTAGCATTGAGGTGCAGATGAGGAAGAAGAAGAGAGAAACAGTAAGGAAGAAAGGGGATGTAATGTCTTGTAATGTAAAATGGGTTTGCTAACTGTGATTGGCAGTCCTGAGGAGGTGATAGGATTTAATTGGAGGATGAAGGTGATTGTTAAAGGAAACGGTGGGGCTAAAACGGTATAAATGTAATGATTTAAGAGGTAGATACAGATGGTGATAGTGTGGAGAGTGATGTGAGGCAAATCAAATTGAACAGAGCAAGCCCCCTCTCATAGAATGAGGGAGCAATTAAAATCAGTCACTAACGTGAATTAAGTGCAAGCATCTTTATGACCCTAGCTAGAAACAGTGAGCCTCTGTGCCTTTCACACTGCTAACAGACTCCCCAAGACAACCATAGTAAGTCACAGATGAGGGTGTAGGTAATCTGCAGCTTAGGAAAATGTGTCCAGTAATAGTATTCATTGTAATATCAGAGGTTGAAGTCTCCTGATTGTTTTACTTTTGTTTATAAAAGAGTAATGGAGGAACTTCTTATCCTTTAGTACTAGCTGTTTAGCTGTTATGTTAGGATCACTACTGGTAGAAAATAACCTTCCCACAACAACATGTAATAAAAATAAAGATAAAGCAAGGCAAACCCAATATGAGAACTGAGCTACTTACTTATTAAGCAGCTCACTGTCTGAGTGCTTACATTTAGAGATATAAGGGGATGGTCACAAAGGTCATTTCAGGTTAAGAGGCCCTTTAATCTGTGTAACTGAAGGTCACCCACTCTCGTGCAAGCTACTGTGTCACATGAGTCCAAAGTCTTGGATAAAAGTTGCTAAGGGAGGTCTTACTGGTTTGATAAAAGGTACGCAAAGTTGTCCATGGTGAGCTACTTGTAATACGTGCATATTTGTGCTTTGTTGTTCTATTTCAGTAAACACATTAATCTCATTCAAAATTTAATTATAGAATATTGACACTAGACATGAGATAGATATCTGCAGGTGCAGGCATTTCAGAGAGACAACAGTGTTGGAGTTAGTCTAATCTAGGGCCTAACAACATGCAGACATCTAGAATCACACTGTAAGATCGTTGTGTTAATAGCAGTTTCTTGTTTGGGGTTGCTCGATTACTACAGAGTGGTATCTTTATATCAGATAGGGGTGCAAATGCAAGCTAATAATTAAAAGTATTAATGGCATGTATAAGTCAGTTGGCAAGCTGTATAAGCTATAGAATTGTAGAAGAATATGCTGGGAGTTTATGCCTGTTCCCATATATTGTCAGGCAAAATGCTTGATCTAGGATACACTGTTGCAGTTCTTTCAAAAATTTCAAAATGGTGCCATTATATGAGATGGGAGTGTTTGAGTAACATTTCTAATGGTGCCTCTGAGGCACAGTCCCCTTACTATTTATTTTACCAAATAATAATTTGTACTGGCAAAAATGAGAACTGTAAGGGATTATATTTGCCGCTAGAGTCTATACTTGGATTTTGTGTGGGGAAAAAGCCCTTAGCAGCATAAGTCACAATTAAGCAGTCATACTCTGTTACCACTACAAAATGTGTTTGTGTGAAGTATAGGGAAAATGTCACCCTTTACATAAACAGTATGTCAAGCTAATGTCTCCGGTTCAGGCAAGTCTATTTGTTACAGTGCTGACTGGCAAGCACAACGTAGCTCTACATATTAAATCCTTGCCAAGATCTAATCAAATTGTCTAAACATTGCATATTCATATTAATATTATCGACTTCAGTTTGAATTGCTTTTATAAACAATGTATTTTTCTGCCATGAGAATGTGGTCAACATGTATTTAACCCTTGCACTATGTCCAGAAGTATTGCACTCTACTTACAACTGCAAAACAGTTAAGTCATTACATTTCATTAACTATAAAATTTAGAAAGATCACACAGTTTGTTTAAATATGTTTCAGTCTAAACTAGGGTTGCCACCTTTTTAAATGCCCAAAGTGGGACATTTTTGGTACAAACATCAGATTTTGCAGGCCAAAACATACCCACAGCCAGTACAAAGGACAGAACTTCCCTTTTTTGCCTAAATAAAAGGTTATTCTTGTAGCATTTTAGTTGCTTATTCTGTTTCTTATAACATTTAGGTGTTTCAGATACAGAATAACTGATGTTCTACATCTCACATTGCTGCAGTCCTAACACTTGGGTAGTCCGCTGTCCCTCGGTCGGCCCGAATATCAGAGTATAAGGCTGACGTCGGTCAAGGCGCATTTGACTGACATCAGAACGTCAGGGTACAAATGCGCATGACCGACGTCATATCCTCAGTCTTTTTTGCCGCATGGTCCGATGCAGAAGCAGTGTTGCAAGTGCCGTTCGGCGTTCTGAAATTTTTCGAATTCGGAGTTTCAGACCAAGTCAGAGTTGGTTAAGTACTCCGTTAGAATATTTTGTTTTTTTCTTGCCTCAGTGGTTTACCGGATGTCAGAAAAAGTGAATAACTGTATTTCTTGTGGGAAACAGATACCGCATAGGGATTACCATAATTTGTGTATACCTTGTTTGGGACCTGAGCACGACGTTGTTGGGTGTCGCTTTTGTGCTAGGTTTAATAAACGCACTATAAAGCGTAGGTTGGATTGTGCCAGGTTAGTCTTTGGGAAGCGGTGCATTACAATATGTCGCCGGATGCTCCGGCGCTTCTTCAAAGAAGCGCAAGGACAAGGCAGTTAAACCTAGGTTAGAGGAGTCGTCCAACCGGACGCCGGTTCTTTAGAGATGTCAGTGGAACCGTGGTTCCACGGAGGCCTCTATGGAGTCCCAGGGAGAGACTGTGTTTTACAGGATGTGGCCTCCTGGAGGCAGGTCAGGCTGTAGGGGCTTCTCAGGTAACTGTACTCCCTCCCTTCCTAAGGTGTCTAGGCCCTCTCTTCTGCTTCCAAGGCTTCCCCTAGAGGCAGGTCTAGTTTTGCTTCTGTGGGTGTCACTCCTAGTTCTTCAGGTTCTGTGCCCAAAAAGCACATGCTTAAAATGGCAGAAGATTTAATTACTTTAATTAGAGGCTCTATGCCCCCTCCTGATAAGAGGCCTAGGATGGAACCTGTGTTCGGGATTATGAGCAGGCTTCGATGTGTCTGAGTCTTGGCTGAAGACTTGCACGAGTATTCTCATTATTCTGATTCTGACGTGGATGATTCTACTCCTTCTGCTTCTCCTCCTGAGGATTTTTCTTTTCAGAGACCCTGCACTCCATGAGAGAGCATTTTAAATGGGAAGGTCAGGATTTCTCTGATTCCAGGAAAAGGCTTAGGGAATTTTTGTTTTTACCCCAGCATAGGCCTTTAGCTATACCTCCTGTTCTGAATGTAGTGGAAGATGTGTTTGCAGAGGCTTCGCTTAATCCTGATTCTTTGCCTCCTGCTCCTGTTAAACCGGATAGGTATTACAGGGTGCCTGAAGCTCATAAGTATCTTTTTAAGAGTCCTAGGCAGACCCAGAAACTGTTAGCCAGGGGCCTAAGGGTGTAAAGGCTTCTGTTGTCAAGAATCCGGTTCCTGCAGATAAAGAGGCCAGGGCCTTGGATAGATGGGGAAAGAAAGTTTATACTTCTTCCACTCTAGCCATGAGAGCTTTGAATTGCCAGTTTCACATGTTGAAATATCAAAATTATCTCCTTTCACAGTTGAAATCTAAGGTGGATGCTCTGGCGGAAGGTATTGATTGTAAAGAGTTACAAGATTTAGTGCATGTTTCTGAACAGGTGGGTAAGCATTCTTTGCAATGTGGTTTTGATGCTGTACAGGCCTCGTCTAGGGTGGCTGCCACTGGGTCAGTTCTTCGCAGGCATGCCTGGCTGAGGGATCAAAATTTGTCTGACCATGTTAAAACTAGGATTTTGGATGCCCCTTTGCAATCTAATGTCTTGTTTGGTTCTCCTGTTGAGGCAGTTTTAAAGAAAATGGAAGACAAGGCTAAGTCTATGCAGACTGTTAAAGATTTTTTGCAGGTTCAGCCTCCAAAGTTTAGTAGAAATTGGCCTACTAAAGGGTGGACGTATCCTTCTTATGATTCCCAGTCTAGGGGTAGATCTAGACGTGGCAGGGGCAGAGGTCAGGGCTCTTTCAGGCCTAGGACAGGGAGTTCTCCTGCACAGTCTTCGGGTGAGGGCAGGGGTCAGTCCTTTCGTAAACAGACCCAATGACCTACCTTTTCAGCTGCCAGAACCTTCTCGCCTGGCAGCACCTTTGGGAGGAAGGTTGGCACTTTTCAAAGAAAATTGGAGTTTGATTACCCAAGACAAATGGGTACTGGATATCATACATCACGGTTACAGGTTTTATTTCCATACCTTGCCTCCTTTCAAAGGCATGCCAGACATTCCTCCTCAACAAAGAATAGAGGCTCACAAGCAAATTTCTCTGTTACTCCAAATAGGGGCCATACAGCCGGTTCCTTTGCCAGAAAGGGGCCTAGGATTTTATTCTCGCCTGTTCCTTGTGCCAAAAAGGGGAACACGTGGAGACCGATTTTGGATTTATCTATCCTCAACACTTATCTGACATTCCCAAGTTCAAAATCTTTACGTTACAACAGCTTTTACCTCTACTGGGCAAGGATCACTGGATGGTAACTTTGGATCTCAAGGAGGCTTACCTTCATGTTCCTATCAGGCTAAGTTGCAGGAAGTATCTGCGTGGACTGGGACTTCTCACTATCAGTTCTCTGCATTGCCCTTTGGCTTATCTACTGCGCCCAGAGTATTTACAAAAGTTCTGGCTCCAGTGATAGCATTCTTCAGGCTGAAAGGAATACAAATCTATCCTTATTTGGACGATTGCCTGATACTGGCTCAAGAAAGGGACGAGCTTCTTCATCATTTGGAGTATGTGATAGCAGTGCTAAGATGCCTGGGGTATTCTGTGAACGAAATAAAGTCCAGTCTAGTACCCTCTCAAGACATGTGCTTTCTGGGTGTAAGACTGAATACAGCATCCCAGATGGCCTTTCTAACCCCGGACAAACAAAAGAATCTTTCCCTTTACTTCCATCATCTATCTCTTCAGTCCGGGCTGACTGCAAGGACAGTCCTTCAAGCCTTAGGGTTCATGGCATCTTGTATTCTGGTGCTTCCCAATGCCAAACTGCATATGAGGAAGTTGCAATGGTATCTCAAAAATGTATGGACACAGCACTGCCAGCATCTGGACACTGTCATTCAAATAATACCTTGCATTCAAAAGGAATTTTTGTGGTGGGCTCAGGAATGTCACCTAAACAAGGGACTCTCTGTGACCCGGCCAGAGGCGAGTCAAATTTTAACAACAGATGCCTCAGACAAAGCTTGGGGAGCTCATCTAAATGGAAAGTGGATACAAGACAAGTGGCCTGTCAGACTACAGCATCTACATATCAACTTGAAGGAGATGCTAGCAGTCCAGTTTGCATTAATAGCTTTCCAGGATTTACTTCTTCCAGGGCAGGTGTTGATTCTAACAGACAACACAACTGTCATGTGGTACATCAACAAGCAAGGGGGAACACATTCTTATCCTCTATGCAGGCAAGCAATGATTTTGTGGGAGACTGCTCTCAGTTTACAACTAAGTCTTCAGGCAAGGTTTCTGCCGGGAGCACAGAACTCCTTAGCAGATGTGTTGAGCAGACAAATCATGGATCCCCATGAGTGGAAACTGGATCTTCATGTATTTCAGAAATTGACAGTGTCCTGGGGAACTCCAGACATAGATCTGTTCGCTTCTCCACTAAACCACCAGCTGCCAAAGTTTTGCACAAAGCGGTTTCATCCCACAGCTTGGAAAGTGGATGCTCTTTCTTTCAGTTGGAAAAATCTTCATGTGTATGCCTTTCCACCTCTGCCTCTCCTCCCAAAGGTACTTCTGAAGGTCAGACAGGACAAGCCAAGGATGATTTTGATAGCTCCAGATTGGCCTCGACAGCACTGGTACCCATTACTGAGAAGTCTGGCACGGAAGCCTCCATGGCCTTTGCCTTTGATTCCTCATCTGTTGTCCCAGGAGGACAGTCATTTGCTCAATGTCAAGCTTCACTCTCTTCACCTAACAGCATGGCATATTCTGTTTTAAACCATAAAGGGTCTCAACTTCCACAACAAGTTTTGAATGTGATTTTGGAAGCTAGAAGGCCTAGTACAAGGAAAGTGTACGCAGATAAATGGAAGAGATTTTTATTTTGGAGTGCAGCTAAGGATTTGGATGTTTCTGAGCCTGATTTAAGTGTGGCTCTTCAATATCTTACTGAGTTATTGGACAAAGGTTTGTCCTTCTCTTCTATTAAGATTCATGCTGCAGCAATTTCAGCTCACTACGACTGTGACCCACCATTGTTTTCTCATCCTTTGTTCAAGCAATTTCTTAGAGGGGCAAAGAATATAAGACCCCACGAGAGCTCCTACTCCTGCTTGGGATCTCAATTTTGTGTTGGAGAAACTCACTCTACAACCTTTTGAGCCTGCAGCTACTGCTGAGTTGAAATATTTGTCATGGAAGACTGCTTTTTGTTGGCCATTACCTCTGCAAGAAGGGTTTCTGAATTGCAGGCCCTTATGGCAGTTGAGCCTTTCTTAATTTTCCATAAGGATAGGGTATCTTTACGTACTAATCCTTCCTTTATGCCTAAAGTGGTTTCTAGTGTGGCTTTAAACCAAACTATTCATTTGCCTACTTTTTATGCAAATCCCCAAACTAAAGGGGAAAAGATTTTGCACACTTTAGATGTACACAGGCAGTTGCGATATTATTTGGACAGAACTAAAGGGTTCAGACAATCTCAGCAGTTATTAGTTTCTTTTGCTTTGTGCTCTCAGGGCAAGCCCGTGTCAAAACAAACTATTTCTAAGTGGATTGGATTTTGCATTGCTTTCTGTTATTCCCATCATGGCAAAGAGATTCCAGCTGGGATTAGGCCTCATTCCACTAGGGCTACTGCCACTTCAACAGCTTTTTGAGGGGTGGCTACTAAGGATATTTTGGAGGCAGCCACTTGGAGTTCAGTGCATACCTTCTCTAGGCATTACCACCTTCCTCTGTACTCTAAATCCAGGGCTGGTTTTGCCACTGCTGTGTTGCAGGGCATTTTGGCAGACCCTGCTTCATTATAGTTTAGCCATCCTCCCTTACCTCTGCTTTGGGATTCTACCCAAGTGTTAGGACTGCAGCAGTGTGAGATGTAGAACATAGTACAGTTTTGTACCTACCATAAATGTAGATGTTCGAAGATCCACATTGCTGCAGTCCAATTACCTCCCTCCTTCCCTCTGTAGTTTGAGGTGGTTGTGTGGCCTGGGTTATCCCTCTGAGGTATAGTGTATATATTGTATATATTGTACATATTTTTGGTGTTAGGCTGGTTGGTTGTTTAGTTGTTGTCTATGGGTTTTGACCTTTCTTTTTAGGGTCTTCTGACATCTGGGGCAAGAAAAGACTGAGGATATGACGTCGGTCATGCGCATTTGTACCCTGACGTTCTGATGTCAGTCAAATGCGCCTTGACCGACGTCAGCCTTATACTCTGATATTCGGGCCGACCGAGGGACAGCGGACTACCCAAGTGTTAGGACTGCAGCAATGTGGATCTTCGAACATCTACATTTATGGTAGGTACAAAACTGTACTTTTTATGCATCTATTATATAGAATATAGGAAATAATTTTGTCCTAAAATCTCAGGACATTTCCCATTTTTATACTTTTTTAGCAGGACACAACTGCCCAAAGAGGGACTGTCCCTTACCCTGGTCTAAACTGCTTTAGTACTCTTTGCTGCAATTAATTAAACCAAGTACTTTTGTACATAAAAATCAAAAGGAATTTCATCAGAAAATTAATTCCACAGAACAACATTTCATTTAAAAAGACCGCACCATGATCACATGACTCTAAAGGACCAATTAAAAATACGCATCAAATAGAGCCAAGCTATTAAACACACTAAAATAGTTTTCAAAATTATTTTTTTTAACCTCAACACATAATATAATTCATTTTCAGTAATTCAAATTTTAAGGCCTTAAGATACTGTTAATGATATAATCGAATTTAAACCTGACAACTGTGATGTGTTTAAATGCAATTGCTATTTCATTTCATGTGACCCAAGGAAATACTGCCACATACCTCCTCTCTCATTATTTTTTCTCATTACTTAAAAGGTAATCATTAAACTTAATAAAATTTCGGCAAATGCCAGGGTGCTTAGATAAAGAATTATTGCCATCTTTTTTTTTGATGGCATAATTATGTTCATAAATATGATCTCTTAAGGTATGCTCCATTTTACCAACATAAAAAAATTTACAGGAGTGGCATACTTAAAATATTTAAAATTCCTCTTACATTTCAACACGCCACCGTCTGGTGCTACATTAATACAATGACCTCACTATTATCTGATATAAAAGAACGCTGATTACACATGCCACCTATTTTCATAACTCCAACTTACCTTCTGTCCTGTTTCTTTTCCAAAATATTCTTCAGATTTAGATTCTTTTTATATGCAAACTTTGTAATAATCTTGTCACTTCAATAACACAATTACAATGTCTTATAATGTGCTCTTTAACTTGATGAATTCCTTCTATTGTAGGGCAAAACCATCGCTCTAGTAAAATCACTTTCATTCTTTTTCTTTTTGTTGTTCTATTTATTGAAACATGAACAGGGATCTAAAAGACTGGGTTTAAAATCTTGCGCTCTGCATCGCAAAACCTCATGAGTAGCAGGATCTAAAATATTGCCAGGATAACCCCAATCCTGAAGCATATTTCTGACAACCTGAACATTCAAAGATAATGCATCCTCAGATATTTGCCAAGAAATCCTAAACAATTACCCTTTAAATAAATTCCTTTTTTGAGCAAGCAGGTGACAACTTGCAAAATGAAGATACCCATTGGAAAAAGCTGTTTTTCAGTAAAGGTTAGAGATAAATCTATTATTTACACCATCTAGAAAATTTATTTCACTAAAATTTATCTCGGTGAAACAATTTCAAGAAACCAATGATGCTGTTGCAGTAAGAAAAAAATCCTTATGTTCATCCATGCTTCCTTTCCATAGGATAAAAATATCATTCAAAAACCTGGGGTGCACTGCTGTTTTACTCATAAAGATTACTGTTGAAAACAATTTTAGTTTCCCAAAAATACATGATTACATTTGCAAACAGAGCTCGGGACACACCCATAGCTACCCTGCCTGCACTTATTGAAAATGTTTGCCTACAGAATACAGTTACATTTCAATATTTTCTCCATACAGCCCTCCAAGAGAATAATATGTTGATGACTTAGCTATTGCATCTTAAGTATTTTATGAAACTATTCCATCCCTAACTCATGTGAGATGACTAAAAAAAGATCTTTAACATCTACAGGGGCTAGCAGGTAATCCTTATAAAATGGAATCTCTCAGCTGTTTTACAAAGTTAGATAATCTTTGATGCTTGTAGAGGCAGTAAAACATGTTTTTTTCTGTAAATGTTTACATCTGTAAGACACAAACTACATAAATAGGAGCTGTGTACTGACATCTTCAGGAGCACACAGACAATTACCCTTGACATTATCTCTGTTTCTCATATTTTATCTATTACCTGTTCAATAGGTCTTCTGCAATCATCTTAACTGGTGTACCAGACAGCCCTAAGTTTGTTAACTAGTTTAATGTAATATATGCATTCATATAAATGTTGATGTTAATTTTCAACACCTCCAGCTGGAAATTCCCTCTATACTATTTAACATTTTTTCTGTAAAAGAAGTGGTTAGAGGTAACTGACTTATTCTTTCTATGTATGTACTGAGAGATACTCGTGCCCTAAATCAGTTATTTTTTTCCAACAACAATTCTAAGACTAGTTTCTCCATTACTTTAACTGTATTAAAAACAGACTAACAGGTCTGTATTTCTGGTCAGATTCTGGCTGGTCATTGACTTTGTAAATTGGATTCAGTCTAGTAAACTTCCACGCCTTAATAATGTGTCTAAATAGTCTACTAAATTATTTTCACGTCCAAGATCTTTGTTGGAAACATTATCTTTTCTTTGATTTTTTTTTTATAATCCAGGTTCCCCAATGACCCATTAATATGCTTTCTATAGATTGTACTGATGGACCTCGCATGCACATTTTAGTTTCATAGACCTTAGTAACATGGTCAGTAGAGATGTGTGCATTTTAATTTTTGTATGTTGCTATGTTCTCATTCATAATACAGTTTATAGTCTGCTAATCTTACTTCTGCCTTCTCTAATGTAAATGAAAAAGACATTTTCCTTATACTTTGTTCCTTCAATGAAAATCTTCTCATATTCTCTCTGCTATTTCTTGGTGTGACTTTTAATAATTTTGTTGAGCCTGTTGATTGTTTTCCTTTCTAAGCAGCATCGTTTAGAGACAGTAGGTGTGTGGTCCAGAAGATCACTGAGGAGACTAGCCCAATTTTGCAGTCACCCCAGAGTGCTGACTACTTAGAGTCATAGACCAAGAAAATAGATCCTTTAGGGTGTATAGGAAGCAGTTTGTTAAATGCGTATTGCCTTAATTCTCTATGCTGCCTAACAGATCTTCATGCTTCCATTCTTAATGAAAAATGTTGCTTTTCAACTAATGTAGTTGGTTGAACACATTTTCTTTAATTAGACAATATTTCTTATCTGGTACTTTTTTTCTTACTTGGCAGCTAAGGAAAAGCTTTAAGAAATTACATGTGGTCAATACTCTTCTGTTGGCAAAATAAATTCCAGTGTATTCATCTACAGCTTGAGACCTTGTCATAATTTCTAATTACTCTTATTACTTTACTATGTATTTCCTCAAAATTATTTGTGATTTTTTACCAAGATTTGCAGGGACTATGGAGTTGTCACAACTGGCCACCTGAGGAAGAATATTGCAACAATAATTGTCTATACCTTCTGAAATACATGCAACATGGGCATTATTTAACCTAATGTAAAGTAAAGACAGCCACAAGGCCCTTCTATAGCTATGTAAATAATCTCCATTGCAATACAGAGATTTGCTCTGAGCTACTGCAGAATGATATCTCCTATACCAAGTCAACAGATATTGCAAATATACCGGCGGACAGATTCAGTGTTAACTTTACTCCCCCCAAAGGACCCAATCACAATACCAGTAGATTGCCAGGCACCCAGTATTACTGCTGCACAGGTTAAATCAGCACTGTCCAAGGCCAAGAATACAGCTTCTATGGGACATGACAGTATCCCTGGCTGCATTCTACATGAACTATAGAGTGAACTGGCACCTCACCTGTGTGCCGTGTCCAATCACAGCCTCACCTCAGGCTTTGTCCCTACCAAAAGGGTGCAGTTCTACAATCATCCCTCTCCACAAAGGAGAAGTGACTACAGACCCCAGGAACTATTGCCCCATTAGCCTGATGAGTCTGATATGCAAAGCTATAGAACGCATCATCATGGACCTAATAAACAAGGATAATAGGGAATCTTCAAAATCTGGATCCTACATAGTTTGGTTTTATGAAGGGTAGATCATGCCTGCTCAACTTGGTCGACTTCTTTGAGTCAGTCGCCAGAGCTCTGGATGAAGGTAAGGTGGTTCATACAACCTACCTTGATCTGGTCAAGGCCTTTGAATACCATTCCCTACTCAGGAATCATAGAAAAACTTACTAAGCTAGGCATCAACCCCTATATCACTAGGTGAGTTGCAAACTGGCTCACTGATAGAACCCACAGTGTGAAAGTAGCTGAATCCAAGTCAGACTGCCGACTAGTCACAAGTGGAGTCCCACAGGATTCGGTCCTGGGTCCTCTCCTGTTTGATATCTACTTCTCTGAAGTCCAGGCCAACACTAAGGGACTCTGGCTGACAAAGTTTGCAGATGATCGCAAGTTGGGAGCTATTATTAACTCCCCAAGTGATGTTGACATCCTACAGAAAGGCCTCAGTGAGACCAACGACTGGTGCCAAAACCATGGCCTTAATCTCAGTGCCAAAAAATGTGTCTTCATCCACTTTGGGAAAAAAACAGTTCCCTTGAATTACCACACTGATGGTAGTCCACTGAACACAGAAGGTGTTATAAGAGATCTGAGAACACAAGTTGACAGCAACCTCTCTTTTGACCACCATGTTGCCACTGTGGTCAGAAAGTCCTATGTGGCACATCTCATTACTAAGGGTTTTGCATCCAGGAAGAAAGGTTCATAGGTTGGTACTAGGCTGTTGGACCTAGGGCCTATACAAGCCTAGCCATAACAATTCTCTGACTATTTCTTCCCAGAATATTTACTCCCCTGGTCCCCTGTCTAGCAGGGTGACTGACGTGATCCCCAGGGTGAATTTCCTATCTCCTATCCAATCAAGGTTCCTTTTGAAGAGGGCCAAAGAGGCGCTCAGCTTGACATGTATGGGCAGTCTATTCCAGAGTATGGGGAGTCTCTGGGTCAGGAACCTATCCCTCCAGCATGTTTTCTTCATTGTGATGACCAGGTTTAGATCCCTGGAGCATGTGGCTCTGAGGGATTGGGGTTTCTTTAAGTGTAGCATGTCCAACAACTCAGGGTTTGACATGGCCTTGTATGTTAAGCAGAGATCGCCTCTGAGTAGGCGATATGCAACAAAGTATAGCTGAAGTTTTTTTAGATGGTCAGCATAGGGCATCTGCTTTAGGCCTGTGATTCTTTTAGTGAGGTATTTCTGTGGCCTTTCTAGTTGTTGCAGATGTCTTGTGAGGTACATAACAAATGGGGCATTGTACTCTATAATGGGTCTAATGAAGGATGAGTACAGTGGGGCAAAGACCTCCTTTTTTCTGGATGAAAAGCCTTTGTGATGAGGTGTGCCACACAGAAGCATTTCCTGACTGTTGTGGCTATGTGGTTATCGAAGGTGAGACCACTGTCCACCTGTATATCTAAGTTCCTTATCACACTTTTGGTGTTTAGTGTACTGTCACATATGTGGTAATTCATGGATACATGCTTTTTTTCCAAAGGAGATAACTATACATTTCTTGGCATTGAGCTTGAGCCCATGGCTCTGGCACCAAGCATCTGTTTCTGTAAGGCTCTTTTGTAGAATATCCACATAATTTGGGGATTCAATAATGGCTCCCAGTTTGCAGTCATCGGCAAACTTTGTTAGCCAGATTCCCTTAGTGCTGGCCTGTAGTTAAGAGAAGTAGATGCCAAATAAGAGCGGTCCCAGGACTGAACCCTGAGGTACTCTGCTTGTCACTTGTTTGGAGCTGGATTTTGAGTTGACTACTTTTACAATGTGGATTCTGTCAGTAAGCCAGTTGGCAACCCATCGAGTGACATAGGGATTAATGCCCAGCTTAGTAAGTTTATCTATGATTCCAGAGTGGGGGATGGTGCCAAAGGCCTTGGCGAGGTTCAGATAGGCTGTGTGGACTGCCTTACCCTCTACTCTTCCCTCATTAGGTCAATCATCGAGTACAATGCCTCATTTGGCATGTGCCTCACTAGACACCTGCAACAACTGGAGAGGCTGCAAAAAGTGCCTCACAAAGAGGTTCCTAGGTCTTAAACACTTGTCCTATATGGACAGACTCAAAAAACTCCAACTATTTTATGTGTCATATTGCCTACTTAGAGGCGATCTCTGCTTGACTTACAAAGCCATGTCTGACCCAGCTCTGTTAGAAATGCTACATCTAAAGAAATCCCAGTCCCTCTACACCACATGCTCCAGAGACCACAACCTCATTACCACAATCAACAGAACATGCTGGAGGGACAGGTTCATAACCCAGAGACTGCCCATGCTATGAAATAAACTTCCCATGCATGTCAAGCAGAGCAGCTCGCTGGCCCTCTTCAAGAGAAATCTTGATGAGGGGATGGGAAATAGAAAATTCATCCCGGGGATCACTCCAGTGGCTCTACTCGACAGAGGCACTAGGAACTAAGGTTGGGTGGCACGATGCCAGGGTAATCCTATGGGCTAGGCTTGTAAAGGCTCCAGGGCCATTAGCCTAGTACACACCTATGAACTTAATAGGTGTTATGATTTGTTGAACTTATGGCCTTGAACAAATTTTGTAAATGGCATTTTTTTATTTTGTGGAGGTAACACTATATCAGTTTGTATTAGGAAATGTATTATTACCTACGATGATTGCAAAGCACTCATTTACTTGCTGTACATATTTTGTGGTGTGTGTGTGTGTGTGTGGTGGTAATAAATCCCCAGTGAGTACATGTTTATTATTTGTTTTCTACTTCAAACATACAAATTCCGTTTTGTTGCTATTATTGTCAGTGGTATGAACGTCATTGATCTTTTCCTTAGCCTTGTTCTAGAAATCTCCGTATTATGTCATTGGTACCTGCATGCAGAATTATGATCTTGAGTTTTTTCAGACCATCTAACATTTTGTCGTCTGTAATCAATTGGGCCCCTTATCTTTATACACCCTTTGTCTACTGCAGTCTCTAATTCATCTGACAGGTAGAAGTGACCTTTGTTAGTTTTAAGGTTTATCCAAACACCAAACTTGATTTTTCTTAGGACTTCTTTTGAAGCTCCTTTTCTTTCTGTTGTTGGCAATTACATCTGGAGGCCTCATGACAAACTGGATGGTCCTTTAGTTTGTGTGATGTCCACATAAATTCTGTTTTTCTCCAAGTGCGCATCATTTTGTATTTGTACTATACCTGTTCATATTTGATTTTTTTTATTTTTATAGAAATGTTTATTTTACATACCTCTATGCTATCTTTGGAGCTTTTCTCCCCGGGCCTCCGCTGAAAAAGGACATGTATCCAGTCGGACCATCCCGGTTAACAAATGTAAAATAAATAAAATAAATAAATCTAAATCTTTACTGGCTGCCTCAGTAATAACATAACATAACATTCCTTCATCTAAAGGCTAATTCTGACGCATATCCACTTCCATCAGTTTTTAGACTGGTATATAGAATGCCCACATGTACCTCCAAAAGACAAAAGTAGACCGTGGTGCTCGAGGGCAAGCAAGACATGCTTTGCATTTCTTCAAGAATCTGTTCTTTTGCCATTTCAGATGCACTCCTCGTTTGTAAACATAGTGTCTGGGAGTACATGCACACACACACACACAGACACACACATACACACAGACACACGCGCATAAACACACACATACACACACCTGCATTCCATGCACTATATTGTTTGCATTTACAGTATGTTAACTTATTGTTACTATTTGGAATAGTATTAAGTTCTTTCAGCTTATCACATGGTGTGCATCCACTTTTTAAAGTTCTGTGTTAGGCCTGTAAAAATAGCTGCAGATGGGTCATTCTCTAAAACTGAAAAAGGTAAAAAAGAAAAAAGATCATTCAAGCCAATAGTCAATGCAGAAAAAGACAGAACAAATAAGAAAAATCATGTTTCTCAGGAAAATAGCTCAATCTAGGTACACTGGTTAAACCCAACTCCAATGTCTTGTTTACAAAAAACCTCATCAACTACAAGTGCCCTCTGTTGTAATAAGGCTCAGAAAGCTATAATTGCACACCGCACCCACAAGTTCACCCTTCCAAGAAAATAGATAGTGGAGAAAAATAAAAGGAGCAAAAGAAATAAAATAAAATCATGTTACTTTTTTTCTGAAGAAAACTGCTCGGTCCAGGAACACAGGTCAGTCACGTAAAGCCATGTATAGTTAAGTTCATATGCTGGCAATTCTGTCTTTTGAAGAATCGCATTTCAGTAAAGCAGTTTTTGGCATTCCTGAAATTTGAGGAAGCAGTGATACTTAAGGTTTAAAAGAGCCAAGAAAAAGGAATAAACCATTTTGTTGAAGAAATCTGCTGATAATGATCATTGGATAAAAATTAGCATCCTGACGACATTCCAAAATTTTATAATTAACACAATGCATTTTTTCATAAAGGCAGGGCCAGAGAGCTTAATGAGTGTGGTACAACTGTATCCTCTGATAAATACATAAAGAATGCTGGCTTGAGTAAGTGTTATGAAGCTTTCAGGGTGCATGACCTCATGTAAATAATGAATAAGAATTATGCATCAGTTGTTGTGATAGTACAAACTAATATTGACATAGTTTAACAAAAGTATGAATGAGAAAAATTAGTTCTCCTTGATGGCTGATTTGCAAGTTTAGTAAACTGATAAAATGCGTGCTTATGTTGCTGGAATAGTAAGAAATGAGGTATAGATGAGCATTGCTTACTCAGCTTTAGAGGTACATTAATTCTAGCTTATAAAACATTTAAGGCTAAGTTAATATATGCATCATTAAGCTTAGCAATGTAACAAACAATAAACTAAGAATATTAATTTTACTATATCATTTAAGGAAAAGTAAATAAAGGGATCCTACTTTGACTGGGACAGCGGATTTGGTACACATCGGTTTACAAAATCCATCAAAACTGAAGAATTGGACAAATCCAGGGTCAGTAAAACAAATTAGAAACAATCTTGCATCTTTTTTGCTGAGTGTGATACATTCATGGCTGAGGACCTGTATAGTAAAGGCAAAATAATGTGGCAAGATTGATGCAGTGGGGATCGTGCAAACACTGTAATACAGAATAAGCTGAGAAGCACTGGAAACATGAAACATGAAGCATTATAGAGAATGATGAAGTTTATTTCAAGTGGGATCACCCACTACCAACAGTTCAAAAAACAGATGCGAGAAAAGCAGATATAGTAGTGTATGAAATAAAGTAAGTAACGCTGAGCACTGAAATTACTTCTCCCAGTAAAATTAGTGTTTTGTGTACAGAGAAACACAAAGTTAAAAAATATCAGAATTTGTAGGCAGAAATGAGAGCAATGTGGAAGAAAGATATCTACACAGTTCCAACTGTAGTAAGAACAAAAGGCCTAATTTAAAAAAAAATATAGGAATTTACAATTCTACTTCAATGTGCTACCAGTACATTAAATTACAAGATGAGGCAATCTGGGTACATTGTATGTGCTGAGAAGAGCACTTTTAGCTAACTTCAAAGACAGAAACAATACTAATTTCATCAATTCTACTTGTACCATGACTTAGGAATGGGATCCATTCCCATTATGGTATTAGAAAACCAAAACTTTTATAGAAATTAAAACTGGGTGGAAAATGGTTAAATATCATATCTGTACTTTTGACATCTTTGGAAATATTTAATGAAATGTGGACATTTGGATGGAGCATTTGACTACTGTCTAAGGGAGTCGGTGTTCCTTACTAGTCTTCAGGCCTGAGTACTGGTTTAATAAACTAATAACCTGAGGTATCACTCTGGATGAGAAGGCTTGGGAAGCAAATTCCCAATCCTCTGTCTCTTCAGATCCAGGGAGAAGGCTTGGGAAGCAAATTCCCAATCCTCTGTCTCTTCAGATCCAGGGAGAAGGCTTGGGAAGCATATTCCCAATCCTCTGTCTCTTCAGGTCCAGGGAGAAGTCTTGGGAAGCATATTCCCAATCCTCTGTCTCTTCAGATCCAGGGAGAAGTCTTGGGAAGCATATTCCCAATCCTCTGTCTCTTCAGATCCAGGGAGAAGGCTTGGGAAGAATATTCCCAATCCTCTGTCTCTTCAGATCCAGGGAGAAGTCTTGGGAAACATATTCCCAATCCTCTGTCTCTTCAGATCGAGGTACTTGGCTAGCAGTTAAAACATATTCAGTGGAATCTGACACCATGCAGTAAGGGGAGTAGTAGGCAGAGAATGTCTTTAAGGTACATGGTGTTTATGTGACTTTTTGCTGATATAAGAACATTTTTACACCATTAGAAAAGGAAGTTAATGTGAGAACCTGTGAGCCAGCTTGCTAAGATGTGGATGACCTTTCAGGCTGAATGATAAATGAGGCTGAGCCCAAGACTTGATTGTTCTCTGACTCTCTAATGGGGCCCTAGTTCAGTACAGTGGTACTACCATCTTTGAAGGTACACTGAAAAAGTTACTAAGAAAGGGACCATCTTAACAGAGTTTAGGAGGTGGAAGTGAGTCCGTCTTCATAAAAACTGGAGTATCAGTTGAACTGAGTAGTTGCATCGCCTCAGTTTATGTGCTACTTAAGCCTCTTTGGAGCCACCTTTATTCTAATGTCAGGGAATGAGACAGACCATTCTTCATTTGCATTATTCGATATATAGACAGGTGATCTGAAAACGGTATGTGATTTTTTAGGGTACATTAAATTTGCTATCCTCAATAGAGCAGCCATGGAACAACTTGTCTATCTTGCTATGCTAATGCAGTCAGCAAAATGATTAAGTGAGAAGATGAAAGTGGTTTACTTAAATTTTAGTGGTAAACTAGAAATGAGATCCTATAGCTTGCAATAAGGGCAACCTTTGGAAATTGAGATTCTTTCATGCAAGTCCTGGAAAACCAGGAATGATTTACTAAAAATGTGGACTTACAAAAGTCTGCTTTTTTTCTTGGAATATTTCCTTTTTTCAGAGGTATGGTGAGTAGAGTTGGTGCGTATAAGTTCTAGTAATGTGGAGAGGCTGCTGACCTGCAATAAAAAAAAAAGTTTAAAGGAAAAGAGAGAATCTGAACATTAAATGTTCTCCTGTGTTTTTGGTCTTTTGCCATGTTGGTGCTTACTATGACAACTCAACATTTAATTGGGTGCCTACGGCAAGTACCCTTTCTTTTTTTTTTTTTTTTTACTTCCTGCTTTGTAGCTTTCCTTCATAAGTTAGGGTCTGTCCTGGTTTAAGTCTTTGAGTCTTGCCATGGAATGCCCAGTCTTGAACTATAATATCTAATTTATTAGGCAATTGAACTAAATGTCAAAAAAAGTGTTTGACGGGTACAAGCAAACAGAACTGGTTTCACAAACACAAAACTTTCTTCAGCGGAATATGTATAAGGCTAAAGTGTAAACCTTTATCCAATGGATTACCCCCGTTATTTACTGCACTTCCGTTCTAACGCAAAAGGTAAAGCTACATTATGTACCATACTTTTCAAAAAAACAAAATCAAGGTAATCTTTTGTTCTATTGATACTCATTTTATTATTCAATCAAAGCTAAAACCTATCCTGAAACGGTAATAAAAGTCAGAGACACTAATTCTAGGTAGGATGTATAAGCACATAGCTGCACTAACACAGGCAGTTTTGAGAGCTAACAGTTCTCCTATGGTATGCTGCTGGGATGTGGAAATAAGTAGTATTAATCAGCATAAACTAGACACTGAGGAAACATGCAGAATCTTCAAATGTCCTTTTATTAAATTTGGACTAATTATCATACATCTCAACCTCTTAGAGCAAGAAATCTGGACAAAGTCATAAATAATGGGGGACAAAGGCCCCATAATGGTGACAGTGTTTAAATATTGCTCTTACAAACATAGAAAATAGAATAAGTTTTGCATTAGCATAAATTTTCTGAAGGATATAAAGTCTGAAACTCAAACATCTGTTATTTTCTAAAATAAATCTTTAATGATTTGCCAATGATTTACTATAGAAAACCAAAATTGTATGAAAAATGAACCAAAAATATGAGGCAAAAATCTGAACAATCTGAGAATCTGTAAAGTTGAGAGGTATGCTAATTATACCCTTGTTCTTCATTCTGGTTGTTATTACTCTAACATTGTGTATTGGTTCTTTGTTCTTTTATGGTAGTTGCTCCATTTTTGTTTTGGCATTTTGTAAAATAGTGTAAAGATGCTAGAAGTGACAGTTGAATGCCATTGTTGAAGAAAGTAGATTTTGGCTAGGCTTATATAGGCCCTAGGGCCAATAGCCTAGTACCTACCTATGAACCTAAAAGAAAAAGGTAAATAAGGCAGTGGGATACACGGCATCTTGGATTGCAAGTTACTTCGGATAGCCTCAGTGTGTAATGCAGAGATAGCAGCAAAGCAACAATCTCAGCATTTCACAGAAGAAGACATTGCTAGAAAAACTATCCTTGCAGCATATTATTGCCAAGCTGAAAGAGACAGAGGGCAAAATTGCTTGAATTAGTTAAAAACACTGTTGAAAAACAGAAGGACATAGAAACTACATGTACAGTGCATTTAAATTTGATTATTGACTTACAAAAAGGTGCCAAAAAAATCAAAATGGAGTCAGTGACTTCAAATTAAAGGGGGCTGCAGGGACAGTTGAATGGGTGGGGCCAATGGGAAGGGGTGTGACCAGCTAGAAAGGTGGGAGCTATGCTCAAAACCACAAGAAAATGGGCATTTAATTAAATATGCTGTCCTGGGTGCCAAACCGTCATTATGAGAGTCCAATCAAGACAAATTGAAGTGTAGAAGAAAAACAATATTTTAATGCATTGGCTACATGACAGCTTACTTAATATCTAGATGGAAACAAAAATGTTGTGAGGCATGAAAAAATAAATTACTTTTTAAATACATTACTGGAATGCCAGTCAGAATCAACTATAAAAAAAGCAGCACTCAACTCAAACCACTTCTCCTTGCACTGCAGTTCTAATCATAATTTATATTCAGCTTCATAAAAGTACGAAGTAACATGCTGAAAGTAGCAATCTCTGTGAAACCCCCACTTGTAAAAATGTTTCTTATCCAAAATGACCTGCTGCCTGACAACAACTATCTACCTGTTTCATGGGGAAACATGATCAAAGTAAAAAATGAAAAGCAAACAAGAAACAAGCTCAAGATAAATTGCTTAAAGGATTATTGCACAGGTTATGGACCACACATGATAGATTGGCATTCTATTTAGTTTACTGGTAAAGCCTGCAAAGATGACTGCAAGTCTCCAACAGATGTAGTGAGCTTCTGAAAATACTGTAATCCTGTCCTTTATTACAAATACTGTCATATGCATTTCAATACCCAAGGCTTATATGTGATCTAGATATGTAAGTATTCTCTGCATGGCAACAACAGAAAGGCTTTCAGTGTTGGCAATTCTTTAACAGTATGCTTATTAAAGCTTACTTGCATCTTACAATCTCAGACAAGCTTACCTGATGGTCATTAAAGCATTACTACTTAAACACAGAGCAGCAGGCAGTGCAAAAACATGCATTTTCTGAATAAGGAGAAGCATAAATCAACAATATAAAAATATGACAGAAAACCAGATCATTCTGCAAAATGAAGGACAGATGAAAAGCCACTGTAGTACTTGTGTCTACCTTGGATGAGGAGATACTCTGCACACTTACACTGCATAACTGCTCCTTGTCTTGCTTGGACACATTGAGTCACTGTATGGGGAGTGGGTTGCAACAAGCATGTCACAATTTGAAATGTCTTTGGCTGACGGTGATGGCCCTGACACATTTGTCATACCTATCAACCTCAGAGCAAGAAATATGGACAAAGCCATAAATAGAAGTGGGACAAAGGCTCAAAAATAAGGACATTTTTTTAAATATTGCTCTTATAAACTTAGAAAGATAATAGAATAGTAGGTCTTGCATTAGTATGAATTTTCTGAAGGGTATGAAATCTAAAACTCAAATGTCTGTCATTTTCTAACTTCAGTCTGTAATGATTTGCCAGAAATTTGCCAGAAAACCGCAATTGTATATGAAAAACAGACCAAAAATGTGATGCAAAAATATAAAATAGCCACACAATACAGCTGGGAACCTGTCAAAGAAGAGACACTTTTTTATATTAGTACTGTTTAAGTTATGCAGCTGACAAAATAAGAGAATCTACATGCAGTTCTGAAATGAAAGTAATCCATAACTCTGATCCTTAATTATTTCTTAATTCTAACCCCAACACATTTTCTTCCAAAATTTCCATTTTTGTGGAGGGATTATTAGGGGGAGAGCAACATTTTGAGCCAAAGTCGGGGGACAGTTGAGAGGTTTGGATATACCTAATTCTATAAAGTGATTTATTTGCGTGTACCTCTCAACCTCATAACACAGGAAACCTGGACAAGGCCAAACATATTGGGGGAACATACAGACAGTACTAAAAATTGCTGTTGTATAAACTTAGTTGATAGAATAACAGGTCTCGCTTTAGCATGCATTTTTCTGAAGGGTATGAAGTCTGAAACCCAATGTCTGTCATTATTTAGTGACTTCATTCCTAAATGATTTGTCAGAAAACCACAACTTTTATGAGGAACAAACCAAAAATAAGAAGCAAAAATCTATTCATTCTGTGAAAATCTGGACAGTTGAGAGGTATAGTTCAGCCGGGGCTGTCTTTGAGTTTGCCGCCCTTCCCCCCCTCACAATATCATGGTCGAATGGGGCCTCACCCCTGCAGCCATTCCAATGTTCCATTACTTGGCTATTTCACCCCATTTACCATAAGTACTATAATGTGCATACTGCTTTACTTCTACGATGATTTGGATTTCATTTAAAAGTTTTGTTTTATATTTTACAGCACAAATACTAATAGACATCTGCTAAACAAAGCAATGCAGTTTCACAATGAAAATAGACTTGGCATTAAAAATTCTCTGCCCTTGAAACTCACATTCATTGAAACAGCATTGAAACCAACATTCAAAGAAAATACATCTGGCCAGTGGCAGATAAAGATTAACTTTGGGCCGTTTTCAAATCATAGGCCCCTTGCACACAACACATACATGTGTTCTTTAATACACCTTCCTCATTGTGTTAAATTATATTCCTTGTATAATACAGTACAGTTGTTAGAGGGTGTTTTAAATTAATTGTTTTCAACATTTTTCCACTAAACAATGAAATAAAATGCATGCAGCAATAATGACAAAACTGCCCAGTTCAGAACATTTCCATCATAAAAGTTTATTCAAACTTCTTACAAGCCACCAGTATCAGTAAATATGTACAATCTCTGCAGAAGTAAAAATCATTTAAATAATTCCACATTAAAGAGATCTATAACTAATGAAGAGGTTGCTGCTAGCAAACAACTTTATATTTCATTGTTTCATCTACAAATATATTGCCTGTTTACCTTGAGGAATAAATTGCCCGTGTTACGTGAAATAAATAAGCTAGTAATATTGCATTAGGGAATGGATAGAAAACCGATAACAGGTTGATAGTTACTAGGTATCTCTGCCAAAGGGGACATTCTCAAGACTGCAGCATACAACCCCTTTAAAGGTACAACACAGTACAGTATCAGCAATGATACTGTGGGAGTAGAACCCACAGCCTTCTGCATTGAAAGCAAGTACACTACCTGTTGTGCAATTAATAATGCAAGCAGACTCAACATAAGCAGCACTAAATTTCTCTTACCCTGAAGCTCTTAGCTCCTTGTAAAATCCACTCGACACTCAACTGTATCTCTCAACTTTGAGCACATGAGCACAAGAAATCTGGAATAAGCCAAAATTTATTGGGGGGGGACAAAAGCCCCAAAACCAGGCACACATTTTAAACCTTGCTTGTATAACCTTGGAAAGTTGCTAGAATAAAATGCTGTGTTACCGCTATGCATTTCACTGCCAAGTCTTGAACCCAAGTGTCTGTGTCTGTGCACTACAGTCAGAGCAACATACCACTATGCCAAATCAGCTGTTTCTTGAAAGACAGGAAGACTGAAACTTAAATGGCTATCATTTAGTGAATTCATTTCTCACCATAGCTCTCAGCTGAGGGAATACAGCCCCTAAACATATTCAATGAATTCAGTTCTCACCATAGCTTGCCGCCTCGTAGCACAAAACACCTGCACAAAGCCAATAATGGGGGAATATAGCCCCAAAAATAGGGACAAATTTCAAATATTATTCTTATAAACTTAGAAAATTGCTAGAATAAAATGTTTTGTGTTACCATGTACTTTCTAAAGAATATGAAGTCTAAAATTCAAATATCTGTCATGATTTAGTGAATTCAAAATCCAGAAAACCACAGATTTTATGAGGAACAAAACAGCACAAAAATATGAGGCAAAAATCTGAATGCTTTCCACAAGTGGTGGTGGGGTAGGAAATTCAGGTTCTTCCTACCTGCAGCCAAGGTTGAGGGTTTGAACCTAAGTTACTTTCTGCAGCCAGCAGTTATAGTTTACTGGGGCATTTCACACACTTACTACACACACACACACACACACACACACACACACACACACACACACACACACACCAGTGAAAAAGCTAGTACCTGGAGATTGTCCCATTCAAATAAGCAGTGAAAGTCCATGTGCTCCGATGCCCAAGCCAGTAGTCCCATTTCCTCCATAAGCCAGTTCAACTGTCCCGTTGTTTCCATAAGCCAGTTTCCCAAGCTCCATTCAAAGTAGCAGCTCTGTTTCTCAGAGCCGGAATGCTGAGCATGCATGTGAGGGCTGCTTCTATGTGTTCCAAACATGCACAGACTGCAGACCTTGCAGTCTGATCCCCTTCCAGTCTATGCGGTTGTAACAGTCTCCAAGCGTGAGTTCTGCGATTTTTTTTTTTTTTTTTTTTTTTTTACAGCTGGGGTCCTGCAGTCCAATAGTACGAGCGGCCACTGAATGGAGTTATTACCAAAGGTGCCAAAGTTTGATGATGGCAGGAAAAACTTGTACCTGATTGGGGGTTCCAGCAAAAACTAAGCACTGAAATCAAGTGGCATTTATTAAAATTTAATTTGCACAATGCACAGATCTTTTAGAATCGGAAATACAGCCAGTGAGAGAGCAGAGAATTTTTCAACATGGCCCTCTAAGTAGGAGCTTGTAAAAAAGAGGTATGCAATAGTTTGTTTTGGCACCTTTGTATGGGGAGAGGGAGACTGTCTTGCTGTTCAAGCCAGGCAAAAGACTAATGTATACTGGCTTTAAGGTGCTGGTCTTTAGTCCAAATACCAGGATAAAAAGCTTTAAGTTTATACTGGGCAGCCGTGATAATTAAAGCATGTAAAGTTGTACGTAAAATTTTTAACCTATGCAAATTGCTTGTCACTTAGGAGCTGAGACCCTCAGAAAGATTTGGAGTAGTCATAGAGTGCACCTAGCGGCCAGAAGGGAGACAGTGAAGGAAGCTAGAGTATTCCAGGCCCCTTTACTTTGTTTAGGCACAACCTACATCAAAAGGTAAAGGCATTTCATGTACATGAGATGGCATAGATAATCGGTATGTGTAAGGAGGACACAAATGTAATCTGAATGTAAAATGAATTATGTGGAATTACAACTGAGATCTTGTCAGGGCTTAGTTAAATAGAAGTATCCTTTATATGAGAGTCTTGTGAAAGGTTTTCATCTCTGGTTTCTTCCTGGGTCCTATTGTATGTGTTGTGATTACTATGGTGAAACAAAGCTGCTTGAAAACAGTAACCTGGAGTGGTCAAATATAATATATTTTAACAATATATCATAACCTGTTGGGCTGACAACCCATGCAGAAGTAGAGCAAAGTAGTGTGTGCCTGTCAGAAATGTGATAAGAGTCTGTCTAAGGAACAGATTCATAAGTGTTACCCTTTTGGCTCATGTCAACCTTAGCTAATAACTTTGAAAGGAGGAAAGGGACATGGGTAATACTTAGACACCTACATGTTATTTTGCAGCAATGGTAAACTGCATATGCAGTTGGAGATACGTTCATTTTCTAATTTTGCAATGAGATACTGGAAATATATACAAATATACTATGTAATGCATATGCAGAAGTTAAAGATGGCTGTTGCCAGAACAGAGTTATTAAGGACCCTCTCACCCTCCATCTCTCAGGGGGCGGTACTTCTCTGTTGATCAGCACTGTGCTGACATGCATATCAGGGTATAATATTGGATTGTTGGGTATAAGTCATATCCGTGATAACTACAATGCCTGTAAAAAACACTGAATATTTGAAATGGGCCTGAGTTTTAGAGGAGAGGGAGCTTGGAATATAATGAGAAGCTTGTACTAAATCAGGTTCTTGGATCTCTGTTTGAATCATACACAAGTGGACAGCATAATAAGTGTGAATCATACACATGAGTGGACAGCATAATAAGTGTTCCAGAGCCTGTTATTTTAGCATTGCTCTAGTTCTGTCTTGGAAAAAATTGGAAGAGAGAGAAATACTTGTTTGAGTTTAATAATCTGTAATTTTTACACTACTCCATATGAGATGTGGTCGAATATAGATATGATGATTTCATTTTTTCCCTTTAATAGTTCATCTAGAAAAAGTAAATAAAGTATGTTGACATGGATATGTTAGGATTCATTTTATGGTTTTGTCAGTGGACCATTGGGTAACTGTATTGTGGAATCCTTGTATAGTAGGGCCATTGTGACTGGTGAGCCTGTAACAGTGACTGGGCTAAGAACATCGGGCACATGGCTGATAGCTTACAGAAAGGGATTTGAAAAGGTCTGAAGGAATTTCTGAAATTTTCCCGTTATGCATGAGAGTATTCACTTGTAATATTAATGGAATAACAAACCTCATAAAGATGTACAAAATTAGTAGCTTTGTCAGGAAACAAATGCCTAATTTAATTTTATTACAACAGATGCAGATGTTGATCTGAACACAGCAAACTGGTAAAGGCTGTTAAGCCATATAGTCAGCCATATTGGAAGGTAATAGGAAGTGTGGAGCAGATGCATTGCTTGTGTTAGCACTGAAATGTTTAGATAGATATATGGTAGTAAAACAGGCTTGTAGATAAAATTGCTACTTTGATCCTGGGGGGTGACATAAACTAACAAATGCAACAGAGTTCTTGGAGAAGATGCTACATCTGCTTGGCTACCAGGATGGTTTAGTTTTGCTCGCTGGAGATTTTAAATCTATTACATCCAAACTGATTATGCAGGGTGGCTTCATTTCTCTTAGAATCACAAAGACAGGAACACCATTGTTTGTCCTACATTATGCATTTACTTTGTCTATTTCTTGAACTGTACACATGTTCTTTTCTGTTTGAGCCTGATTCTTCTCAGATTCAAACATTTTATAAATGTACCGTGTTTCAATAGCCTGCTTATTTTTTGGGCTATAAAATGTTATTACTTCATGAAAAAGTAGGAGCACGTATTTCAGCTAGTGCTGGAAGGTTTATGGGAGGTGCTCTCTAACTAATGAAACTTACAAAAAGATGGCTGCATGATTTGGGTGGTAGATAACTTTTTGATAGTAGTGTCTGATCATGTCCAATTCATGATGGACATTGATATATTGGGGATCCACTAAGCACTATTGCAATCTGTTATATTTCGTAAACTAGACAATTCAGGCAACTAACCTGAAATAGGGAGAAGCAGTGGAAACATTAATTGTATGTGGCACACTTGCAGAATTAGTGAAGCTTTTTTGAAATTCCAATTTTATTGAAACATCTTTTTATAGTCAGTAACCAGCAAAGAAAGAAGTGAAGAGAAAGCAACTCCAACAACAGATTTATGAACTGGCAGCAGTACATTCTGTACAAATACAAGCTAAATTGACAACTAGATTCACTATTCTAGAAAATTTGTTAGGCTTCCATAGGTAAGTTAATTAATGTTTAATCACTCGTATCAAAGGAATGTTGGAAAGCTAGTGTGTATTGCATTTGTCCAAGAAGGACCTATTCAGTCTTTTTTCATTAGTTTCAGATTTTCTGTCCCTAATTTCATCTTGCATATTTCTAACATATGCTATTCAAATTCTACTTTTGGGGAATCTTTCTTCTTATGCACCCTAGTTATGGCCACGTCAATTTTAACAAATTTGACAAAAGCCTTTGGGATACCTAGGTTTATTCCACTTGAAAGGATTATCAAGAAAGATAACTCCATGCCTAGTTCCCTAAATGCTGCACACTAGTGAATTTATAAAGCAGCTAGGGAATTCCATCATCACCAGAGCTAAGAAAAAGGACATCTCAGGCCTTGTCAAATGCCTTCTCAGTGTGAAGACTCCCTGTCACCAGAATGTACTTAAAACTGGATGTATCTTCAGTTACTAAAGAGGTTTTAATCAAAGGTTGAGTGGTGAGGGGAAAAAAGTATTGTACAGATAATAGTGATGTGGAACTCTTAGCAAGCATGGTCATAAATAATTTATAATCCTGGTTTAAAACAGAGATTGGTCTATACCTTATCAGGTATAGAAATTAGTGTGATTACAGCATGCTTCAAAGAAGGTGGATACTGACCAGTCCACTGTATGTGGTCAGCTAAAATGTGTGAAATTCATTAAAAATGTATAAACTTCTGATGGCAATCATCCTTTCAGGATGTTTAGCCCATAGTCTGTCTCTGGAAGGTTTGTGAAACCTCTATAATAATAGCAGTAAGGATAGCTTCTTCTTGCTACACAGACAGGAGAGAAGGTGAAGACCAATAACTATATAAACAGCTTGTTTGGGGAAGGCTTGCAGGATCAGGATAAAGTCGAATATAGAACAATGCAAAAAGAAGTATTTCAGATGGAGGGCAAAAATATATCTTAGAATCACAATCTAGATTTTTTGTTATTTTGTTTACATTCAGCTGCCTTTAGTGTATGATGCTAAATACCTCTTAAATTCCAGGGTAACTTTGAAATTCTTTAGCTTTAGTGAGATAGAAAAATTTGCCTTATATTTCAAAAAACTCTTCATGGCAGTTCTTGCCCATGAAGAATGCTTTTCTAGTCCTGGGGTTTTCTGCAAAACCTCCTTCTAGGCAGAAATTAACATTAACTTTTTTTTTTAATTATGAAATACAGCATTAAGTTTAACATGAATAACATCATATTTCTGAATTACTTGCCTTAAAGTAGCTTTAAAGTCCTTCAGTCCCATCCATGAGTGAAAAAACTCTGATATAAATAAATTGGTTTGCCAAAGTCTTCTGAGTGGGATGTAATCCATAACTCATCTTAGCTGTAAGGGTGAGTGATCTGAAAGGATGAGGGAAATAATCTATAAATGGGTATGTGACGCTGAAAACCCAGCTATCTGGAATTTTGTAAATAATTCTATGTCATTTGTGAATATTGATATGATTTATACAGAACTGTATGTCATGTAAAGAGCTTCAAGAATGTAACCACAACATACCCTGCTGGAACATAGAAGATTAACTTACAAAACTTCAAGAAAATAAGTTGAAATCAGATTCTTTACGGTGTGCTATAAATGTTAGTTTCAGTGCAGCAAGCAGACACAATGTCTAGAGCTAGAAGTTTTTTGTTGTCTGAAAAGAAAAGTAATTACTAGGTTTAAAATGTAAAGTGGTTGGTTGTTTTATGACTTCCTAGCAGCTACACAGTTCTGAGAAAACATCTGAGAGATATGTATTTCTCACACAGGGATGTTAAACTTCTATTAGTTTCTGCTTTAGCCTGGGAACTGAAGTCAAGTGACAAAAAGTGATGTCATTCGGGCTAACCAAGCAGTAATGTTTGATATTAATTTAAGAATTCTCTGAGAGAGACTATGTATTTTGTCTTTAACCTGGAAACATCCATCATAATCACATCTGCACTTGCTTGTAAGTAAGACTTGGGGAATATTATCTCTTTTAGATAGGAATATAGTAAAGGTTAGTTTAGATGTGTTCTGTATTTATTTGAAACTGTCCTGCAATGTTGTTTTAAAATATTTCCTGTGGTTTTGAACTCTAAAATAACTGTGTTTGTTTTCTGAGTATTGTCTTGTTCTTTTATTTATTAAATATATTTTAGCTTATCATTGTGACTGGTATTTGTTAGACATACTTAAGCTCTTAGACTACTTGCATATGTATTTGGTGACACTGTATGGGCCACTCCTAAATAATCTTGCAAGTCTTGGTCAAAACTACCATTTGTAACATTAAACCATAGGATTGGACACCCTTTTGTAAGGGCCTTATAGTAGTTGATAAGTAAGGGTGGCTGCTGGCAGCTGGTACTGCCTTATAGTCTGGCAGAAGGGGGCATAACTTGTAAACCTGTGCCAGCCTTCCGCAGGTGTATGTGCGTGTTTGTATATAAAGCAAATCTCAAAGTGTGTGTGTGTGCCAGCTACTTGGGCAGGGACACAAAGCATTGGTTGGACAGAAAGAGTGCTGGAGGTCTTAGCTTGGCCACTTAGCTGAGATCTCAACCCTATAGCTGAGCCAGTGGGGGAGTCATTTGGGGATCTGGAGAAAGAGAGAAACCAGCCCCAGACTGACTGTGATCTATGTGTGCTCTTAAGGGAAATTGTGCTTTACTGTGTATGTGTATATGTTTAATCCTCCCATTGTGTACATCAGTCACTGTTGCCAGTGGTGAGGATTGAGGCTCCTTGATTACTGGGCCAAAGCAGGGGTGTCGCAGTGTAATTATAAAAACATACTCATAGATTCACAGGTATTTACTAGGCTAATGACCATATGTCCTTTGTAAGCATAGCTGTACTCCCTATCCCAATTTGGCTCCGAGTCCCTTGGACATCTATTGGGGGAGCATGTTAGTAAAGAGTTAGCCAAGGTATTTGTGTTTGTGTGGGGGTATTAATTGAAGAACATTTTACTTTACTTATTGAAGCCTCAGTCTATCAGAGACATGGGAACCAGATGGGGTTGAATTTGCGATTTCCCATCCATTGGTCAAGGTTTTATTTGAATATGGCAGGGATAAACTCTGCTTCACATTGATGGGGAACCTGTTTCATAACACTGGGATCCTTTGAATCACATATCTGTCCCTTGAGCATGCTCTGTTTATGGCATAAGTGAAGTTCATATCCTGGAGTCTAGTGTTTCTGGTACTGTTTGCTTTGCGGATTTACAAAAGATTCATCAGGGTTGGATCTGAGGATGCCTTATAAGCCAGGCATAGATAACCTCTTGACAAGCCTGTATGATGCTGAGTACAGAGAAAGGGCCTTTAGGTGATCTAAGTAGGACAAGGTTATTCATGCCCTAGATTCTGCTGGTGAGGAACCTTTGTGGGCATTCCAAATGTTGCAAAGATCTTGTTAGGTACATGCCAAACAGAGAATTGTACTCAATGATGGGTCTGATAAGGGCCAAGTAGAGTGGTACTATAACTTTCTCAGCCCTGGATGCCATACTTTACTTATAAGTTGGATGACATGAAATGATTTTCTTACTATCTTTGTAGCATGATGGTTAAAGGTCAGATTACTGTCTACATATGTTACCAGATCCCTAACTACTGGGTAGAATCTTAGGAGTGTTTTAGTGATAGAGTAATTAACTTGGGTGGGCAATTTCCCCAAGAAAATTATAATGCATTTCTTGACATTGAGTTTTAAACTGAGACTTTGGCATCAGCCATTCATCTGTCTTGGACCCTCTTGCAAGATTTTGGTGTAGGCATGCTTCTCAGCTGTCTAGATTTTCATAGAATATTCAGATTGTTGCCTCATATTTTGGGTCTGCTCCTCATAAAATTTGTGACAAATCAGTAAGGACTGAATTCACTAAATAATGACGGCTATTTCAGTTTCGCACTTCATATTTTTCAGAAAATGCATGGTAACGCACGACTTTCTACCAACCTTCTAATTTTCTAAGAGCAATATTTGAAATTTGTCCTTATTTAATGGGCTTTGCCACCTATTAACTTCTTGCCTTTGTCCAGATTTTTGTGCTAAGAGGTTGAGAGCTATGTGTGTTGGGAATCTATGATAGCTCCCAATTTGCAGTAATATGTGAACTTGGTGAGCCAAAAACCTTAGAAATTAAGTTTGACTTCTGAGAAGCAAACAGGAGCAGGCCCAACAAGGAGCCCTGAGGTACACTGCTGGTCACTGGTCTCTTGGTTGAGGTGTTCTTACCAATCCTGACTTATTGGGGCCCTATCTGTGAGCCAGCCAGGCATCCAGTGAGTTATGTAGGGATTTATGCTTAGTTTGGAGAGCTTGACAATAATGCTTGAGTGGGATATTGTATCAAATGCCTTGGCCAGGTCAAGGTATGTGCTGTTTTATCCTCAGCCATTGCTTTTGTGACCCTCAGCAACCAGGTTAAGTTGGAAAGACCTTCCCTTTACAAAAAACAGACTGGGATGGGTCCTGTATCTCTAGGTTGCTAATGTTCTTGTCGATCATTTCCATAATAATTCATTCCATGGCGTTGCGTACTGGACATGCCAGACTGATGGGTCTGTAGTTCCAGGGGTCAGTTGATGGTCTACCCTTATGAATAGGGATAACCATTGAGGTCCTCCATTCATTTGGTACGTAACCTGTTTTGAGGCTATAGTTGGAGTGCTCAAGTGGTCCTGATAGAACATGTTTTTAGAATATTCATGAGGCAACAAGGGAGATTGTCCGAGTCCATTTAGGCAGTTTTTTTGGCCTTACCAAGGGCTGTTAGAACTTGATCACTGCAAATTGTTTGGGGGGCGTATGCGAGAAAGGATTTCACAGGGGGGGTTAGCCTGGCGGGATGAAGGGTGAAGTCAGAGCTGAATTTATCAGGCAGATGATTTGCTATGTCAGCCTGATTAGTGAAGGTGGTGCCATTAACCACTAATTCAGCACACTGCTGTCTGTTACCTTTAAGGATTCTTACATAGGTGAAGAAGACCTTGGGCCAGATTCAATAAAGCCTCCACTAATTGTACACTAATGTATTCAATAAAATTCTTATCACATTTTTTGTGCTTTCTAGTTACTCAGAAAGATTACACTAAGTATACATGTAGTCTACACTATGTGGTAACCTGATGAATCCCTGTTAATATTTAAAGCTGCAAAAATATCAGTAAGAAAACTAAGATTAGGAGGAAGAAGGTGTGAGTTATGTCTGTGTTGTCTGTTCACTTAGAATAGTGTACACTCAGTATAGGCGGTTTTGAATCCTAGGGCTTGTGACTGACCTTAGCCTAAGAGGCTATCCTGATGTCATAGCCGACTTGGTTAGACTTCTTAATTTCTTGTTTAGTTGGATCTTTTCTTTATGGGAGTTGCTGTTTTTGTTTTTGGCCATGACTTTTTTTTGTTATATATCCTGCTGAGGTAAAGATTTCACCAGTGAGGTTTGTTTTTGCTGTTTCTTATGGGCTTCTGGTAGGTAAACAAGCCTCTATGTAGCCATTTGCATTTTTCTACAGGGTTTCTCTGAATAATTGTCCATAGATAGCTGTGGTCTCAGGGTTAAGGGGGGGGGCTTGAATTTTGACATGCTGTCACTTAATAGGATGTAATTTGCCTTAGAATAGTTACTAACTGTTACAGGTTTAGTTGGGTTTTCTGAAATTATTTTTATTTGAAAGGATGCAACTTTGTGATTCGACCTCACTTATGAGGATGCGGCATGGGAGATGCACTGCTCTCCCATGTTGGTGAGTACTAGACCCAGTATATTTGATCTTGTGGTTAGAGCTTGCAGTATCTGGTTCATGGTGTTCATGTTAAGTCCAGGAAGTGTTGTGTATGTGAGTCTGAAGCAGTGTATGTTTCCCAGTCTATAGAAGGGTAGTTAGTCATCTATGAATAGGATATGTGGTTGGATGGTGAGTGCCTCTAATAGACCTATGTAAGGGCTGTGAGACTCTTGAGGCATAGATGGTGACCTATCCCTGGCTAAGACGTGGTAAGGGACTGTATGTATGGTGACTTGCACATAAATGAATTCCATGGCATCATCTTGTTTGACCACCTATAAAAATGTGCATACTGGGGTGAAAGGAAAATATAGTTTAGCTGAAGACTGAATAAAGATTAGTCTAATGTAGTGATGCAGTAATTTTCCCAAGGAGAGAATGAATTAGTCTATGACCAGACATCTGAATTAAAAACTGTGTTGCGATCCCCACCACATAATATGGAACCTGTTAAAAACTATCAACTGTGACATGACAAGGCATCTGTGTCCTTAACGTATGTAGCACAAAACTGAGTTTGACCTTCCCACATCGATTTGATCATTATTTTACATTTGTTTAATGGGATGGTTCAACTGGGACAGTTCCCATTTTCAGCGGAGGTCCAGGGAGAAAAGCTCCAGTCATAGCTTATATAAAATTGTCAAAGGATAATAAAAAATATTAACAGAATATTGTTAACAAATTTGTAACATAAATGTAAAAAATAAACGCAGTAGTCAAACAGAACATATTATTAAACACTGGGTAAAGAAAACATTAGATAGTTTAACTTATGTGTGTGGAAGAGCATAAATTGAGAAGTTAGGTTGGCAAAGCGATACACCTATGCAAGTAGAGCATAGTTAAAAATACTTCAGTGGAGAAAGATGCAGATAAGAATATAACTGTTTATAGAGGGGTAGTGCTGCTACAAGAGATAGGTTAATAGAGTTAATACATGCAGCAAAATTATATAATTGATGACTATGTTAGTATTTAACCTGGAGTATTACATGTGCAAAGACAGGAATTATATATGTCTTTTGAGAGATATTTTGAATTAAGATTGTTTATGGATCTAATACAATGCGGAAGAGTATTCCAGTTCTTTGCAATAAAGTTAGAGTAAAGAGAGCTAGCTGCTGTGTTGGATGTTTTGATAACTTGGTCGAAGAACATGATTATTAGAGGAGGGGTGTAGAAGGTTTTTAAGGGAAGGTATATTTTCAGGATTATGTATTATTTTGTGAGCCATTATTAATTGGCTATAGTTCACAACATTGGGTAGTTCCAATCAAGAAAGTTTTTTTTATGCAATGACAGCAACGAGTTGGATGTATGGAATCTGTTGCAGATTTGGCAGTCTTATTGTAACATGTATCCAATTTACTTAGTCCTGATTTTTTAATGCTGGTGAGTATAAGGGAGGCATATAGATGTGAGGAGAGAAGGTGAGTTCCAGCTATGGCTACCTTTGCAGTGTCAGGAATGTTTTCTTTCTATACATTGTTCGCCTTTTCTTATGAACTTTTTGATTGTGTTTGAAATGTGTATGCCGGATTTTAGTTTATTGTCGATTATGATGCCTAGTAGTTTTGTTTGGGTATCTGGGAAAATCC
Organism: Protopterus annectens; assembly: GCF_019279795.1. Taxonomy (NCBI): domain Eukaryota; kingdom Metazoa; phylum Chordata; order Ceratodontiformes; family Protopteridae; genus Protopterus; species Protopterus annectens. Next base: position 98,386,894 of record NC_056747.1, read on the forward strand.
TAATATTATTGGCAGTGATATAAAAGTTAGATGGCAGGCTAGCAGATTTAGTTGGATAGAAGATAGTAAGTTTAGTTTTGTTAGGACTGAGAAGGAGTTGTGAGTTTGCTAGCCAAGTTGCAGTATCAGAGAAGGCCTTTTGTGGAACTGAAGTTGATTTATTGTGGATGCTACACATATGAGGGTTGAATCGTTTGCATATTGTATGATAGATATTTATTATTTATTTATTTTACATTTGTTTACCGGGATAGTCCGACTGGATACATGTCCATTTTCAGCAGAGGCCTGGGAGAAAAGCTCCACATAGACAAACTTACACAGATTACACAGAAGTTAGCAAACAATTATAAAAACAAAGTGATTATATACAATGGGTTAGTAGTGTTCCCTAGTAGGGACTCACAATTCTTTTGGACAGACAAAAGTAAGAGACATCAGATTGGAAGCAGAGCTTGATGATGTAGTTACAAGTTATGATAATTGCAGACTATGCTTTTAGTTTATAACTTAATCAGGGTTGGTACATGGGCATAGCCAATTCACTTTGAGATACTGTTTGAGGTTTTTTTTTGAAGAGACGTTTGGAGGATTGTAGGGTTATATAGTTTGGCAATGAATTCCAGGTTTTGCCAATGACGATGGCAAACAGGGATTCACCAGCAGAGTTATTAGCTTTGTGGGTTTGGACCAGTAGTTTATTGACTGACTGTAGGGATCTTAGGCTGCTATATTGCTTAATAACATTTTTAAGTGAAGGAGTATCCTCAGGATGGTCCAAAATTTTGTGTGTTATTAAGAGTTGATTGAATTGAATTAAGCTGGGAAGTTATAGCCACTCTAGTTGTTTAAAGTTCTGGCAGTGGTGGGTTCTATAGGTGGAGCCAGTGGCAAATCTGGCAATATGATTGTGGCTATGGGACAGCTTAACTAGTTCGGTTATGTTGAGGTTTGAGAGTACAGGCGAGACATATAAAAGAGTAGAGAGTAGGTGTGATCGGGCAATTGCAGTTCTAGCTAGTGGGGTTAAAAATGTCTTGTTTCTATACAGTGATCCAAGCTTCTTATTGATGGTCTGTATGGTTTTGTTGACCTGTAGGTCAAATTTGAGATTGTCTATGATAACCCTTAGCAGTTTGGTGTGATTATCTGTGGAAATAGTGGTACCATTGTTAGATGTGACAGAGAATGAAAGTGTGGTGGATCTACTAGTGGGAGAGAAGAGTAGAAGTTTAGTTTTATTGGGGTTCAGAAGTAGGCATTGGTTGGTGAGCCAGTTCTCGATAGTGTTAAATGTATTTTGGGGTATGATTTGCAAGTCGGATGGGGAGGTGGCTGAGCAGATGAGAGTGGAATCATCTGCATATTGAATGCAGGTGGCTTTAGGGATAGCAGTGTGGAGGTTGTTGATAAAAATAGAGAAGAGTAGTGGACTTAGTATGGACCCTTCAGGGACACCAAGTGTGAGAGGTAACTGGCTAGACAGTTTGCCCTGCCATAGTACCACCTGCTGTCCACCAGTCAGGTAGGACTGGAACCACTGGATAGCAGGCTTGTTGAGGGAAATAGATTTTAGTGAAAGAATGAGAAGTTCATGGTTGACAGTGTCAAAGGCTTTTGATAGGTCAAGAAAGAGGGCAGAGGTTAGCCTTTTGTCATTCCTGTTTTGGTTTATGGCAGTAGTAAAGGAAAGGAGGGCTGAGGTGGTGCTGTGATATGGCCTGAAACCATGCTGGGAGTCAGATAGTAAGTTATTCTGTGAAAGGTATTGCATTATTTGCTTGTGTACAAAATTCTACATTATTTTGGCTAGTGGGGAAAGAATGGCAATGGGTCTATAGTTGGATATGTCTGAGGAGCTACCACCTTTATGGAGTGGGATGACATGAGATATTTTTCAGAGAGAGGGGATAGCATTTTTGGATAAGGTTCTGTTGATGAGGATAGATATGGGATATGCAATGGCATCTGCAGCTATTTGTAGGTACTTTGCAGGGAGGAGGTCAGCAGAGAGGATGGCAGGTTTTTGTTTTTTAGAAGTGTTTTGATAAAACTAGTGGATATTGGTTGGAAGCTAAATTCCTTGTGATTATTAGGTAGATTAGGCATGTGGTTTAAGTTAGAGGGGGATAGTTGATTTGCTAGGGATTGGATTGTTTCAGTGAAAAAGTTATTAAAGGCACTAGCTATGGTCTCTGGGGAACTATGGGTGTAGTTAACCGGGGTTGGGGTGATGGAATGACCTGGACAAAATTGTTGATTTAAGCCTGCCCAGAACTTTTGAGGGTTGTTGTGGTGTTTTTATAGGAGATTTTAGTAGAAGCTTTTTTTATCCAGTAAAATCATTTTTTTTGTATCATTCCTGAGTTGACGATATTTTAGATGGTCATGTGGGGCTTTGGTTGTTCTCCAGCTGGCCCAGGCTCTGTTTCTAGTTTTGATTTTTGCTTTGGTATCTTTTGTGAGGCATGGTGCTGTATTTGATCTAGTTTTTATTGTACGTGCTGGAGCATGGGAATCAAGGATACTTAGGAATTTAGTGTTAAAGTGATCTATGGCCTCCTCTTGTTAGATTTTTTAGTTTTGACCACTCAACTGCTTTTAATTAATTTTGGAATATAGCAGCATCAAAGTTTTTCCTGTTTTTAAATGTTTTATATTTGGGCTGGTGAGAGTTTCCTGCCTTATGTATTATGATTTAGGTTAGACGATGGTCGCTGAGGTCATTAGGGAGAGTACCAGCTGTGTACAGTTGGGGTTGGTTATTAACTAGGATCCAGTCTAGGACACTTTCCTTGTTGGTTGGTTTGTTTATCCTAGTGGGAGAGGTTATGGTCTGTTTAAACCCAGATAAGTTTATATGAGTGAGGTGGAGGGGTCGGAGGAGCAGGGGTGCCAGTCGGTGTTACAATCACCAAGAACTATGGTTTCTTGGGGATAGGTAGTGGATAACCAGTAAAGGAGATGATCTAGGGTATTTAGGTTGTTACCTGGTGGAATGTATGCACAGACGATGTTCAAGTGTTTGTTTTGGTTAATCTGTAGCTTGTTTATGAGGAGTTCCACGTTATTGAATTGGGGAGGTTGAATGGTGTCTCTATTAATGGTTAGAGTATTTTTGTAAAGGACTGCTATCCCACCTCCTTTCCTTGTAGCACAGTCGAACCAGTGAATATTGTATCCTGGAGGTAGTATCTCATTGTCAGTAGTACTGGGTTTTAGCCAGGTTTCCATAAGACACATAATGTCTGGGGAGTGGGTTGCTAGGAGGGTGTGTAGGTTGGGAATCATATTGTTAATACTTCTAATATTTAGGTGAAATGCTAGGAAGGAACTAGTGGGAGTATTCATGGGTAGCTTGACTGTGGAGGCTGTGGTAGGGGAGTGGAAGTTATTGGGTGTGGGTGGGCCAGGGTTGGGATGAATGTCTCCATGTGCTATAAGGTTATAGTGACAGGATATTCTGAGCTTTAGGAGTTTGTTTATAAGCTTTTTGTAGTCTTTGTCTTTAGGATTATGTTTTTGTGGCTGTACAGGGGTGGCATTTTATAGAGGGTGGTATATTCGATGTTCTGGGGAAGGTAAAGTTTTTGATATGTGTGAAGTCGTGGGTGTCTGTTTGACTATTTGGGTAATGAATACCATGGTCAAGTGTTTGTTCATAGGCAGTGAGATGGTAAAATAGAAACAGTATAGGCATTTGGGTAATTAGTGTTTTTTTGCTTGTTTGCATTTTGATAGGGGCGAGCCAAATTTGATGGCTGACTCTGTTAACGGTGTGGAAGAATGAGAGAGAAGGAAATGGGTTAAGGGGGCAGGGTTGTTCAATGATGTGTGAGGTGCTGATTGGTACTTAGCAGGAGGGGAGTGGCAAAGTCTGGTTTAAGTTTAGCACTAGCGGGTGCGGGTGGAATTTGGGGGTAGGGAGGGGAGCTGAGTGAGCCGAGTGCCGCGAGGCTAACACTGACACTGAGAGTTACTTTAGGCTTTTGGTTTGGTTTGTATGATTGTATGTAAGCAATGTTTTTGGCTGTACTTTAATTAATAGATGCTTGAGAGAAGGCAGTGTTAAGTTATTTATGAAAATTCTGAAGAGGAGGGGCCCCAGGATTGAACTTTGAGGGACTCCAAGTGTGACTGGAAGGTGTGGGGATAGATCTTCCTTCCATTTCACAGCTTGCTGGTGGCAAGACAGATGACTTTGAAACCAGTTAACTGCACTGGAACTGATATTAACATTTTTTTACAGTAGGCAGTAACTTAGGATGTGAACATGTAGCAAATGCCTTATACATGTCTAAACAGACTGAGGACACTGTTTTACCATCATCTCTGAATTTATTTATAGTGTTAGTGAAACTTAGAAGAGCTGTAGTAGCACTGTGATGTGGTCGAAAACTATGCTGTGACGATGAGAGGAGATTGTTTAAAAGGCGTTTTAGAAGTTGGAAGTGAGTACATCCTTCCAGAATTTTGGAGAGTGGTGAAAGTATAGCAATGGGTCAGTAGTTTAATTCTGTTGATTCTGTTATTCTTTATTAAACATCGGTTTATGGACTCTCCTGGCTGGTTTTGACTCCTTGGTACCTTGGATTTGTTTCTTGTTAATTCTGTTGAATTACCTCCTTTGTTTAATGGTGTCATTTATGCAATTTTCCAAATAGCTTTGACATACTGTTCTGTTATAGAGATGTTAATAAGTATTGGCACAGGGAAGGCAATAACATCTGCTATTAATTTTAGGTATTCTGTGAGCAAGTTTTCTGCTACCAGAGAGGTGGGTTTCAATGTCTTTATTAGTTTTGCAATAGTTTGTTTTGGGACTGTTTGAAATGAGAATGAGTCAGTAATATTGTTTGGTGTGCCGGATGTTGGTAACTTGGGTGATTTGTTAGTTTTGGTCAGAACTAATACACTTTCAGTGAAAAAGATGTTAAATTGTTCAGCAATATTGCTAGTATTATCTGCTAAGTCGGGGGGGGGGTTGTCCAGTGGTGAAGTATGTTATTGATTGAATCAAAAATTCTGGAACACAGTCTATGTTTCCATTGTAAGCTAGAAGAGTAGTGTTGTTTGCCTAATTTAATTTGGTGTTTGGCACTATTTCTAAGTTGCTGGTAAACTATACGGTTTTGGAGGGTTTTATTTGTAGCCCACGGTTAACACTTTGTTTTAGGAGGATGCTTGTCTCATAGGTTAACCATGGAGTATAATTAGTCTTAACACAAACTGTTCTTGGAGGAGCAAGTCTGTTTAGAATAGTAAGGTAGTAAGGGAGGTGTCAATGAAGTGTTGTACAGCAACATCTAATGGTAGTTGCTTAAGAGGAGTCCAGTCCATTTTCTCAAGAATATCTAGTAGAACTTGTAAGTTAAAATGGTTTTTGTTTTGGACTTGGCAATAGTTGATTAGTTTAGTAGGGTTACTATGATTTCTCAGTAGGTAGGTCCCAAGGTGATCACTTAAGTGATCTGGTAGACACCCAGCTATTTGGTAATACTGGGGTTTCTTAGTTAAGAACCAGTCCAAAATACATTGTTTATTTCTCCTCTTGTCACTTTTTGTAGGGTATTGAATAATTTGAGAAAAACCATGGAGATCTAAATAGTTATTAGGGTTGTTTGAATTACATGTCATCCACTCTGTGTTAAAGTCTCCTGCATTAATGGTTTCCTGTGATATGGTACTTATAATGTTTTGGAGAATGATTTCAGTTGACTAATTGTTTCCTGGAGGGCTGTAGACAGCTGAGCCAGCTGTTTTATTTTTGTGTGTGTGTGCATGTGTGTTATATATATATATATATATATATATATATATATATATATATATATATATATATATATGGTGTGTGTTTGTATGTATATATATATATATATATATATATATATATATAGATATATATATATATATATATAGATATATATATAGATATATATATAGATATATATATAGATATATATAGATATATATATGTTTCTTTTGGTTTAGTTGTAGTCTGGTTAGGAGTAGATCTGTATTGTTTTGTTAATGATAGTTGTGTTTACAGGTTGTAAGTTGAGTGAATTCTTGAAGGGAATTGCCACACCATCACCCTTTTCTCTAGTCCATCGTCACTGTGAATACTGTAACCGTGTGTGTGTGTGTGTGGGGGGGGTAATTTCTATATCTGGTATATATATATATATATATATATATATATATATATATATATATATATATATATATATATATATGGTTTCAGCCAGGTTTCTGTAAGAATGGTAATGTCAGGGTTGTAAAGAGAGAGAGTAGCATGGAGTTCTTGTATTTTCTGGAGAATACTTCTAAGATTTAGGTTTAGTAAGAGTATTTAAGAGCTTTTATGTAGAATAGGTGGTTTGATTTGCACTGAAGGGTTGAATGATGATATATGGTCAGTACCTGGGTTTGGGTGGACATCACCACTAATCATAATTTTGGCTGGTATGTGACTGAGCACATATACGAGTTTGGATATTGTTTTGTGTGCTTTAAAAGAAGTATTATAGAGACTTTATTTTTTTCAAGAGCAGTCTCTGTTGTTTCAGGTCTAAATATATAGTTCTAAAAAATGTTGGGGATACTGAAAAGTTAGTTGTTGTTGGGGTCAGGTTGAATGTTGTTGCTTGCCTTACATACGGATTGCCTAGTTGGGGATGGTAGGTGGTGAGGTTAGTTGTAATGGTGAGGAATAGAGTTAATATAAGGCAAAGTATAATCATGATAGTATTTGTGTTTCAGAATTTATTTTGGTAAAAAGATTAGGAGTGATAGAAAGTTAAATTTGGTTTGATATGGTATTAGAGTTGCAGTAACACGTAGTCAAGATTATGGAGAGTGTGTGAAATTTGTGAGGTGTTTATAAAGCATGATGCTATTGGGTAGTTTTTGGCAGGGGTGCAATACGTTGTAGGTAGCTAGTAATTTGTAATGGGAGTGGTTTATTTTTGGTGGGTGTGGCATGGTTACCATTAAATTATGAGTATCGGGGGGTGGGTGAGATATGGTGGCAGGGTTGGGAAGCAGATTGAGCTCTAGCGTAGCGGGTTTACCCAAAATCCAAGATGAAGGCAGGTTTATGCAAGATTGGAAGAAAAACAATCAGTAATGACCACAGAATGGCTATGAAGCAGAAAGTTAACTTTTAGGTATTTGTCAGGTGGAAAACATATCACTTGTATCTGTAAGGTAATGTGCGCTCAACTAGATTACAGAAATTACCTGTTCAGATGTATTAAGCGAATACTGTTAGAAAAACAAACCATCCACTGCAAAAAAGTATAGCTGCAGTAAGGAGAATATTTAGGAAGTTATAGATACTGTGTGTTAATTGAACTGAGGAGAAACAGATATGCAAGGTGTGATGGGGGGGCTGCTCTCAAACCAAAGTGAAGTGCTCTCCAGGGAACTATATGTATTACATCAAACATTTAAATACATACACAATATTAACTGTAGCTGTTAGACTCGCAGACATTGCAGACCCGGATTGTGTTTTCCAGTTTAAATTGTATCCAAGTATCTGCCAGTCAGGTTACAGATAGAATGTAATTGCAGTTATTGTATCCAAGTATCCGCTGGTCAGGTTACAGATAGAATGTAATTGCAGTTATTGTATCCAAGTATCCACAGGTCAGGTTACAGATAGAGTGTAATTGCAGTTATTGTATCCAAGTATTCGCTGGTCAGGTTACAGATAGAATGTAATTGCAGTTATTGTATCCAAGTATCCACCGGTCAGGTTACAGATAGAATGTAGTTGCAGTTATTGCATCCAAGTATCCGCTGGTCAGGTTACAGATAGAATGCAATTGCAGTTATTGTATCCAAGTATCCGCCGGTCAGGTTACAGATAGAATGTAATTGCAGTTATTGTATCCAAGTATCCACCGGTCAGGTTACAGATAGAATGTAATTGCAGTTATTGTATCCAAGTATCCGCCGGTCAGGTTACAGATGGAATGTAATTGCAGTTATTGTATCCAAGTATCCACCGGTCAGGTTACAGATAGAATGTAATTGCAGTTATTGCATCCAAGTATCCGCCGGTCAGGTTACAGATAGAATGTAATTGCAGTTATTGTATCCAAGTATCCGCCGGTCAGGTTACAGATAGAACGTAATTGCAGTTATTGTATCCAAGTATCCGCCGGTCAGGTTACAGATAGAATGTAATTGCAGTTATTGTATCCAAGTATCCGCTGGTCAGGTTACAGATAGAATGTAATTGCAGTTATTGTATCCAAGTATCCGCTGACTGTTGTAAGTGAAAGTAGTTCTTGAAAAGAAGAGTAAAGAGAGGAGTAAGACACTAGTTGAGATAGTTAGGTACATTACAGAGAGGATAATTCAATCAACGATTTGTGTAAACAGCTAATGCATACAGCAGTCTATGTACTAAAGCAGCTATTAATATGCGAGACTACTAATACAATCAGATGTCGCATTTATGAGAACAGAATCTTAGATGATAGTTACACAGTCACAGACAATGATATAGCAAGCAACGCACTGTCCTGAGTTTTCACTGAAATGCTATCCACCACTTTCACTACTATATAGCATATATATATATATATATATATATATATATATATATATATATATATATATATATATATATATATATATATATATATATATATATATATATATATATATATATATATATATATATATGTATATATATATATATATGGATCTACTGTATTTGGTTGAATTACACTTGGTCAAAAATGATTTCAGGCAGCCCACTTCACTGAAAGCTCATTTGACTGAAAGTACATTTGGTTGAAAATGAAATATAGCCCCTTCCCCACTGCAATGCGACCATGGAGTGAGATTAATAAGGGGGTTTGAGGGGCATAGCCCCCCACATTTTTCAAATAGTTTTTACTGAACATATATATATATATATATATATATATATATATATATATATATATATATATATATATCTATATATGCATTTTTAATGGCTACACCTTTATATAACAGTGAATGCACTGCAATTATGTGGGCGGCTGTGTCCCCCACACCCCCCCTTACTTATTATTCTCACTCCAGTGTTGCACTGCATTGGGGCAGGGGCTATAGTTTATTTTCTACCAAATGAAATTCGACCAAATGGTGCTTTCAGTTAAATGTGCTTTCAGCGAAGTGGGCTGTCTGAAATCATTTTTGACCAAGTGTAATTTGACCAAATACAGCAGACCCATATATATATATATATATATATATATATATATATATATATATATATATATATATATATATATATATATATATATATATATATATATATATTTATATATATATATATATATATTTATATATTTATATATATATATATATATATATATATAAAACTATTGTTTGAAAAACCAGTGCGAGCTGTCTATGCACAGTATTTATACAGGACTATTTGATATCAAGTAACAACTGTATGCATTTAGATTTAATACAAATAGTATAGTTGAAATCAGCTTGGATGCTATTAGTATAAAAATGTCCTGGTCATTTCTTACTTCTGCAGTCTTACATAATCCACTTTCTGCTGTCTAGTTAGTTTTATTACATATGTTTTGTTGTATGAAATTACATATCACTTGTATTTTATTTCTACATTACCAGAAGCTGTGCTTTGTCAGGTAATTTTAAATGAGTACTATGATTTTACATCTGTGAAATGTTATGCTGATATGCAGCTTTCATTATTTTTTAAACTTGGTCCGCAGCATCTGGTATGGTTATTGTAGTTAAAAGAACAGAAAATGTTATACATTACAGTTGCTTTAGTAACATCAGTACTGCTGAAGAAGCCTTGTTTACTAGGTGAAGCTGACTCTAATGGAATAATTTTGGAGTTTGTAATCTTTTCTGCTGAATATTTCACTTAAGGTCTGGTCATTCTTTTCACTTCATTTGGACGAGTATATGGCCCTAAACTGTTTCTCTATATTTGCTGTGTGTGGCTTTTATGCAATCAGCTTTATTTCTACCACTGTAGCACCAACATCTGATGAAATTCTTTCTTGCTGTGCCACTTAAAACAAATGTTAAAGTTCACTTTCCAACAAGAATTCCACTGGTATGATTTATTCTAAGACCAGGAACAGACTCTGTAAGGTCCTTAAACCCATACAGGTGTGAAGCAACAAGAATGTTTTCATGATTAAACATCTGCCGGTATCTTGTTAAAACATCTGAAATATATAAATACAATTCACTTTCCATTTCATGTATGCTACACATGTCCATTTCTAGAACTTAGTACTATAGCAATCTTCATATTCTCTGAGAACCCGCTTATTACCTCAGGATAGTGTTTCTAAGCTGAAATCTTGCTTCCCTGTTGTGATGTAAAATTATGGCTTTTTGTAGTATATTTGTACTAACACACATCCGCCTTCCCAGTTTTCTGGAAGGGTTATAGAAACTCTTAATATTCCAAGAAGACCCCTGCTTTGGAATGTGGGAGGGTTTTGCACCCCACTGAAAACAGATGTCAAAAGCATGCTTTTGAAGTCACACAGGAATTAAGGTTTGTAACACTCTTTCATACAACTGCATTTTGAAAATCCATACTATAACCATTGTCACATCACAGACTGATAACTGTGGAGTCGTCATCCCTGAATTATGAACTTGAATAAGCAAATTAGTAACAGACAGTGGCAAACTCATTAGCAGCAAATATTTTGATTTATTAAATTCTTTCCCAATGTTCAAGGAGCATTTGTTAATATGAACTTTGACTGGTACTAAAGTGTAACAGTAGTGGTAAATATATGATCAACAAAATGAGTAGGTGCAAAGCATTAGGGTGTGGAAATACAGGCCAATGTCCCTGTTAATGGGGTCCATGTTAATCCATTCCATGGCCTTGCAGATCAGGCTAGTTTGGCTGATGGGTCTATAATTTCCTGGATCAGTGGATGTTCCACCTTTGTGTAAAGGGATGACAGTGGCTGTCCTCCACTCGGCTGGGACAAAGCTGGTAATCATGCTTTGGTTGAACAGGGTGCCTAATGGTGCTGCAAGTTCATGCCTAAGTTCATGTATGATGCAGCCTGGGATGTTATCTGGTCCCATGGAGGCTGTATTTTTTGCCTATGAGAGGGCAGTGATGACCTGTTCCCTAGACATAAGAGATGAGGGGCAGGTACTGGGGATGTCCTGATTTACTGATGGGGGTGACAGAGGGGAGAAGTTTTTGCTGAATCTGTCAGCCAGTAGAGTGGCTATATCTACAGCATTTGTGTATGTGGTGTCCTTGACTACCAGTTCTGAACAGATTGTGGTGCTTCCTTTGAGATTGCAGACATATGTGAAGAAGGCCTTATGATTGTCTTTAGTAGATGTGGCCAATTTGAACTCAAAGTTGACTTTAGAGGATTTCACTAGTTCTCTTATTTGCTTGTTCAGGCTAAGGAGAGATTGCTTCGAATTGGGCACCTGCTCCTTCTTGGTCCTGGACAGCAGTTTTTTTCCTTTTGTTACATAGTTTGTTTATTACATATGTCCACCAGACAGGTTTACTTTTCATTGCAGAGGATGATTTTGTCCTGTTAGGTATTCCTGATTCTAAATGCTTGTATAGTATTTTGGTGTAGATTTGGACATTGGTGCCAGTTCCTACAGTGGGGGAGAGGGCAGTGAAGCTGTTTATACCATCCCTCAGGAGGTTGTAATCAGCTTTGGAGAAGTTTTTTTGTTTGACCCTAAGTTATAAGGGGGGTCAGGGGAGATGGTGACTTTGAAGGTGACCGCTTTATGGTGAGATCTTACCAGGGAGGATGATATTGTAGGGGTGCTGCAGTGGTTACTCATGTTGGTTAATACCAAGTCCAAGATATTATCACCTCTTGTGGGTGTATCAACTAGCTGTTCCAAGGCATTTGCAGTGATAAAATTGAGGAATCTCTGGGCATTTGTGTGCTGGCATGAGTGGAATGGTTGGGTAATTAAAGTCACCCAGGATCCAGGTAAAGGGTTGAATCTTGACAGATTTGAAGAGGTCCAGATAGGTGGAGTGGGCATCTTGAATAAAATTTGGGGTTCTGTAGCTAGCTATAATTTGAAAAGGTGTCTTGTCGATGGTTAACTGCACCTGGAGTGTCTCCTGTGCGTCATACTGTTTAACCAGCCTGGAGGTGTGTGTGTCTTTAATATATATTGAAACTCCACCTCCTTTGGCTTTGCTGCCCACATTTTGGGATCTGAATGTCTGACAGGATGAGTAACCAGGTAAGGCTGGGGTGCTCTCTACAGCTTTGAACCAGGTTTCTGTGAACTGCACAAATGTCAACATCTTCCAGGGTTAAGGATGCTTGCAATGAGTGCAGTTTCATGTTTAGACTTCCAGTGTTTAACAGTATGACCTTTACTTTGCGTTTTGTTGAGATTTTTATGTTGGTGGTATTGACCTCGTGACTTTTCCTAAAAAAGGCACTATGATGGAGGCAAGAGCCTTTGCCAGAAGTCTGAAGCCCAAGTGAGACAGATGCAGTCCATCTCTAGCAAAGCATCGTGGTCTGTCGATCATATCTTCCCAGGCTGTCAGGCACTGGATCCCCCAGGAATGACACCAGAAACTAAGCCAATTGTTAGTCACTCATTTTCTGTTTATATTGAGGAATCATTCTGGGGGATAGTAGAATGCTACTTAAGGCTAGGGACATACCTGCCTGGGACACGTATTCAGTGAGCTCAATCATGTCTCTCTTCATATAGTCCAGGGAGGAATGTTTCAAGTCGTTCACAGATATGTTGACCAGTATAGGAACTGCTTTTATACATTGATACCAGATATTATCAGAGTGCAGAAAATGTATGGACAGAGAGTGAATAAATGGTACACATGAAGGAAGGTTATATTAAAATATGTAAAAGGTGGAGACAGGAGGAACATGTCAGGGTAGGCTGCAGTAATGCTATACTGAATGCTAAGGGAAATGAATAAAATAAAGTGAAGAGGACTGAGGTTTTACAAAAAAAAAGTTACAAGTTTTAAAGAAATGGAGGTGGACATCTTGAACAAAAAAATAAATAGAAAAGGGACAGCAGTAAAGGAAAATAAAAAAAAAGGAAATTATAAAGATCTAGTAGATTGTAGTTTGAGAGATTTCAGGCTTTTGAACATGGCACTTAAAGTGATCAAAAATATCTACAAGGAGAGGACAGAGTCAGTGCAAAGGATACAAAAGAAAATGAATGAAGTTTTGAAAACAGTAAAAGAAAATCTTGCTGGCCTATTATATTTAGTATATTTATGGTATTGGCATTAAAATATTTTGTAGGAAATATTCCATTGAAACTGGGGTAAGTATATTAGTATTGAACTGTATAATGCAAGATATATTTGGAGAAGAGCAAGAAATGAAACTAGCTGGTAAGTTGGTTGCAGGGACTATTTAGGTATTCACCCCCCCCCCCCCCCACAAAAAAATATAATATTTAAAGTACAAGGTTTTCATATATGAATCTAGGCAGATTTGCTAAAAAAGGATAAATTCTGGCTTTTGGTTTAGTAATCCAAAAACTAAGGGACAGATTGCTGTAAGAATTGAGATTATATTTGTGTTATACTGAAATGCAATAGCTAGGTTATTTTTATTGTTCAAATACGGTACATTTGCATTTTAAAAGAGATATTAGGAGACCGTTAAAACATATAGGAAATGTGGAGAATGCATATTTTTTAATTACACTGTAGACAGTAGTATATGTTTGTTAACTGGTAATTACACTGCCTCAGGAAAAGAAAGAAAAAGCATTATTTCTTTTGGAGTTTTAAAAACACAGAAGTTTTACTGATTTAAGATGAAGAAGGGATAAACAGAGACATGGCAGCAGGTAATCTCATCTCTAAATAAAATTTAGCTGGAAAACAAGGAGTGAAACAATATTATGAAATTTTATGTTTCATAGGCAACATGGAGAACAATAAAAGTGATAAGTGAGTGAGTGGATTCAAATGTTGAGTAAATTTAATGTAAATTCAAGGAGAAAATGAATGTAGGGAGTAAATTAAAATTGGAAGTCTAGATATGGAAGAAGGTGCATTACCCTCTGTATACACCTAAGGGCTGTTGAGTCGCATCTGACTCTTGTAGTGACCAACAGAGCAGCTGATGAAGTCCACATGGTTTGCAAGGTAAGTAGGGGAATAAAAAAATGCCAGTCCTTTCTTCTGTCACATTTACACAGATGTGGACAGCTGCACTGCCAGCCCACTACCTACATGTCTTTTTTTGTAGTGTGCTACTAAACATTTCATGAAAAATGAAAGAAAATAATCAAATGACACCAGATGTAGGAATGAATAGTTTATTGTGAAGTTTATTTATTAATTAGTTATTAATAAGGCATTTGATTGACATAATCATGCAAGCCTTTTAAAGATACTAGACAGATATTGGTCTGGAAAAAGGTATAGAAGAATTCTTGACCATAATTGTCTTCACTGTTAGTATAGAGGGCTAAAGTCCTGACTATGGCTTGGACAACCTGACTTTGATTAGCAGCTTGGGTGCATCACAGTACAGGCAAGGTGGAAGGTCTACCTATGGTTTCAGGAGGGACCATGCTGGCATTCTGTAATGGAGCTGTGCTTGGGTGATGGAGTTCAGACATAAAATGCCAGGCTGAGCTGGGGGGGGGGGTGTGTGACAAGAGCAGGCATGGCTGTCCTATGGGTTTGGGGTGGGGCACACAGACAGGCTATTCCTCATTGCACACCCAAACTAACAATGATATTAGGGCATGGGAGGTAATTAGGCCTAGTGAAAAACTTTACCTCCCAGAGGATAATGGTGACACTTCTAGACATGGAAGAGAGAGTCAGTAGTGCAGGCTTACCGATGAGGGGTGCTGACCAAAACAATCTAACAAACAACAGCAAAAAATAATTCCTTACTATAACCAGTGGTAAAATTATCAAAAAGAAACAGTGGTTGTTGAGTGAAACAAGGGTGCAAATCTACCACAAAATCCTTTACAAGATGTATTAATTTAGTAGTTAATAAAAAATGCATTGGAATTGGTAAGTAAGGAATATCTTATGAATGAAAGACAGTGAAAATACACAGTAAAGAATAAAGATAGTAGAAAGAGGATGAATGACTGGAGGAATAAATGAGATTAAAGGAGGAAGAGAACTAAAAGCCTGGATTATCTGAACTGTTGGGAGCAGACTGGGAGATACAAAATGCCATGCCCTTCCTTAAAAGCTGAGTGACAGAATTATTTTTTTTTACAACCTTATACACACAACACATTAATCAGAAGTCAGGTTACTATCTACTTGAGTCCCCAAATCCTTGCTTACAGTGTCTACTTTTATGGGTATTTTATCAATGAGATAGCTTCCATGGGTGGCCAGCTTACCAAATGGTATTGTGCTTTTCTTGCATTACGTTTTAAGCTGCGTCTTTGGTACCAGTCATTTGTCTGTGTTAGACCTTATTGTAAGATGCTAGTGTCTTTGTGGAGGGGGTTCTATGATTGTTCTTAGCTTGCAATCATCTGCAAATTTTCTAACCCCGAGGCCCTTGACATTGGCCTTGACTTCCAAAAAATGGATGCCAAAGAGTAGCAAACCCAGCACAGAGACTATAGAGGTGGCGCCACTGGTGACCAAACTCTTTATGGAGGTGGTCACTCCAATCCTAACTTCCTTGGTCCTGCCTGTGAGCCATTTGGCTATCCAGCAAGTGACATAACAGTTTATTCCTAATTCCATGAATTTGTTTACAGTGCTGAGTGGGGTAATGAATCAAATGTGTTAGCTCATGGTTGGCTGTATACACCATTTTGCATTCATGCATTAGTCTGGTGGCCTTATCAAAGTAGTCCACCAGGTTCAGTAGACATGACCTGCCTTTGACAAAACCAAATTAGGTTGGGTCCGGTGTCTGAAGGTTTCCTATGTTGTTGTTAATCACTTCCATGATAATTATTTCCCTGGCTTGCATATGAGACAAGTCAGACTAATGGGTTTGTAGTTCTCAGGATCCTTTAATGGTCTACCCTTGCAAAGAATGATAACTGTTGCAGTCTTCCATTTGTGTGGCACAAATCCTGCGTGGAAGCTATAGGTGAATAGTGACCCTGAGAGGTCATATTTCAGGCTATTTAGTGGGCATCCTGTGAGATTATCGGTGTCCATTGAAGCTGTATTCTTGGCCTTAGTGCATCTAAGACCTGCTTCTTAGTGATAGTTGGAAGGATTATGTTGGATGGTATTTTAGCTGGGGGGTTAAGTTAGAGCTGAATTTATAATTCAGAAGACTTGCTACATCTCCAGTTGCCACTGAAGCTTCTGACACAGCTAAAGAAGGCCTTGTGGTTGTCCTTGGCCTGGAGAACCACCTTTACCTCAAAATTTGATTTGTTGGACTTGGTCTTCTTAGTTGTGTATTCAGTTTGATGAGAGAGTTGTGTTGTTTTGGTGTTGAACTTCCAAGTCTTAACTATGACTCTTCTCTTGTTGCACAACTTGTTTACTTTTAGATTCTACCAGCATATAGTATTGTAGCCTATCATGTATTTTTCTTGACTGCCCAGAAATCAGAATGTTGGTCCAGTAGTCTGGAAAGCACAATACAAATACCAGTATTCTGTTTATCTGCATGAATAGAATGAGAGAGTTTGTAAGTTTGTAAAATAAATAAATAAACAAAAAGCAGCCATGGAATAACTTTTCAATTGCAAAGCATCGCTAATGCGATGCGTTTAAAACTGGGACTTGTTAAAAGGCAAAGGAAGGCATTCCACCTTGTGATCAGAATTGGTGGGATGGGTTGGGAAATGGCTGGAGAGAGGCAGGGTTGTAGAAAGTGCAAGGTGGTGTGGCTTTGGTCCAGTTTATGCCACGTAGAAAGGTGACAACCCTAACAGCATGATTTACTTTTTGAGTTGGCTTTGGGCTTTCTTCTGGTAGGCCCAACAGTCTCTATGCAGTAATTGATATGTTTGTGCAAAGCTTGTATGAATAATTCCACATAGGCATCTGTATTATCTGGGTTTTGAGGAGCTTGGACTTATGACTGGGTATCAGTTAATAAAAGGTAGTTTGCTTTGGAGTAGTTTCTAGGTGTTACAGGGTTTGCTGAATGTATTCTTATTTTGAAGGAGACTTCTTTGTAGTCTGTCCTTACCAGAGAGGACAAGAGACAGGGTGCACTGTTCTCCCATATTTGTGATACCAGGTCCAATATATTTGTACCTCTAATAGGAGTATGCACAAACTGGTCTAGGGTGTTTGTAAGTATAGGAATCTCTGCACCTTCAAATTTGGTGTGATATAGGATTTCCAGTTTATAGAGGGATAATTAAAGTCCCTCATGAGTATGGTATCTGGTTGAGCGGTGAGTTTCTATAATAGGTCTTAGTATAAGCTATGGGTTTCTTGGGGCATAGCGGGTGAACTCTAGCTTGCTAAGATATTGCATGGGACTTTGGATGTGGAGGAACAGTGCGTCATCCTGTTTAACCAACCTACTGGCATGCTTGTTGTTGATGTAGATCGACACGCCTCCACCTTTGCTCCCTGTCTGTGTAGTTGGTCTAAATATGTGGAATGTACTGAAGCCTTGCTGCAGGAGAACTAGTAACGGGATTTCAAGAACCAGTTCTACTCTGAGCTTAAAGGAGAGCTTCCTCAATATCACATACCTTATCCTGTACAACAGTGGAGTTTTTGTATGCCCTAGCTGGGAGAAGATATTGCAACACATACATCACCAGAGATAATATTACTTAGCTCAAGTCACCCCATCTATTTCAAATTATAATGGAAACTGCCCCTTCCCTGGTGTCATTCACATTTCCCACTGTAGCCCCCACCGAATCCTTTATCACATGAAGCACTAATTAAACCGCATGCCATCTAGATCATGGCAGTGCCAACGTTCCTCTATTCTGTGCAGCCAAAAGTTACACTGAAGTAGTCATCCTCCTCAACAAACTCTGTTCTGTCGGGCCACAGAACCTCTGTGAGAAACGTCAATGACACCAAAGTAGTTTTCTCAGTCTAAGCTGCATGTCATTATTCTCATGTTTGGAATATATCAACATAATATATCAAATCAAAATTAGGCACGAAAAATAACCCGAGATATTTTTACTTGTACTGTGTGTGTGTCTTTTGGCTTTTCCCAGTTAGGGGCCACCACAGCGGAACTCCCGTCCACTAATGATTGGCAGTAGAGTTTTACGTGCTGGCTTGCCGGGCCGAACGCATAACCTTCAACGAAGGTCACGCATGTCGCCACACAGAAGACGCTCTAACTGAGACTGGAACGGGCAACGTCTAACTGTGAGTGTGAGGCGACAATGCTACCGCAGCACCACCACTGTAGTGATTAAGCCAAAAAACTGCAAATGTGCCAGTGTTTCTGAAATGTTCAGAATGTGCCTATGCAGACTTATCAAAGTTTGTTTCCTTTAATTTTCTTTAAAATGTCATAGTTACAGAACCAGTGTGTAATATCAGATACATGTTTCAAGTGCAAGGTGAGCAGAGTTTAATTTAATCAACGGGATGAAGTCTACAAGGTAACTTGCATCTCTCCAGAAGCCCAGTAGATGATTTCCCAACTTGAAATAACTCCTTTGTGACTTATAGGACTTAAATATAATTATAGGTGGTGATTGTGTAAAACTGAGCATATGCACTATTTACTATATATTTTTTTTCCATCGACATGAAGGCATTCATTTTGTATGGTATATTACTGCCATCTGGTGGCGCCGTGGCCAAATAGCATGGCTTGAGCCAATGGAAAATATTTTCTGTTTTTTGGTAAAGAGGGATTTGATTACAAACATAATTTTAAAAATATATCTAAATGTAAATGTTAGTGCTGTTTCTGCTGCATACAAAACAGCAAAAAGAGACTGGGAAGATTATTAGAGATCCATAGATTTCTTAATGTTTCACTACTGTTTTTCTGTGCTTAATTTCCCACATAGATCCCAAACAGCTTAGGTTTTGCAGAGATATATATGCATTTTGTTTAACCAGACTGATAGGAAGGTAACATCCTTTCCTAGGAAAGGTTTAATTACTGACTGAAACAGGGAAGATTGGGTGTGGTGTGTGTGTGTGTGTGGGGGGTCTGCCACAGTATCAGTGTTTAAAATGATAGCGTTGTGGACGGCTGGAAGTTTGTTTATAGACATGGAGAATAAGAAATTGTAAAGACCTGACACTTTTTATACACATCTATATAAAGGGATGGAATGTGAAAGGGAAGAACCAACCATTACTTTGTAACTCCTGTCTTGATACTGTTTGAATCAATCTATTGACCTGTTACAAGCACCTGTGGAAAGAAGTGTCATACAGCACAGTGTGGCTGACCAGAGCAAAGGCCTTGGTAAAGCGTACAAAGATAACCCCTGATAAACTCCATATAGGGCAGCAGTGTTAATGAAGCAGCAGGCAGCAACAATTTCAAACCCACGTCACAAAAACCTTAATAGGATAAAATATGCAAATACACTCCACCACGGTAAGCAATTTTGTCCCATTTACCAAGACTTCATCAGAACTATCAACACAATAAAACCACTTGTTTAAATACTCCTCCTTTAACTTAAGACCCAGTCAGAACACCTGAAATTTCTTTATAATGCTCCCTTCTAATATATTGAGATAATATTAATGTAATGTAATATTTAATATACCAAATAAGCATACTTTAAACACCATTCTGAAATAATAAAACCAATGTATTCTCACTAAATATGCACTTCATAAAAAACACACTATTGTGTTTACACTTCCAATTGTTTTAATTTTAGGACAGGATTTATAGAGCAGCATTCATTTAGTCCAGGGTAACTCATAGCATTTAAAATAAGTTGCCATCTCAATGCCCTCTAATTCAAATGCTCCTCTGTAATGGCACCCCTCTGATCCCTAATAACTTGTTGAATAACTGTAAACTTAAATACGTGTAGCTTGTTCCACTAAATGCCTATATAAGGCATTTGAGCGCTTTTCTTTTTTAATGTCCATTTTGCATTCGTGGAGGTGGCAATTGCAGTGACACCAATGGTATCACCATCTCCTGTGTTCAACCTGAGATGTCTTGGGAGGTTCCTGGTCTTCAACAGAAGTCACTCTGGCATTGTTTTTCCCCTCATCATCCTCCCCTTGATAGAAGTGCTGACCATTGACCACATCATCTTTATGTTTTATAAACTTGTGGTTCGGTCACATAAACTTGCATTGGATTATTGTATTGAGTTCCTCTGTAAACAGCTAAGTCATCTAAATGTCTTTGATATTATTAAAAATGTAGGACAACACATTTATAGAGGAGAACCTCTATCATATTCAACAAATCTTTGTGTTTACTCCATCATCAAGGTGAATGGGATATTGTCAGCTTTTCTCACTTTCATTGTTTTAATGGTCACTGACAAAGTCTTTCACTACCTTAGCTTAAGGTTCTTCTGAACAACAACTGCTGCACATCCAAGAATGATGAAACCAGGTACAAAAATAATTTAAAAAATGTCTTAGTATGGAAACTGTCATATACAATTGGTGGAGCATTAGCTTTTTATCAAAATGGCAACACTATCTATATTATCTTGAAATGTAAATGGCCTTACCCTTATAGACAAAAAAAGGAAAGGATATCAAATTATATTAAGAAATGCAGAGTGCAAATAACAATGCTACAGGAGATGCATTTGGAAAGAAATGAGCATGTGAGTTTGACATAGAAAGAATTTCAAAATAGATATTTAGCACAATACCAAGGCCAAAGGAAAAGGGAAATAATACTGATTACTAGAAGGGCTCCAGTACTGATAGAAAAGGAAAAAACACAGTAATGGTAGATTTATGGTAATAAGCCTACTTGCAAGGGAGAATGATTATGTATTTGTATTCCATCAAAAACTGTTATAGAGCTTAACATTTTTGGAGGAATATTTTGCTTTCAGCAGGGAATACTCTGCTGTAAGCAGGGGATATCACTTATTGGTGGGAAGTAGAACTTGATTTTCAATGGTGAGGATGTATTGGGGGCGGGACCTAAATTGAAAAATATAACAAAAGGGCTTAGATTTATGAAAAATGTTATAAATGTCTGGTATGGAAAACATGAATTCAGTAGTAGGGACTTGGACATAATTTTCATATGGTTATCCAAGGTACAATTACTGGGCTAGACTAGATAAAATTCTGTTTCACAGGAACATGTGCATTTAATTGAAATCTTTGACACACATCCAATAACTATTTCAAATTGTACACCAATAAAAACTCCAACAAATGCAGGGTAGTGAAGTAAAAATGAGACACTCGCACTTTCTCACCTAACTGTTAAAAAAGAGGAGTTTAAAGAATGAGTAGTGGAAATTATTCAAGAGTTACTAGGACCAATATAAAAATGTCTTCAGAAGGTATAGCTAGTGAATAGGATAACATGAAAATGGAGTTTAAAACTGGGGTAGAAATAAAAGAAAGAGAGAGATGGTTAAGAAGTAATCAGAATTACGTAAGAAGGGCTGACAAAGGTTAAAGTATTGCATAGTAATGGGATTCTCAAAAAACAAGAAGAGGCCCAAATGCAGAGTGTTAGAGGGCAGTAATGGAGTATCTGGATAATATGTATGAGTTCATGCCTCTCGACTTTTTTGCACAAGAAATCTGGATAAATCCTAAAATTGTTAGAGGACAAAGGCCCAAAAATAGGGAAAGATTTTAAATATGGCTCTTATAAACTTAGAAAGTTGCTGGAATAACAGGATTTGTGTTGGCATGCATTTTTTAAAGGATATGAAGTCTGAAACTTAAATATTATTATTTAGTGATTTCAGTCTTCAGTAATGTTCCAGAAAACTACAAACTGTATGAAGAACAGTCCCTAAACATGAGGCATAAATCTGGAAAGTTGAAAGGTATGCAGGAGTTTAGAAACATTATAGTTAGCCAACTATGTTTTGATAAGTCCAGAGCCCAAACACTTTTAGTACAACAACTTGGGTAACAGAAAAGTAGAAAGGGTCGTCACCAAACTTACAAGAAAAATTAGCAGAGATCCTATAGAGGTATTGGAGATGTTTTGGAAATGTTATGAACGTGTGTAAAGCAGAGAAATTTGGAAACCAAGAAAAAACACAAATGAAAATTTTTATGGAAGACTTAATTATGCCAAGGTCAGAGGTAGATAAGGCTCAGCAACTATCAGTTAAGATATTAGGGTATTAGATAAAAACAGTGATGTATAATCAATCTTCAAGAAAGCCTCCAGGGGCAGATGGTATTCCTGTCAAAGTCTGGAAGTTGGAATTAAAAAAAGTGATAAAAGATCTGGAAGATTTTGTTCATCAGTATTATAAATGCATTGGAAGCACAACACCTTGGAAGAAAGCTGTGGTGGCCAAATTACCTAAAGATGGTAAAGATCCATCAGACCCAGCTTCTTATAGACTATTTTCAATTTTAAACCATGGTTGTAAAGTGTTGTTTATACTAGGTAAAAGAATGGCAAAGGTATTGCAAAAATTGATATATATGGATCAGTGTGGTTTTGTGGAGGGGAGGCAAACACTTGACAACATTAATAGAACAGCAATGATCCAGCAGGAAGCAGAATGTCAGAAAATACCACTGTTGTTGGTGAGGCCTTGATGCACAGAAAGCATTCAGAAGAGTAAGCTGGGATTTTAGGAATAGGGCAATTGAAGCATTTGCATTCCCTGAGACAATAATAACTTTAGTTAGGAGGATATATGAGGAATCAGAGGTAAGAATTAAAGTGGGAGCATTCCTCTCTGATAAATTGTTTGAACAGAGGAACCAGGCAGGGGTGTCTCCTTTCTCCTTTGTTGTTTACTTTATATTTAGAGCCATTGGGAAAAAACACAAAGGACTTAGAAATATAAGAATATGATTGGCATATTATTCAAGAAAAATTAACTTTATTTGCAGATGATATTTTGTACCTCATAAATCCAGAAAAGGAGATTTTAGTACAGTGGAGCATTCTGAGGAAGTTTCACTTCTTTTCAGGATATACAATTAATGAAAATAAAACAAAGCCTATAGCTGTAAATGATGTACCCACCCATAAAGTGCTTCAGCAGTACCCGCATTTACAGGGATACGATAAGATGAAGTATTTAGGAGTATGGGTTAAAAAGGCTTCTGTTATGGCAGCTAAGCATATGTGGGAAGAGACTAAACAAAAGATAATACAAAAAACTGAGAAACTGGAAGCTGTTTATGGATAACAAGATAACAAGTAGCGAAAATGTTTAGTACATTTAGTTTTATGTCTGGGTCAGGTATGTATGTTTCAGCCAGAGAAGATGTGGACAATAATTGATAGAGTTGAAGAAATTTATCTGGGAGGAGTTAGAAGACAAACGTTAAGTGGGATAAGTTGATCCTTCCAGAGAGCAAGGTTGTTTAGGTTTACCTGATTTGAAGGGATATCTTAGAGCTACACAGTTATGGCTCACATACATAACACAACCATAAGGTTATAATTGAAAATGGAAAGGGATGTTGAAGCAGGGGGAAGTTCAAGAAATAGAGATGCCGATCCATAAGGTGAATAATAAGCATACAGATTATCACATTCAAAATGTAGTGGAAAGTATTCTAAGGACTAAACCAACATGGCAATGGAAAAAGGAAATTTTGCCAATAGGGTTGACTGGAACTAGGGATACAGAAAATAGGCTGAAGAAGGCTGGAATTTACTTGAAAAACTGGCAAAAGAATCAAGGTATTAGGAGCAAATAACTAGAGAGGAAAAGGTAATCTAGTGTGATAAGGCCAAGAAAGCATTTGGACTGCAGTCTAAAGACTCCCTTCCCTACCGGGGATTGATATTGGAGTATAGGCAAAGATAAAGGGATAGGGGAATTTTAAATGAAAGACCTGCTCTGGTAGAGTTTATAAGCAGAATCTAGAGCAGAACTTGCCGTTAAGAAATGGGGAATATAGTAGGGCATATAAAATATTGTATGATAACTACAAAAATCAATAGTAGGGCATATAAAATATTGTATGATAACTACAAAAATCAATAGTAGGGCATATAAAATATTGTATGATAACTACAAAAATCAATAGTAGGGCATATAAAATATTGTATGATAACTACAAAAATCAATAGTAGGGCATATAAAATATTGTATGATAACTACAAAAATCAGTCAGAAAAGGTTAGAAAAGATTGGGAAGGGAGACTGGAAAGCAATTTACAATAGAACAGTGGGAGGACATCTGTATGGCTCCCAAATATGCAACAAAGTGCAGAAGGTGTACAACTTTCTTTGACAGTGTTATGTTTGCATAGCTACTTTTATACCCTCCCCGTGCATACTTTGAAGAATTTTTCATCAGGTAATTAGCAACTATTGGAGGTGTGGGGGGTCAGAAAGGTAACTGGGAACATGTTTTAGGAATGTAATGAGTTGGCAGATTTCAAAAATTCCATACAGAGCACTCTGTCAGAAATATTGGGTGAGCAAATAGCTGTAACTAAGGGAATTATTCTTCTGCACTGGGTCACAGGATCTAAATTGCCTAGACATAGTAAGGCCTTGTTAAGTTTAATTCTGTTGGCTGCCAAAAAAGCAGTTACTAGAAAATGGAAATCAAAGTCTAAACCAACTGTATTTGAAGTACTAAATATCATAAAAGAGAGAAAAGAAATGCAAGCGGGATCTTTAGAAAAGGGAAGGAGCAAATTACATGGAAATAAATGGAAACTGTGAGGATAATGCATGCAGAACAATGTTCAGGGGGAGTTGGAGTGAGTTTTAAGGGCAGAAAGAAATTCAGCAATTTATGTAAAGTTGGACTGATAGTTACAAAGAAAGAAAAGATATGTAATGTATGTAAATGGAGAAATGTAAAACAGTTTTTCTTCTCTGTTGTGCTTTGTCTATGTCATAATTTAATAAAAGTGTTTAAAAATGCTGCAGTATTGCTGTCCTCACCCTAGAACTGTGGCTTTTGACATCCTTCATTGGATATAGTTGAATAAGTAAGAAAATGTTGTAATTTTTGTAAAAGAAAAAAATGTTATAAAATATTTAAAAATTGCAGATTTTATAGGGAGAGCAAGATGGAAATTGTGAAAATTCAGTTGCCCTGCAGCACTAGCAGAATGAAATATGTTGGACTGTACATTTAGGGAACACATTTTATTGCAACTAGCAAACACATCACAAATACATGTCTAAATGTGCAGTACAGCCTAACAGCAGTTGGGTACCTTCTTATTAAAACAATGTTTTTATAGGCAGCATAGAATTTTGTGAATGGGCATTGGAGTGGCTTTGTGCAGCAATTCTATGGCAATAATATGCAGGGATGCTATGTGTGTGTGTATATAAAATGTGGATTTGATTGTGGTATCTTATTGGTGTAAATAGGATTATATCCTAGTTTTTTGTGTACTTGTATGGTTGGTTTTATGTAATACGGTATGTAGTTTCTGATTCTGTCTGGTTTTGCCAGTCATACTGTGTTTCCAGCTGGTATTTGTTTTTTGATTTTTTCACTTTTTTATCATTATAATAATGTTAGATTTAGTTTCTGAGTATGTTCATGTGCATTACAGTTTGTGAAATCTCAGTACATGTTCTTCTATTAATGCATTATGTTTAGTTTTTTTTTTATTCCTGTTGTGTTAATGGAACTGGGTTTATAGAGTTTTGATGTGATAATGTAGTCCTAAATGCTTCATAATGCAGGTAGTATGGTGCTAAATGCTTGTTGAGGCAGGGAGATTGCTGCATAAATAGCTGCTAATTTAGCTCATGTCTTTATCAAAACCTTTATCATAGTATGTTGTACTTGTCATTATTATGCTTTATACCCTGATTTTCTTTGACTCTGGTGTGGCTTACAACCACCCCCCCCCACCACCAATATTACTTTGTATGATATGTTATATAAACCAACAGAAATGTCTGCCTGGCAAAAGCTGTTGGACATCAGGGCATATGAAAAACTAGAGTCTCCTAGAGACATCGGTCCATCTCTAGCATCCAGGAAGTTAATGGATAAGGAGGGACATCAGTTTTGTTATAACCAGTGAAGGAGATGTGTCTTTTGATGCATGAATATCAGCTTTGTGTCAGTGCAGGGCCTGGGGCAGTAAGGCTGACTAAACCATGCTTCATGTAGACTGAATGGGACGAACATGATGCAGAGATTGTCACAGACATGCGCCTTTCTTGCAAGATTTCCTAATCCAGGGTTAAGCAGTTAAGATCATGATAGAAGCAAATACTGGTGGAAGTAAAAAGCAGGCTGGCAGTGGATGCTGAAAAGCAACAGCAGGAAAGAGCAAAATGTCAGTTGTGGGCATTCTTCTCATAAGAATGGCTAGGGGTGAGGGAGGTTTTTACACAAGACAGACAATATGCTGTAGGTAGTAGTGGGAATTAAAAGTCAGCTTGAAAAATATTAGAAAGAAATTGCCATGTTTTTAGGGTTGCAAGGTCATAGTTGTCATAAATGGTGAACTCCCCATCTTTTTTTTTTCTAAAAAGATGAGACTGAATTAAGCCTTGAATGGAAAACTTTACCATGGTGATACTGGCAGGCAAAACAGGACATTTAAATATAGTTCTAGTATGTACTATAAATGCTATTTATTAAAACATCTGTTAACCAAGGTAGGTGCATTGGTACAAAGACCATTTCTAGGCATAACATGATCCAAAAGGCAAATGTAGAAACAGCAAGTTGCAACATGTTAACATACATGAAGCTATAACATATACAGATAAACAGTATCTGTAACCTGGGAGATAAACATTAAAGTAAAATAGACCATATAAAGTATTTAAAGTACTGGAAAAACATCAGAAAAATAGACCATATAAAGTATTTAAAGTACTGGAAAAACATCAGAAGATGAAAAGTGAGAGTAAATCTAACTATTAAGTTTAGTTGTCTCTGCAACTTTGTGCTAATATTGTAAAGCTTTGTTTGAAAAATCATAGGAAAGTTGAATATAAAACACATATTTACTATTACAATCTTAATAGGTTTATAGATGTTTACTAGGCTCACAGCAAGAGGTTCTCCTGTTCGAGTCTCGGCTGTAGCGCCTTCTGTGTGGAGTCTGCATGTCCTCCCCACGGTCGAGTGGCGTTTGAAAGACATGCGTGAATGGGCATGCCTTCGTTGAAGGTTGCGCGTCGGGCTGGCACCTTAGCACCATAAAAAAATCTACTGCCAATCATTAGTGGACTGGAGTTCCGCTGTGGTGACCCCTAACCAGGAAAAGCCGAAAGAAGAAGAAGATGTTTACTAGGCTAATGCCCACAAGGGCCTTTTTAAGCCTAGCCATGCATCCCGAATCTCTAAGTTCTGATACCCTTGACAAGTGTAAGCAAGGGTTTGGGAGATGAAACCCCTGCTTAATGTGAATTATGCTCTGCCAGACGTACACAGCTGTGGTCTCAATTCTAGATTAAAGTGTTGCTGAAATTTAGAAATTTTGGCTCAATGTGTTGGGGTGGTAATTTAAATGCTAAACTAGAATGTTTGAAATTTCACTGTTTGGGGAAATTAAACTCAGACGAGCCACTAGAAGGCATTATAGAGTAACATGCAGTCCTAAAGTATAGCCTTTTAGCATATTATGGGATTGTTGGCTCCTGAAATGGCCTCATCAAGTGAGTGTTACATAAGGTTATAATTTGGTTAATATTATGTTTGAAGAAATGGTGCCCTATATAAAAATGTTAACTGTATCTGCTTGCATCTTTATTTTAATAAAACCTGAATCTTTGGCTCATTTATTTCCTTTTCAGCTGTTAATACTTTTACATTTTTTGTTGTATTTATTTACAGTAGCTTGATTTCAGCTCACACTCACAGACATGAGTCTGGGGAAGATTGCATGTAGAGAAGTGGAATGGGTTACTACGGACAGCCATTTGTCATATTTCCGTTGTTGTGAAACCGCTTTTGTAGCAGATCTAAATGTATAAACACTCACTCAAGATCATATGTTTATTTAGGTTTGTAAATTAATCTGTTTTTCATTACAGTGCTCAGAGGAGGAGTTTTGTTACCCCCCCCTTCACCTTCACTAATTGTAATGCGAAAATCATTTTAAGTATAAAAAAATGCCAGAGTAAGCACCTCATTTCTTTTGCTCTTTGTCCCCCTCAGCTGGAACATAATCACACATAAAGAATGTATTCTCATTGCCAGGTAATCTAATCCTGACACTGAACTGCCTAGAGTCTATAAATGGGTCTGAAGCAGTAATTACATCAGTAAAAGCCACGTCTCTGCTACATAGGTGATTTATAATGTAGCAGAGATGTGGCCTGCTGATCTCTTTTTAGGTATGGGAAGGAGCCACCTAGTAATTGTACAGTCTGAAGTAGGCCTTGTAGCTCTAAGGGATGAAAGTAATAATTTTCTTGCATGTGCACTTCTGTTGCAGCAAATAATTCAGCTATTTTGGATAATATCTTAAATGCATCAATGCTACAGTGACCAGGGTTTCACATGAGTTAGGTATTTAAAAAAGAGCCCTCAGTCCTGCTGTAGCAACTATGCTCAGAACTGAACCAAAAAAGGACACATCACAAGTTGTGGTAAAGATAGAATGCTCAACATTTTTTAATGTGTCCTGGCCAGAGTTAGCCAGTTGTAGGTACTGTCGGTTGGTAATGACCCTGTCAACATCAGGCAACTTTCTTGTGGAAGGAATATTTGTGCAATGCTATAAAAAGGCATAGCCTCTGCCAAGGCAGGTAGGTTTGAAATAGCGTGAGGAAAAACTCCCTAACTAACTGATGCCAAGATTGGGCTGAAATGTGAAATGGGAGTACATTGTGAGCCGATGGTAGAAGTGAGTGAGAAAAACACTTATAACAAAAGAGAACCTCTGCCTGTTAGCTGCATAACAATTTAGTTTTGTGCTTAATTCCTTCAGAGAATAATACTGTCAGTATGTTAAAAAATATCAGATAAGAGGATGACTACAACTTAGGGAAGAGCATGTTAATAAGGGAGTGGTATACAAACCTAAAACAACGACATGTAGGATGATGATGATGCATTCTGTGCCTTACCAATTGTACTGATTGCTCATCTTAACTCGTTGCAGAATGACATGCTTGGGTCTATATCAGAACATCAAAGTTTTAAAACTTGGAATGTTCTAATATCGACCCGTTTTAATCGAACGCTAAAAATAGCGAAGCTGCAGAACACGAAATTCTTTCCTAGGGAAATAATTTGGTTGGCCGGTTCTGTGGGTTCGCTATTTTCAGTACTGTGGTGGAGATCTACAGATCGGGTTCAGAAAGTGTGCGATTGTGTAGTTGTTAGGATTGGGATGCGGGTTAGGTGAGTTAGGGTTAGGGCACTGGTTAGGGCGCGGATTAGGTGAATTAGGTTTAGGGATGGGTTAAGTGAGTTAGGATTAGGGGGGTTAGGTGAGTGTGCGATAGTGACGGACCTTAGGGTTAGGGTTTGGGTTAAGGTAAGTGGATAGATAGTGTATGTATAGTTTAGTGTAGGGTTAGTTGTAGGATTATAAGTGTATGTGTGTGTGTATTGATGTTTTTTAGGTGTGCTTGTGTTGTGTGTATGTATTTCGGAATAGCAAATTTTTTCCCCAAGGAAAAAATTCGCTGTTCTGAATGTTCGATATTATGTGGTTTAGATATTTTAGGTTCGATGAAATAGCATTCGCTATTTTCATCTTTCAATAATGTGATATAAACGCCATTGCTTCAATCTTCTTGTAGCTCCTTAAATGCATAATTACTTTTTACACTTCATAAAGCAAGGCAGAAGCTATTCTCCCATCTTTCTCTTTCTTCACAGTGCCATTACACAGAATTCCCCAACATTGTATCTGTCATAATCATCCCACATGTATTCATCTCCACCCTATTAACTCCCTTCTTTATCATAATCACTTGCATGTATTTATTTTGCCAACTTTTCATAGTTTTATCTACCTTAATAGTTCTAATTACATTATTTTTTCATTATTCTAATATACTATTCTACCATAATCAGGGTTGCACAACCAACTGTGCTGTATGCAAAGCTCTGATCAATGGGACATTGAATGGAACTCCCCAAACCTGCTTCCCTGTACTGCAAAACTGTGTCAGTGAAGGCTCATCTGAAATCTTCCCATAAAGGCACAAATTCTACCTTTCACAATAGACAGTGCACCGACAGGAGTGGGGTGTGGGTAACACAATCACAGTGACTACAGTGACCATCGTCAGTAACCCATCAGCTCTGAACAGGAAAAGAGACTGATATGAGAGGTGAAAAAGCAAAAGTCCCATAGCAGATGCATAACGATGTGTTAGTTATTTGCCAGTGAAACCTCAAATATTACTGCAAACTTCTGGTGTCATTTAAGGATGAAGTCTGGATCCTGGCCATTCAGTGTTGATTCTGCAAGAGCAGTGACATAACACCCATATTAGCCATGTATTATGTGTTGCTTTGTTTACATAATATGTATTTTATTTTTCATTGTAGTTATTGAGTATTTGTGGGTTTGGAACTGGAGTATCTTGCAAGTGTTGGTATGTTTGTGTGGCACGTATGCAAACTATGGCAAAAATCATTCTGACACATTCTGGCAGCTGGTAGGCCTGAAAGTGATCTGGGCAAATTAAATCACTGGTGAGATTTTATTCTGCCAAGTATTCTGCCATTTCCTCTTCCATGGTGCACACGACAATTTTTTTCCTGGAAATTCGTTTCAACCTATCATTTCACTGATGAAAAACTGGCAGTTCTGCAAAAATTCTGCCAGTGCAATGAAATTTCAGGCAATTTCTATGTATTTTCATTCACACACACACACACACACACACACACACACACACACACACACACACACACACACACACACACACAGCAAGAAACAGTTTACCCAAGCCAAAGTTGAGTCTCAAATAGAATTGCATAGCTGGTGTGATATAATCAAAATGGTGATTTTTCCAACTTTGTGTTTGTTCGCACTGTTCACAGACGTAACTGGTGTAATTTGTCAAAATAAGTAAAAGTATAGGGACATTGATCTTAAAGCACTGCAACAAAGTGCGTTAGTCTGTGCAAAGGAAGTAGTTGAGCCTACCGCTGGGCAGTTCTTGGCATTAGCAAGCATGATTTATTCTGATCAGCATTAATCACCTGGGGAGTCACTGCAGTTAAGCATGATTGTAAAAGGGCTATATTAGGCCCATCCCAGTTATGCAACCACCCCCCCAAATGTACGGAAAGATATCCATTCGGTCTTTAAAATTTACACTGTGTTCTACTTGTTAGAATATAGGCTTAGAGTCATTAGCGCCTACACCGTGTTCATGATATGTATTCAAGAACTTCCCTACTACATTTTATGTACTTTCTAGTCACTCAACAAGATGACACTAAGTGTACATGTAGTCTATACTTTGTGGTAACCTTTATGAATCTCCCTCGATATTTAAGGCTGCAAGAAAACAAGTAGGAAAACTAAATCTAAAACAGTTGCTTCGCTATACAAATAATCTCATGAACAAGGTTTGTTCAGATAGGGTTAGTGCGTTCCCATCCAGATCCTGTTTGCATTGTAGATATTTTTAATGGAAAATGAGTTTTTACATGCAGTTTCTGAGAGATGCTACAGATGTCATGATTATGCAGATTGCAAGACGTGGCATGTGATATGTATATATATATATATATATATATATATATATATATATATATATATATATATATACCCAAGTAAAAACCTAGACAAGAGACATGTCGCTAAATATATATATATATATATATATATATATATATATATATATATATATAATATGGGTCTACTTCATATGACCTAAGTTTCATTTGACTGAGACCAAAACACTGAAAGTTCAAGACTGAAAACTCATTTGACTGAAACTCATAACACTGACACATTAAAGTAAAAGGAATATGCCATTTTCCCCACTGTAGTGCAATCCTGGAGTTAGTATATATAGTTGGGGGGCACAGCCCCCCACATTGGGGGGTGTGAGGAGTGAAGCCCTCACATAGTTTAGGTAAATATTGTTTTCTGCTAAGAGTTATTCATTGCAGTTATAAATATCCATGTGTATGGTTTCAAATGTATAAAGTATGTGGGAGGGGGCTGTTCCCCCCACCCCCCTAACTATATATACTAACTCCAGGATTGCACTACAGTGGGGAAAATGGCATATACCTTTTACTTTAATGTGTCAGTGTTATGAGTTTCAGTCAAATGAGTTTTCAGTCTTTTGAACTTTCAGTGCTTTGGTCTCAGTCAAATGAATTTTAGTCATGAAATTTTGGTCATATGAAGTAGACCAATATATATATATATATATATATATATATATATATATATATATATATATATATATATTTAGCGACATGTCTCTTGTCTATGTTTTTACTTGGGTAAAACTGATAGTTAAAGAAACGTATCTCAAGACATATTAGCGACATTCGGCTAGGAGATGTGAAGAGTCCATTATGTAAACATATTTCTGAAAATTCGGGACATTCATTTTTGTTTATGGTCTTGCAAATAGTAAAAGAAAATGTTCATGGTGGTAACTTTACAATACAAGAATACAATGAAATGAGATGGATAGTGGAAATACAGGCATAACGGACACCTGGTCTAAACCCCAACTTACCTCTCAAGCCTGCCCTTAAAGGGCGTAAAGTACATAGAAAGTTATGATCGGATGTAAAATAGGCAATGCCTGAATGGAGATATTTGATCTCTTTTATGAATATGTGCTCCCCTTAGATCTTCGTAACTTACTCAGGATTAAAGATAGTTTGGAAGAAGAAGAACCGAATATATATTGCAAACATTTTTAAAAGTCTTGGGCTATTGTTATTATTATTTTTGCTGATTATATCTTTATTACGTTTACTATTTCCACTTATGACCTGAAGTCCATTGAAAGAAAATTCTGCTACAAAGCTGTGTGATTAGTTGGATAACATAACTACAATTTCATTGGATATTTGTCTTTAGTGTGGACCTATCCATATCAAAGATGTGTAGATTCATGCTGAAGACACTGATTGGTCAATTAATAGGCACTGTCTGAAAGAAACTATTTGATTTGTAAAGTCAGCTATAACATTATGGAATTTGCTGGATAACAGAATCATAATCTCATTGGATATTTGACTTGAGTGTGAACCTATCCACTTTGAAGGGGTGTAGATTCGTGTGGAAGACACTGATTGGGTAACTAAAAGGCAGTGTCTGAAAGGAGCAATTCGGATTTGTTAGCTTCATTTTACCTTCTAATGGCTGATCTGAAGAAGGGTTTAACCTGAAAGCGCTTATCCTGCCATTTTAAGTCTTTTATTAAAGAAGAGTTTTATGATAGCATGGTGATCGCCTTAGCTTTGTCTTTATTTTTTTATGCATTTTGTCCAAGTGCGTATGTTTGACTGCTGAAGTACATTTGTAGATACACACACACACACACACACACACACACACACACACACACACACACAGGGGAAAGCTGGGGAAGGAATAAAAGCAGTTTGTTTAAGAAAGGGGGTTAGGGTAAGGAAACAGATGAGAGTATTGACAGTACCAAATGTGAAAACGTGAAACAGACAGGAACACTACATTCGTCTGGAAAGTTAAAGGGATAATAAACATACAGGTGATAAATGGACACAAAGATAATGGTGATGAGACCCTCCAAAGCCAAATCCACCCCAGTCTGGACAGCATCACTGTCTTCCCTGCCTTGATGTTCCTAAGCAGAGTGACCATGATGTTAAGGGGGTTGAGGCCTCAGATGCTGAGTGGTTAGAGTTTGCTGGGTCGCCTAGTTTTGTATCTGCTAAAGAAGATCTTTATATCGGCCCCACTGCTTTCTCCACTGCAGTCTCCACCTGGTCCTGAAGCTTAGATTGCTGACTTGCTAGGCTAATAAGCCCCAGTTTGCCCACAGGGAAGAAGCCACCACTCCTACCATGTGGAGTAATCCATGGATGGGATTGGAGTAGTGGTTAATGATCCTACATTTTGGTTGACTGCAGTCAAAGTATCCTAGGTTCACCTGAATCCGCAGAAGAAAAAGGATGGACAAGAAAAGGACTCAAATGTATCATAGCAAATGGTTTTATTTCACAGAGAAAAATGACTGCATAAATATTTTTGCTACTTTTAAAGTGGTATCAATTAAACAGATGGTAATGATTATTGTAACAGCAAATACTGATTAAGTACTGGTTCACTTAGAGATCTCTCTGCCCAGCAAAATTTGCATTTCACTCACTCATTTATTTATTTATTTACATTTGCTGACTGGGAGTGTCCGACTGGACGTAGGTCCATTTTCAGTGGAGGCCCGGGGAGAAAAGCTCCACAGTTAAAATAGACAGTAGTTACATTGGATTACATAGCAATTAACAATTTGATTAACTTAGCAATTAATTACAAACATATTTACAGATGAAGAACATAGTACATCAGCAGACAACTAGAATCTTTATCTGCGAAGTACATAACAGACATTAACAAATGTTACAATAAGAAGTTCCTGCTGTATAATAAGTACTAGGCTTATGAGCATCTGAGCTTGCTATAATCAAGGTGGTTAGTGGGGTGGAAAGAAAGGTAGTGGTTGGATGGGGTGGGTGATATTATAGTGGGAGTTGCAAGGGCATAGCCAGCATGTTTTTAGGTGCACTTTTAGTAAAGTTTTGAAGTGGGTGCATGATGGTAGGGAGGTAATTGTGTGTGAGAGGGAGTACCATAATTTGGCTATGGCGCAAGAGAATAGCGCTTCACCAGCAGAGTTATTGGCTTTAGTGATCTGCAAGTGATTTTTGTTGCTGGATCTTAGTGGTCTGGTGGCGCGATAGGGTTGGAGTAGATTCTGGAGGGATGGGACATTTAATGGATGGTTTACTAGTTTGTGGATGAGTGAGAGTTGATATCATTGAAGGAGGTGAGGGAGTTCAAGCCAGCCCAGTTCAGCAAGTAAGCGACAGTGGTGACTACGGTAGGATGCCCCTGTGACGAATTTGGCGATTTTGTTGTAGCAGGTCTCTAGCTTGTTTAGATCGCATTGCCTTAGATTGGTATATATTGGAGAGACATAAAGTAGGGTGGAGATAAGGTGGGAATTTGCTATTGAAATCTTTGCTGCTTTGGTGAGAAGTTGCTTATTTCTGTATAATGCTCCTAGTTTTTTGTGGACTTTTTTTATGGTCATGGATATGTGAATGTCAAATTTTAGTTTGTCTTTTTCCACTCCTAGCAATTTGGTGTGTTCAGTTGGGTATATAGTGGTGTTGTCTTTTGCTGTGATGTTAAAGTGAGAGTTGTTTTGAGTATGTTTGGTGGGTTGGAAGATGAGTAGTTTAGTTTTGTTTGGGTTGAGTATTAATTGGGCATCGGATAACCAAGTTTCAACAGAGGAAATGGCTTCTGTGCGGTTTTTTGCAGTTTGAGTAGGGACTGGACTGAGCAGATGATGGTTGAGTCATCTGCGTATTGTGAGTGTGCCATGTTTGGTGGCAGAGGCTAGATTATTGGTGAAAACAGAGAAGAGTAGGGGTCCAAGGATGGATCCTTGGGGAACCCCTATGGAGACAGGTAGTTGGGGAGATGTGTCATTCTGCCATACAACGGATTGTTGGCGGTCAGACAGGTAACTCTGAAACCAGTTGGTGACTGATTGAGAGAAGGATAGGTTATGGAGGACAGAGATGAGTTTTTTGTGTGGGACCATGTCAAATGCTTTAGATAGGTCTAGGAAAGTAGCAGAGGAGAGATGGCCATTGTTTTTATGCTGAAGGATAGTCTTAGTAAAGGAGAGTAAGGCAGTGGTGGCGCTATGGTTTGGTCGGAAACCATGCTGAGTATTGGAAAGGATGTTGTTAGTAAGGAGGTAGTCCGAGACCTGAGAGTGTATGCATCTCTCTAGTATTTTGGTGAGTGGAGAGAGAATAGCTATGGGGCGGTAACTGGTTAGTTCTGTGGAGGGCCCGCCTTTGTGGAGGGGAATTATATGTGATACTTTCCACAGTGTGGGAACATAACTTTCTGACAGAGATCTGTTAATCAAGATGGATAATGGGTAGGCCAGAGCATCAACTGCGATTTGTAGGTATTCACTTGGGAGGTTGTCTGCTGCTAATTTGGTGGGCATAAGTTTAATTGAGTTTTTTTTTTATGTTGGAGGTAAGTACAGGAGAAAAAGAGAAGGCAGTGGAGAGATTAATAGTTGAAGGTGTACTTTGGAGGGGAGCGGGGTTGTGTTGCTTACCTAGTGATAGTATGGTTTGTGTGAAGTGTGTGTTGAATGAGGTAGCAATATTTTCTGAGGAGTGAGGGATGTTAGGAGGAGGGGTACTGACTTTACTTGGGTGGAGGATGGAATTTATGGAGGACCAGAATTGTTTGGGGCTGTGTGGGGCTTCTTGCGGTGGCTGTTCTTCCTCTCTTCCTAAGGTGGTTAGAGCCTCCTTCTGTTTCCTGCTTCTTTGAGGGCAGGCCAAGTTTAGCTTCAGTGGGGGTTTCTCCTAGTGCTTCAGGTCTTTGCCTAAAAACATACATGCTTAAAATGGCAGAGGATTTGATTACTATGATAAGGGGTTCTATGCCCCCTCCTGATAAGAGGCCTAGGGTGGAACCTGAGTTTGAGAGTTTTGAGCAATGCTCGGAGGCTTTGGAGTCTTCGGCTGAAGACTTGCAGGAGTACCCTCCTTATTCTGATTCTGATGTGGATGATTCTACTCCTTCTGCTTCTCCTCCTGAGGATTTTTCATTTTCAGAGACTCTGCATTCCATGCGAGAGCATTTTAAATGGGAAGGTCAAGATTTCTCTGATTCCAGGAAAAGGCTTAGGGAATTTTTGTTTTTACCCCAGCACAGGCCTTTAGCTATACCTCCTATTTTGACTGTGGTGGAAGATGTGTTTGCAGAGGCTTCCTTGAATCCTGATTCTTTACCTCCTGCCCCAGTTAAACCGGATAGGTATTATAGGGTGCCTG
This sequence comes from Protopterus annectens, assembly GCF_019279795.1. NCBI lineage: Eukaryota > Metazoa > Chordata > Ceratodontiformes > Protopteridae > Protopterus > Protopterus annectens. Next base: position 98,423,963 of record NC_056747.1, read on the forward strand.
AAGCTCATATCTTTTTAAGAGTCCTAGGGCAGACCCGAACTGTTTCTCAGGGCCTAAAGGTGTGAAGGCCTCAGTTGTTAAAGCCATGAAGTTTAAAGATGGGTGATGGTTGCATAGAGGATTGAAGTAATTTAATAGCCAAAGCTTAATAGTCGTTTAGGTAAAAGTAGATACTCTGGAGGTTTGATCAAGGTGGATGTTGGCAAGGTGAGTGAAAGAGTTCAGGATTAGTGTGGAAGTGGGTAAACTTCTTGTTGGTTTTATTAGGCTTGAGGGTGGTCTACTGTTTTTCATTGCCTATTTGTGGAGTGATGTTTTATGAGATGTTAAGATGGGTTTGGAATTCTGTACACCCTTGTTGTTTGGTTCCTTACTTTTAGAAATGCGCAATAAGTCTAGGGAAAGTTAAATGTTTTTAGGTGAGTCGAGGTTTAGAATTTGCTCAAGGGATGACTTATCTGGTATTCAGTCTAGGGGTAGGCTGGCTGGTAGGGGCAAGCTTGTTGGTACTTTGGCCTAGAAGGATTAGCTTGATTGGTAGGAGGAAGTAGTCCTTTCGTATGAGCTAAGACGCTTTGTGGTTTCTGCCGATTATGAGTTGGGGAAGGTGTTTTCAAGGAAAGGGTAATAGAAGATGGGTTCTGTTACTCACGGTTAAGGTTTTATTCCATATCTGTTATTAGTCTGCAGTTTGCATTCTTTATAAAGGGAAACTAGATTTTTGTTCTCAAATAGGTAGCCAGTTGGCAAAAGGGGCCTAGGATGTTGTTTGCTGTTCTATACCAGAGGCTGGAGACAATTTTGGATTAACTATAATTGTGGACATAATTGAAATGTAGGGTGGTTCTAGTTCGTGGGCAAAGCACTGAGGTTAAGTTGACTCAAGGAAGCTACTGTGTGCCTTAAATAAGGAAAGTTTGGTTGAGGGTGGAAATCTATTTGGTGCTGCTGCCTTGGCAAGAGAGCATGGTATCAAAAGGTTAGGCTCCATGACTTTTAGCAAAGTAATTAAACCGTTTGAATGTGTTGGAAGAAAAGGATGCCGTTAAGCTTGGTTGTCATAATTAAGATGCTAGGGTATTTGTGAACGAAATAAAGCAGTAGACCTAAAACATGTTTGGGTGTGATGGAATAAGGCCCAGTGGGCTTTTAACCGGCAAACAAGAACCTGTAGTTACTCCATGAGGGCTGGAAACAATCGCGGCTAACAGAGTAAACCTTCAAGCCTTAGGATCATGATTTGATCGGGTTCCCAATGCATTTATAGGAAGTAATGGTACCTGCCACAGGATTTATGAATTTGGGATGGCTTCAAAATACATTATTAAAAGGAATTGGGGGACAGGATGTACTAAACAGGATTCTGTACCTGCCAATGCATAGATCTAAACAAATGCCAATTCTTGGGGTAAACAATGAAATGGACAAGACAAGTGCTGCCAACTAAGCATTCTATCAATAAGGGGTAACAGCATTTGTAATGGCTAGGATGGTCTCTTTCAAATAACAGTATTGATTCAGTTATGGAACTATTTGCTAACGAAGGGAAAAAAAGTGGAAGATGATTGTTGGTGGGTGGGATGCTTACAAGCCAAAGCAGAGTGTTCTCCAGGGGAAAATTAATATTGGCTCAAACAGGTAGACATACTCAAAGTTAACTTTAGGTGTTTGCAGACAGTTCAGACCCGGACTGCGCTTTTCTTATAAGAATGATAAAGGTGGTACTGAAGAGTTGTATGTATTTCTGGAATGTATGACTGATACAATTACATATATTTTCTGTAATCTCCGGGACAACTTGTCAGTGCCATATATCTTACATTCTTAACATGCCACTGCTATAACCCTCATTGTAGAAGTAATCTGTAATTTCCTGTAACTATGAAACCATAGCATTATGATTCCTGTTGATAAGAAACCATTCTTAAGGGGTCAGGGAACCTGCCTGGCCTGTCTTCTCCAGTACTGGCTGCAGTATGGAGATTTATTAGCGTCCATTAAAATTAAGGCATTAAGGGAATGATTCTTCCAGGGTGCTTTAAACTCTAACTGCAACATTATGTTTGAAATTCAATTTGTGCAAGGGGAACACCTCATTTTCTCTTGGGAAATGACAAGCATAGCTGTAAATGTTTGGCTTCAAATTGCTCAACCTTCAAGGCAAGGAATTCTGTGTTAGCAAGGAGACCGTGATGTGTTAAAGACAAATCATGGATAACCAGAGGAAAGGAAATTTTAATTTTTCTTAATTGTCCTGTAATTGAGGAATCCATTCGCATAAAAATATTGTGCCCCCACTTTAAAAAACCAGAAGTTATTTCAACCCAAAAATTTCATTGGTTACATTGGAATGAACTTTTTCAATGAATACAGTAAGATATGCAAGATACCCTTGCTCAGGAGTTCTGACTGACAGGTCTTTTAATTATTCAGAAAGACTTTCTGCCAAGGAACTTTTTAAGCTACCCTTTGCCTCGGCAGGCCCATTGTGAAAGGGGTGTATTGCTAAAGTAGCCTTTCCCGGTAACCTAAATGATGTTCCTGTTGTCCTTTTTTCATCATTTCTCATTTTCATTGTTAAATTTCTTATCTTAACATCAGAATCCTGTTGAAAAATATTGGTAATTCACAACAGTTGTAGCATGTAGGATGGAGCCGAGCAGTGCCTGAAGCAAGGTGTCAGAAAAATGGAGAGATTTATTGACTGATAAACAATCGGATCATTTTCATATTTTTGGCTATTCAATATCAGTACTGAGTGCATCAGCTCTGCTTTGGGTACTCTAGAAAGCCTCATGCTACAGTTTAAAAGTCCTTTATTATGTTGTGAACCCCTCAGCTTTTGCATTGGGCAAGGGAATTTCTGGCCATCTGTCAAAAAATAGAGCCCACCAGATAGCCTCTCTTTGGGATCTCAATTTTGTGTTGAGAAACTTACTCTACAACCTTTGAGCCTCATGCTACTGCTGAATTGAAATACTTGTCATGGAAGACTGCTTTTTGTTGGCCATTACTCTGCAAGAAGGGTTTCTGAGTTGCAGGCCCTTATGGCAGTGGAGCCTTTTTGATTTTTCATAAGGATAGGTATCTTTACGCACTAATCCTTCCTTTATGCCTAAAGTGGTTTCTAGTGTGGCTTTAAACCAAACTATTCATTTGCCTACCTTTTATGCAGATCCCCAAAATAAAGGGGAAAAGATTTTGCACACTTTAGATGTACACAGGCAATTGCGTTATTATTTGAGCAGGACTAAGGATTTTAGGCAGTCTCAGCAGTTGTTTATTTCTTTTGCTTTGAGTTCAAAGGGCAAGCCTGTGTCAAAACAAACTATTTCTAGGTGGATTGGGTGTTGCATTGCATTTGTTATTCCCATCATGGCAAGGAGATTCCAGCTGGGATTAGGCCTCATTTCACTAGGGCTACTGCCACTTCAACAGCATTTCTAAGGAGTGGCAACAAAGGATATTTTGGAGGCAGCTACTTGGAGTTCAGTGCATACTTTCTCTAAGCATTATCACCTTCCTCTCTACTCTAAGTCTAGGGCTGGTTTTGCCACAGCTATTTTGCAAGGCATGTTGTCAGTTCCTGCTTCCTTATGATTTGCCAGCCTCCCTTACCTCTGCTTTGGGATTCTACCCAATAGTTAGGACTGCAGCAATGTGGAATGAAGAACATAGTACAGTTTTGTACCTACCATAAATGTAGATGTTCGAGGATCCACATTGCTGCAGTCCAATTTACCCTCCTTCCCCTCTGTGTTTAGGGGTGGTTGTGTAGGTGAAGTTATATTCTGCTGTTTTTGTATATATTGTATATATATATTTTGGTGCAGGTATGTTGGGAATTTTGGCTTTTGGCCTTATCTTTTCAGGGTCTTCTGACATCTGGGGCAAGAAAAGACTGAGATATGACGCCGGGTCATGCGCATTAGTACCCTGACGTACTGACGTCAGTCTAATGCGCCCTGACCGACGTCAGCCATATACTTTGGTATTCGGGCCGACTGGACAGCGGACTACCCAATAGTTAGGACTGCAGCAATGTGGATCCTCGAACATCTACATTTATGGTAGGTACAAAACTGTACTTTCTGTGGAGGGGAATTATATGTGATACTTTCCACAGTGTGGGAACATAACTTTCTGACAGAGATCTGTTAATCAAGATGGATAATGGGTAGGCCAGAGAATCAACTGCGATTTGTAGGTATTCACTTCGGAGGTTGTCTGCTGCTAATTTGGTGGGCATAAGTTTAATTGAGTTTTTTTTTTATGTTGGAGGTAAGTACAGGAGAAAAAGAGAAGGCAGTGGAGAGATTAATAGTTGAAGGTGTACTTTGGAGGGGAGGGGGGTTGTGTTGTTTAGCTAGTGATAGTATGGTTTGGGTGAAGTGTGTGTTGAATGAGGTAGCAATATTTTCTGAGGAGTGAGGGTTGTTAGGAGGAGGGGTACTGACTTTACCTGGGTGGAGGATGGAATTTATGGAGGACCAGAATTGTTTGGGGCTGTGTTGGGAGGAGTCTAGGGCAGACTGGTAGTATTGGAATTTGTCCTGTTTTATTAGCCTTTTGACTCTATTGCGTAGTTTTGGTTTGGTTTTGCACCAGTGCTTCCAGGCTTTATCCCTGTTTTTCATTTCTGACTTGGTGGTTTTCTGTAGCCATGGGGAGGTTAGTGTTTTGGTTCTGGAAAGTCTTATGGGGGCATGGTAATTAAGGATGCTCGGGAAGGTAGTATTAAAAAATTCAACTGCGTCATCAAGACTGAGGTACTTTAGAGGATGCCAGTTACATTCTTTGAGGGATGAGATGAATGTGAGTGGGTTAAAGTTTAGTTTTTTACATATTTGACGACAGATGACAGGTTTAGCTTGGTATAAGTATTTTTTGAGTAGGAATGTTTGGGAGTGATCACTGAGGCTATCTGATAAGCAGCCTGTTATATATGACTGGGGGTTCTTACTGACTAGTATCCAGTCCAGGGTAGTGTGCTTACTGGAGTATTTATTTATCCTGGTTGGCGACTGGACTAGTTGAGTGAAGCCATGAAGGTTTACAAGATGGGTTGGATGGTTGCCAGAACAGGATTGCCAGTCAATATTGAAATCACCTAAAATTATAGTTTCTTGGGGGAGATGATGGGTAGACCAGCTGAGGAGGTTTTCTAGTGGAGTGATGTTTTGGCCAGGTGGGAAGTAGCATCCAATTATGTTGATGGTTTTGTTTTGGTATATTTTGAGGATGGTATATATTATTTCTTCATTGCCTATTTGTGGAGCAGATGATTTTATGATCTGGATGTTTAGATGCTGTTTAAATATTATAGCTACACCACCTTCTTTCTTATTTAGTCGGTCTACTCTTAGTATGCCGTAAACTGTAGGGAGTATTTGCTCACTGGTAATGTGAGGTTTTAGCCAGGTTTCTGTCAGGATGACTATATCTGGGGAGTACAGGTCTATGGTGGCATGGAGTACATAGACTTTGTTGGATATACTTCTAATATTTAGGCTTAGTAGAAGGAAGTCACTTGGCTTTCTATTGGCTGTAATATGGGAGAAGTTGTGGTTTCTAGTCTGATTATGAAGATTGGGGTTGGAGATGGTAGGACCAGGGTTGGGGTGGATGTCTCCACTCAGGGCTAGTTTTGATATGCATGAGGTTATTAGTTTTCTCAGTTATTGAATATGTTTGTTTATTAGGGAAACGTTATGATTGTGCTCTGTGGGTAATAGGTATGGTGGGTGGGTTACTATGTTAAGTTGTGGGGATGCTTTATGTTTCAGTAATATAGTTGGTAGAATATGTGGGGAGTGCATAGGGATGGTTCTTGAGTTGGTGGGAGGGGAGCTGAGTTAGGGTGGGACATGAGTAGTGGTGTGAGTAGTAGTACAGTGGTGGTGGTTGAGTGGGGGAATGATGGAGCTTTGGTAGGATGTAAGATCTGCAAGGAGAGTGCATGCAGTGAGCATAGGTAAGGTATGCTTGTACATGTTAGTTGAGGAGGTGTGATAGTAGTGGGAAGATGGAGGCGGTAGTGTTGGGTTAGCGCTGTGGTTGGCTATTGGAAAGATGGGAGGGGTTTGTGAGTGTAATAAAGGTAGGACCACTGGGGGCAGGATGGAATAGGGGGCAGGGTGGGGAGCGAAGTGGGTAGAGACCCTGTTAGTAGCTCTTATGAGGGGCTGGAAACAATCAGGTAACAGAGTAAACTGATAAATGAACATATGATGGTGACAAAGGGTGGTTGTAGTTTTAAAAATGGTGCCTGCCACAGGTAATATTTATTAACTTTGGGATTGGCTTAAGGTAATAAACAGGGAAGGGGGAGAACAAGGGTGTGAGCAAGCAGTTATTTTGTACTGCTGCTAATGAGACAAAGCAAAGACAAGTTTGTGTTTAAGAAACAATCAGAATTGCCCAAGGACTTCTCTGAAACTGTAAGTCATTTCTTAATCATTTCTCAGGTGGAAAAACAGGATAACCTTGTATCAGTAGGCTACTGTGGTCTCAGTTTAAATTAACAAACACACAGTATTGATCAGTTATGGATACTATTTGCTAACGAAAGGGAATAAGAGAGAAAGTGGAAGATGAGTGTGTGTGTGTGGGGGGTGTGGGCTGCTTACAAGCCAAAGCAGAGTGCTCTCCAGGGGAAAATGAATATTGGCTCAAACAGGTAGACGCATACTCAAAGTTAACTTTAGCTGTTTGCAGACAGTTCAGACCCAGACTGCACTTTTCTTATAAGAATGATAAAGGTGGTACTGAAGAGTTGTATGTATTTCTGGAATGTATGACTGATACAATTACATATATTTTCTGTAATCTCCGGGACAACTTGTCAGTGCCATATATCTTACATTCTTAACATGCCACTGCTATAACCCTCATTGTAGAAGTAATCTGTAATTTCCTGTAACTATGAAACCATAGCATTATGATTCCTGTTGATAAGAAACCATTCTTAAGGGGTCAGGGAACCTGCCTGGCCTGTCTTCTCCAGTACTGGCTGCAGTTCATGGAGATCTCATTAGGGGTTGTATAAAAAAATAACCAATTAATGGGAATGATGTCTGTGCAGTGTGCTTTAAACTCTTAACTGCAGCTATTATAGTTTGAAATTTAATTTGTGCAATCTTCTCCCCCACATATCTCTTGGTAAATGACATACATAGCTGTAAATGCTTTGGCTTTTAAATTCCCCTCCACCAAAATGTCTCCGTAATTCATGTGTTAGCAAGTGAGAGACGTGACTCTGCAAATGTAAGCAAGCTGCTAAAGCAGAGAAATTAGGATATTTGAATTTGTTCTTATTGTCTTCCTAGTAATTGAGGTATCCATTCTGCAGTAAAAAATATTGTGCACCCCATTAGAAAAAAGAAGGAATGTAATGCAACCAAAATGAAATTGGTTACAGGCCGTTATGAACTTTTTCAATGAATACAGTAAGATATGCAAGATACCTTTGCTCAGGAGTTGTGACTGACATATCATTTCAATTATTGCTTAAAAACTTTGCTGCTATGGCAACTTTAGAAGTACTTAATTTCAGGAAGGCCAACATTGTGCAAGTGGTGTTATTGCTAAAAAGTAGTTTCTAGTGTAACCAGTAAAGTGAAATGATTGCTTTCCCTGATAATGTACCCTTCATCATCATATGTGCATTTTACATTGTTAATATTTGTTATTTTTTAACATCAGTAAGCACACCTGTAAAAAATATATTGGTGAAGTACACAAGCAGTCAGTAGCATAGCTAGGATCGGCAGTCGAGGGCAGCTGCCTGATCGCAAGGTGTTAGGGGCATGATCGGGAGATGCTGATTGACTGATAATATAGTATCGGTATTCATTTTCATATTGTTTTTCTATTCAGAACTGCAGTACTGAAGTGCATCAGCTCTGCTTGTGGTATAAGTTGTAGAAAGCCTCCTGCTACAGTTTAAAAAAAGTCCTTTATTATGTTTTTGAACTCCTCAGCTTGGAATTGAGGGGCAGAGGCAAGACCTGGCCATCTGTCAAAAGCTAGGAGCACCAGCCAGATCAGACTTTTTTTTTTTGCCCAGCTTGCAGTTGAAGAGGTGCCAGATTGGAGAACAGCAGTAGTTGATATAGCTCTGCAACCTTATGACCAATATGTATGTCACAAAGTCCTAACACAAGTGCTACATATAAATTATAAGTAAAAAAAACATTTCTGACTGCAAATTTTATCAGATGTCCTTTGGATGAGCCTTAAACCAAGGCCCCATCTGCCTGAGTTGGACACCATTCAGGTGGGTGTAGAAGATCTCACAGCCCCTATTGAAATGAGTAGGGGAAGATCCCCAATACCCTGACCAAATTTCCTCTACTAGTAGTATAAATACTACCATAGATCTCTCCTGAAAAAAAAAGCTATTAGCTAGTGGGACTAACCCAGTCAACAAAGGATACATGTAAAATACGTAAAAGCCCTGAGTTATTAAGATGGTAATATAGCAGCAGGTGGCAGCCATGGTAAGCCGTTCATATTGAAGAGCAGCTCTTACCTAGTACAGTGTTATTCTCTACATTTATATTAAAAACAAAGTCAGCAGTTACTCAGTATGGGATATGCAAACAACTGTAAATGTTTGTGATGTAATCCTAAATATGATATAATTGCATTCATTACACATTTATCAGTAAACATCAGAATTTCTCTAATAAATCTAGGTAATATACCGCATATTTAATAGTGCAATAGAAATGGAAATATACTTATTGTAGGACTATGACCTCCTTTTGTGAACCTCTGCCTCCCAGTGAGACAGCTGGTCTGGCCATCACCTTTGCAGGTCATCATATCTGCGCCTGCACTGATCACTAGACCAGGAATGCTAGTTAGAGAAGTTAGCTCATCTACTAATTGAATCCAAATACCTACATTTTTTCCATGTGCCAGAGATCACGGCTTCTAACTTTTGCAGGTATGAAGCCTGCAGAAAGAGAAATTTTGCCCACAACTCACCCCAGCTTGGAGCCTGACTGTGAGCTTACAAAGCGGAGAAACCCGCTCCATGCCAGGTTCAAGTAAGAATGATGAGAAAAATGTAAGACTGTGCTACTACGATGTGAGCCACCCCCACTGAAGTGTGACAAATGACAACTTACACCTTGTGTTAGTGCCTATGCATGAGATTTTTGGTCCTTGCTCACAGCTATAGGAACTCTGTTGTGATGATAAATGATTTTACATAAATGTATGGTAATTCATTTCATAAAGCTGAATGCCAAAATACTCAGTTTGTATAACAACTTTGTAAACTGTACAAATTTCTTGAACATTGTGTTACCATTTTTAGCACAAACGGACACTGCGTTTCTGAGAAGGTTGACTGAAAGTGAATGTTAAAGCAAAACTTTTAAAATGGGTACATTTAGGATCAGAAAACAAGATCTACGTTGTTAGTATTGGGTGTTACTGTCACACCTACAGGATAAGCTTCTGAATTACTGACATATCTTATTACAGCACTGTATATGTACATGCTACTGGCTTGGTTGTGTAACACATATTTAGGTGACATTCACTGTATTAACATCAATTATCTTTGTTACTGCAGATGGTATCTGGAAATGGAAATAAGATGCAAGCAACCTTTATGCATTTTAAGGAATAAATCAACACAAAATAACTTATTCTTTTCTCCTCACTTCCTACAATTAATCATAGACCTATAGATTAATGTACACATTTATTATCCAGGTAAACAAGTTCTCATATACGTTAATCATAGACCTATAGATTAATGTACACATTTATTATCCAGGTAAACAAGTTATCATATACACAAAAATGGAAAAGGGCAAAACATTACAAAACTGAAACAGTGATTTAGCAAAAGTATTGGGTATAGATTTGTTTTTATTTTTGTTTTGGTAGTGTTAAATTATTCATTCAAATGCATGGAACAAAGCTGATTCACATTCAGAAAGGGTAGGGGAGCAGTAATTACTGCAAGCCTTGTATTTCTAGGGTAAAAGATGTTACAGCAGCAGGGAGCAAGACACAGGAAAAACAGTTGTACCACTGAGGAAAACCACATTCTCATGGATGCACTTAGAATATAAAGATGTCTTTTAGGAGGGGGGGACACAGAGCAAGTGGAGTGAGTAAAGGTGAGGAATCAAGACATGGCAGACAAATGCTATAGAGGGAAAAAAATGCACATTGGTACATTGCAGGAAATATGTTAATGATATGGTGGTCCCTTGCAAGGACTAACACTAGACAGAATGCATCTGCCATAGTAGCAATAGCAGTGGACCTGCCACTGTTCATTCTTTAACACATAATGAGGAATTAAATCAACAAGGACAGCACTGTCAAACTGTGAAAGGTTTAATGAATAAAAACGTGGTGCTTTTGTCTTATAATTTAAAAGACTTCATCAGAGTAATTATCACCAGTTATAAGACAGAAATTCATAGGTTCGTAGGTGTTTACTAGACTAATGGCCCTGGGGCCTTTACAAACCTAGCCCATAGGATTACCCTGGCATCGTGCCACCCAGTGGTGCAAGTGCTAGATTTTTATTCATTAAACCTTTCATTGTTTCAGTGGTGGTGTCCTTGTTGACCTGATTTGTTTTTTGGCTATTTGTAGAATTTTTGTTTTGACCTAATGAAGAATACCTTCAGTCTTTATAAGGTAATGACTATAGGTTCATATCTATGTACTAGGGAATCAGTCTGCAGTCCATTCCAAGCCTAGCCCAAAATGGGAAGACAGTACATATTGAGAGAGGCTTTGAGGCTGCCCATTCGATTATCTAAGTTTACCTTGAAGGTGGTGAGGGTGCTATTCTGCTTGACATGTAGTGGAAATTTGTTCCAGAGGTGAGGAATATGTTGGGATATGAATCTGTCGTGCCACTGTTTCTTATTTATCTGCTGATGAAGGTTTAGTTCCTCTAACTGAGTATTAGATGTACAATTAGTTCTATGAAGGGAAGAAGAGATCAAATAGGGTTGGATCTTTCATTGTTTGAAAGGCTAGACATAGATCTCCATGGAAGAGTCTGTAAGAGACTGAGTACAGAGAAAGGTCTGCCAGTCTCTCCTGATAACTAAGATTTCAAAGCATATCTTTTTTATACTTCTCAACCTCTTTGAACAAGAATTCTGGACAAAGCCATAAATATTAGCAGGGACAAAGGCCCACATATAGTGATAATTTTTAAATATTGCTCTTACAAACTTAGAAAGTTGATAGAATAACAGGTTTTGCATTAGCATGAATTTTCTGAAGGGTATGAACTCCGAAACTCAAATGTTTGTCATTATATTTTGACTTCAGTCTTTAATGATTTGTTAGAAAAACACAATTTTATGAAAAATGGACCAAAAATATGAGGCAAAATCTGGACATTCTGCAAAAAATCTGTACAGGTGAGAGGTATGATCTTTTTAGCTATGAATCTCTGAGGTCTCTCAAGTTGTGTGATGTATTTAGGTAAATACATGCCAAAAGGTGCATTGTATTCAATAATGGGCCTGATAAGATATGAGCAAAGATGAATTAAGATGACTTTGGATCTAGTGCAGATGCCTTTAGAAATTAGGCCAGATAAAAGGTGTTCTGAACTGCAGTGGAGACATGATGGTCAAATGATAAGGAGTTCTCAATAGAAATTAGGCCAGATAAAAGGTGTTCTGAACTGCAGTGGAGACATGATGGTGAAATGATAAGGAGTTATCAACAGAAATTAGGGCCAGATAAAAGGTGTTCTGAACTGCAGTGGAGGCATGATGGTCAAATGATAAGGAGTTATCAATAGAAATTAGGCCAGATAAAAGGTGTTCTGAACTGCAGTGGAGACATGATGATGAAATGATAATGAGTTATCAATAGAAATTAGGCCATATAAAAGGTGTTCTGAACTGTAGTGGAGACATGATGGTCAAATGATAAGGAGTTATCAACAAGAGTACCCAGATCCCTTAATAGTTTATGATTGGAGGGGTGCATCTCCTATATGGTAAGTAAAACTGTTTTTGAACTGTGCTACATTTTTTGCATTTAATTTGAGACCATTGTCCTTGAAACAATTATGTTCTAAGCCATGTTGGAGCACTTGTCAGTCAGTTTAAGATCGAATAATAACCAATTTACAGTCATATGCAAGGAGTTAACCATAGGCCAGAAGTACTAGTCTGAATGGATGAGAAATCTATGCCAAATAGGAGAGGGCCAAAAGCAGAGCCCTGTGGTACATCACTGGTAACAGTCTTGCTTTCAAAATGACAACTACTACTCCTCTAACCACATGGGTTCTGTCAGAGAACCAGTTAGCTATCCATCACACAATATAAGGATTTATATCCAATTTTACAAGTCTGTCAATAACGCTTGCATAGGTAATAGTGTCAAAGGCCTTTATCAGACCTAGATATGCAGTATGCACTGCATAACCACAATCCAGTGCCTCAGTTAAATTTTCAAAGAAATTAATGAGGTTAAAGGGCCAGGACCTTCCTTTGATAAAGCTAAACTGACGAGGGATCATGGTTAAGACATTTTCAATGTCCAAATTAATGAAATCTTAGATAATGTGCTCAATAGGTTTACATATGAGGCTAGTGAGACTGATGGGTCTACAGTTATCAGGGTCCGTGGTTGGGCCACCCTTGTGTAGTGGCATTACAATTCCTGCTTTCTAGGCTTCAGCAATGTAACCAGTAGACAGAATTTAAATTAGAGTTTAAGTAGCAGTCTAGAAATATTTGTCACTGATAATCAGGCAACCTAAGTTGTTAGGGCATGTGATGATGTGAGGTAGTGTCAGGTATGCCAGAGAGAGTAGGGCAGAGCATGTGTAATACATGCCAGCATAACCAGCTGGAGTTTTGTAAAGAATATAATGTCATTTGAATATCAAACTGATTTGTACACATGCTTGTGTTAAAATGTATTTGTAAAGTTACTTGTGTTAAAAATGCATCAACAGGGGGTCCTGCTGGACAGAAAAGAAATGTACATTTATATGAGACTGTACTGTAATGGAGGAGTGTATAGAGTTTAACAGAGGATACTGGAAAGTAAGGGGTTAAGCTCAGTTTACCTGAAGAAAAATAGCTTTAAATTAAATGACTTGGTTTAGTCCATAAAGATTTTATCTCATAGGCTTGAATGCATCCAGAGATGCAATGTCTGGGCTGAGACCATGTTCTCATTTTCCTTAGTGATGAACTAATTGCTACCCTGGGGTGCCAGTGAATGGCTGATTAGTCTCTGCAGGAAGGATGAAAGGGCTGGAATTGTTTTACAGTCTCAAAGTGCTAAAATACACCTTAGTAAAGTTATGTGTGTGTATTGTGACACATCTGTGCTAGATCCTGGCTCAAGTTTCTAGTCAGGGGGCAGTATGGGAACCACAGAATTGGGTGACCAGATGTGATGTCATTGTGTAGCCAGCACTGAAATTGAATTTAGGTATTAGTGAGAGATGTGATAGTGACACTCAGCACTCTGCTTTGAACTGACAAGACCACTTATCCACTTCATCTTGCCTTTCTTTAGTAAGTAACTTAACTAGGGAACAGTAATTATTCAATCAGTTAGGAAAATATAGTGAGATTAGCTAAAGTATTATTTTTATGTAAATGTGTGAGTCTTTCTATCTGTGCTATTTTTATATTTCCTGTGAATTGAAACTCTTGTCTTTATCGTAAATATTCAGTATTTTCATATTTTTTATTTTATTATTTATTAACTATATTCATACATTTCATTGTGGCTGGTCTTTTGGAAAATGTTTTAACCTTTGAGAGTAATTGCATTTTTTGGCGCCACTGCAGCTTCACACTCCTGAAAGTCTTGCTGTTTAACACTACCATTTGTATAAGTATTAGTTTTCATAAGCGTAATTGGGTACCCTGGTTAGAGCCTTAAAGTAGCTGGCCATTTACAGTAGATATTTCCTGTCAGCAGAACTGTTATAATTAAATAAGAAATTGCTATGGTGCTGCTTGTAAATTAGGGAATAGAGAACCACTGGAAAATGGCTCTGTCAAAGGACTTGAAGAGATGATATAGTGTGCACAGGAGAACTGAATCAAAAGCAGGGATGACCAATGAATATCAGAAATATTTTTTTCATATATAATTTGTCTTTTGTTTGTTTCTGTTTTCCACTGCCGAGGATTAACATTAATTCCAACATAGAGGGGTTTTCTCCCCGCCTCATCAGTTGCCTTGGGGCTGTTTTGGTCATATATAATTTTAAGTCTGGTGAAATTGCCAGAAATCCCCCTCCCATGGATGCTTTTCTGGGCGTCATTCACTGCAGCTTTTTCTTGTTTGCAGATGACTTGCATTAGATACTTTGTTTCTTATTCCTCCTGATTTGGAATTTCTTATCAAGGGATATCTTGTTCTCACTCCCCTTCTATGCAAGTTATTCACACAAAACACTTGTGCCTTCAGAGAGATTATAAAGACACAGTAAGGCTTCATCATCTGCAAGCTTCCTTGCCTTGCATAACTTTAATCATATTTACATTTGATGTCCCTAAGACCAGTACTAGGGCAGCTACGGTGGTGCAGTGGTTAGCGTTGTCGCCTCACAGCAAGAGTTTCTTCGATTCAATCCTCGGCTGGGGTGTCTTCTGTGGGGAGTCTGTCTGTCCTCCCTGTGGTCACATGGGTTTCCTCTGGGTGCTCCGCTTTCCTCCCACATCCCAAAGACATGCTGTAGGTGGCTTGGACACTAAATTGGCCCTAGGCGTGAGTGCCTTCCGTGGAAGGTTGGGTGCTGGGCTGGCAACTTGACACTATAAAACTCTACTACCAATCATGAGCAGACAGGTAATCCGCTGTGGCGACCCCTAACCGTGAAAAACTGAAAGAAGAAGTCCCTAAGACCAGTACTACCGTTGGACATGGAATGTTCTCACACATGGGTACCTTGAGCTGGAATGACCCCTTTTCTGCACATCAGGTCATCACTCATAATGCTTTGACAGAATAGCTTAAGGGTCAGTCTGTAACCTTATGTCTATCTTGATATTAGTCCAATTTACTGAAAAAAAATTTTTTTTTACTGGAAAAAAAATTCTAAGGTTGCTTCCCCCCCTTTCCTGTGGCAGGTCTTGTCCAGATACAGATTTGCTATGTCCAGGACTGTTTGTGAGTTCCTGAGCCCCCCCCCCCCCACTTAACTAGTGTTAAACTATTCCTGGCACCATAAAGTCTGCTCTTCAAATTTTCCCTTGCAATTAACCAGCTTTTTAGTTTTAGCACTCAAATCTGTTTCTTTGAGCTCAGCACTTGTTCAGAATTCGTTGTAAGCACTAAATAAGCTACAAATTACTACAGCACTCAACTTTCCTTACTTGTCTGGAGGAAACAATTTTTAGTACTTAATAAATAAGCACCTATCCAGGTATGTCTAAAGGTCAGCTCCCGGTGTTTTCTCCTGTCTACCTGATGAATCTGGGCATCTTGGGACAATGCAGCAATTGCCTCATGTACACAGACAACCCTCTCCTCCTACCACCCAACACTACGACCTGTGAGAGATGCACTTATATAGCCAAACTGGAAGCAAAGCTCTCTTCACCGAAGACTGGACTAGACAGCCGAGAGGAGAAGGTAAACACTTGCACCGCACCACATTCATCACATAGTCCCTCAAAACCTACACCACCAAAAAATACACAGAAGCACAAAACACACACCTACATTCATGGAGGCTTTCAGTAAAAATCTGCCCAAACAACCAAGACCTCCAAAGCAGAAATGCAAGCAACCTCCACCCCCTCCCAACACAACCCAAATGACACATAGCCCACATACTCAGTGTGCCACTCAACTACAGCCGATAAGGCATAACGTACCCAACACTCTAGTCATAGGTGACTCTATAGTCAGGCACACTGATGTTCCACTCACCTGGCTAAATAAGGAGAAAGTTGCTGTCAGCTGCCTGTCAGGTGCCAGGATCCGCCAC
Source organism: Protopterus annectens (assembly GCF_019279795.1). Lineage (NCBI taxonomy): Eukaryota > Metazoa > Chordata > Ceratodontiformes > Protopteridae > Protopterus > Protopterus annectens. The sequence goes on from NC_056747.1 coordinate 98,439,942, forward strand.
ATAATGCACGCACTCAGGACATTCCACAACAAGTACAAATATGACTCTGTCATTGTCCATGTTGGTGTAAATGACCTGAGACATACCTCCCTGGACTACATGAAAAGAGACATGGAGGAGCTCTCCAATCTTGTAGCCCAGGGAGGTATGACCCTAACCCTGAGTAGCATGCTGCCATCACCCAGAATGATACCACAGTACAAGGACAAAGTGATTGACTTTAACAATGGGCTAAGCTTCTGGTGCCATTTTAAGGGAATCCAGTATCTGTCTGCCTGGGATGACATGATCGACAGACCACGCTGCTTTGCCAGAGATGGCTGCACCTGTCGCCCTTGGGATTCCGGATACTGAAAAGGCTCTTGCCACCCCTATAGTGCCTTTTTTAGGCAAGGTTCAAATGACAAATCCACCACTGTAACAGGTACAAGCAAGCAAAATCTTAGGGTAATGCTACTCAATGCTAGAAGTCTAAACCTCAAAATGCACTCACTAGAGGCACTCCTTAAAATGGAGAACATCGACATCTGTGCAGTGACAGAGACCTGGTTCAAAGCTCCAGAGAGCACCCCTGCATTACCAGGCTATAATTCATACCACATCTTTCGGCCACCAAACCCGGACCAAAACACTAGAGGTGGAGGCGTGTCCATATTCATTAAGGATATCCACACCTCCAAGCTAGTTGCTCAGCATAATGCATCCGTGATTATCCAAGTTCAATAAAAAATAAATCCAAGGTGGAAAACCAAACCAAGACAGACTGCTGCTCAGAAAGTCTAATTCTTTAATGCAAAACCATGAAAAACAATGAAAACACAAGCGCTTTCGCTCGGTCTGTGCTGAGCTTTATCAAGTGAACATCCAAAGTGCTGCAAGGCTTTATATACACTGAAGTTAATTATTAATTAATCAGTTAAAAAATTAATCAATTAAAAAATTGAAGCTTAAAAATGCTGGAGTTGATAAATTGTTAAAAATGCTTCTTTGTTAAAAGTTAAACCTGGTGCATTATAATAAATGTATACAGTAAATATTAAAACTGAAATGTAAAATAATCGAAAGAAACTGTAGGCAGTGCATTTAGCAATAAATTAAAATAAATCATTTAACATATTTCACTTGAAGATTTTTTATCAGCAATGAATGAGCTTCTCATAATCGAGCCTTTCTTAGCTTGAGGACACTGTTTATGTTGATGTTGTCATTTAATCCAGGGTGTCTGCCTGCATCTAGTTTAAGTTGCCATATAAGTTCCTTGTATTCGAGGGTCGTCTCCCAGTCACCTCCCCTAGCATCCGGGGTAACTTGCTCCAACACTATGAATTTAAGATCTATCCCAGGGCAAGTAAGTGAATGCTTATAGAATGCGTTAGATTCCCTTTGTTTACTTAGATCGTAAAAATGTTCGTAGAGTCTTTTCCTAAATGGCCTCTCAGTTTTGCCAACATAGAAGCTTGAGCAGGTGGTGCAAAAACCTAGGTAGACAACCCCTTTACTCCCACAGGTGTAGTGATGATATGATTTGATGTTAAAATTCCTGGAGGGAATGTAAAGTGTTGGAGCATTGATAATGGCATGGCATTGATTACAGGACCGACATTTGAAAGTGCCTAGTCGTATGTTAGAGTTATTAGCCTGGAAATTAGGTTTTCTTTCAAATAGTTCCTTGAAATTAATGTCCGTCTTTCTTACAAATTTAGGGTGTGGTGGGAGGGCATCTTTGAATTCTTCATGAAAGGTCAGTACAGGCCAGTGCCTCCTGATGATCTCCTCAATATCAGCGGAGTTGCCGGAATAGGTATAGATAAAACTATTCCGGAAGGTGTCAGATATCACTGTTGTATTAGTTGTGACAGAAGGTTGCCCTGTACCAAGAAGTGGTGGAAATGTTGTTTCTCTGTTATCAATCACTTCCTTAGCCAAGGATGTGATAAGGGAGAGAGGGTATCCCCTGTCTACAAACATGGACTGCAAAAAATGTATTTCATCCAAAAAATCAACAGTGGAGCTGCACATCCTAGAGGCTCTAATGAACTGGCCCTTAACAATGCCTTTTTTCTGATAAAATGGGTGTGCACTTTGAAAATGCAGAAAAGAATTAGAAAAAGTAGGTTTCCTGTAAAGTTTAGAAAGGAATGTTGAATTGTTATAATCTTTATATAAAGTCACGTCAAGATAGTGAAGTTCGTGCTTGTTAATGTTGTGAGTGAACACCAAGAAGGGGGTAGTGGAATTGATATAACTAAAAAAATCCTCAAACTGATTGAGGGTCCCATTCCATAAAATACAGATGTCGTCTAGGTATCTTCTATAATGAGTTAAATATTGAACCCAAGTAGAAGAAAAAATGAACATACGTTCCCATCTGTGCAAAACAGCGTTGGCATAAAAAGAGGCGCATGAGGCACCCATGGCCACTCCTTTCCTTTGTCTAAAAAGCTCACCATTAAAGAATATAAAATTGTTCTGTAATAAAATTTCCATAAACTCCACTAGAAGGCCAGTCACCTTATTGTTGAGATTAGTTTCAGTGGTTAAGAAATCGTTAAACCTCTCGAGCCCTGCTGGGTGGGGTATACTAGGAAACAGGTCTTTGATGTCTATAGTTATCATAAGGAGTTCAGATGAGAAAAAGGAAGGTTGAATGTCTCTGAGAAAATCCCAGGAGTCTTTGCAGACGTGATCTAAAAGTGGGATGAGTTGCTTAGTAACATGGTCAATGAATTTACCTAAGGGTTCAGTGATGCTTCCTGCCCCTGAAACAATAGGCCTAAATCTCAAGGGGTCCAAGCCTTTGTGAATTTTCGAATCAAAATTACTGGTATTTTGGGTTTCTCAACATGCAGATAGTTGAACAATTTTTCATTTATAGCTCCTTGGAGCAAATGGTCAGTAAACATATATTTGATTTTGGAAAAGGCTATGTTAACTTCATTTCTAGATACAATTTCGTATTGTTCACTGTCCTGTAACATGTCGTGGATGTAAATGTCATAGCTGGAATTATACATCAGGACAACCCCACCGCCCTTATCTGGTTTCATGACCCTAATGTTTTCTTTTTTCAAATGGTTAATAAACCAGATTTCATATTCATTTAAGTTAACTAACTGTGGTTGTATTCCTTGGGAATGTAAAGTTCTAAAATCTTTCTCAACTAGTTCTTCAAAAAGTTTAATTAAGGGGTGCACAGGTGGGTTGAAAGTGCTAGTTCTACAGAGCCCTGTATTGGTATAGGGCTGCCCTTTAAAGTAATGTGCTAGATTTAAATTTCTAGCAAAGAGTTTTAGTTCAACTAAAATTTGGGATATATTACAGGAGCGTGCAGGGACAAACTGGAAACCCCGAGTGAATAGGTCGAAGGTCAAATCTGTAATTTGCAAATCAGTATAATTGTATATAATGAAGTTGTCTTTTTTAACTATAGAACAATTGTGGCCTGCAGTGTTGGAAAAGTTGTAGTGTAGGAGTGCCATTTCAGGGACAATGGGGATGTCATTTAACCATGTTTGTTGCTCCACATGTGAGGGGATTGTTTCTGTCCCCATGCCCCCATCCTGCCAGGGGGATGCTGAAAATCCTGATGGGAATTCTTTCTACCTTTCTCAGCTAACCTCTCACTCCTACGGGGGGGTTCATGAGTAGCTCTAGAATAGAAATCAGCCCCCTTGTTTTGGTTGTTTTGATTGTCCTGTTGATGTTCCCACCGGGTCCTATTAGGAGGGGTAGGCTGTTCCTTCTCTATATTCAACTAAATCCCTGTCTAACTTACGTATCTTTCGGTTAAGTATTTTTGTACAGAATTGATCGACTTCGTTAAAAACATTGTCATAATCAAACTTCACAGTTAAAAAGTTATTGTCAGTAACAAGGGAGTTGTTTAAACATTTAACTCATTTATAAGAGTATCAATGGGCTAAGCTTCTGGTGCCATTTTAAGGGAATCCAGTATCTGTCTGCCTGGGATGACATGATCGACAGACCACGCTGCTTTGCCAGAGATGGCTGCACCTGTCGCCCTTGGGATTCCGGATACTGGCAAAGGCTCTGGGCAAAACCGCAATCCAGATTGTAGCTTGCTACAGACCCCCCACCATGCCCCAGGATTCCCACTCCTCTTTTCTTGATACACTGGAAAGTATTAAGGTACAACCCAACACCCTAATAATGGGTAATTTCAACTACCCCACCATTAACTGGGAAAACTACTCATGTACCAACTCTTTTGCTCAATGTTTTCTGGAAATCATCAATTCCAACGCCTTGGATCAACTTATCCACACCCCCACCAGGGGCAGCAATATCCTAGACCTGGTCATCACCTACATGGGCGACCGGTGTTCCACACCAGAGGTCAGCTCCTCGTTGGTCAGATCCGACCACAAGCTAATCACCCTAGACATCCACATCCCGCTCCCACCCCCCATTAGGAAAACAACCGTAAAAAATTTCTCCAAAGCTAACTTCATGCTTCTTAAGACAGACATGGCAAACTTCACGACACCTATGCAGATGGACAATAGAGGTACGACTGCTGAATCCTACACAAATGCACTTTATAAGCACTTACACGAGTGCATGGATCGTGCTATCCCTAACAGAACCAAGATGCTATCCTCCAAAAAAAGGAAGCCAATCTGGTGGACTTCTGCCATAAACAAACTCTACAACAGAAGAAAGAAACTGTTGCAAAAAAGAGTAAAATTCCACGATTGGAGGAACTCCCTTGGTCAGCCTCAGCAAGAAGCTGAGATCCCTCATAAAATCCTCCAACACTAGTTATGAAAACAAAATCACCACTGATTCTAAAGACAACCACAAAGCATTCTATAGCTATGTCAAGAATCTCAATGGCAACACTCAGATCTGCTCTCAGTTACAGCAGAATGACACTAAATATACAGAACCAACTGATATTGCCAACATCCTGGCAGATAGGTTCAGTGCTAACTTTACCCCCCTCTCGCCCCCCTAAAGGGCCCATTTTTAAACTGGAAGAATGCAAAGTTCCTGTAATCACGGCTGCACAGGTAAAAACCTCACTCTCCAAAGCCAAGAACACAGCATCCAGAGGACCTGACAACATCCCAGGCTGCCTTCTACATGAACTACAGAATGAACTGGCACCCCACCTAAGTACCATGTTCAATCATAGCCTCACGTCAGGCTTTGTGCCCATTGAATGGTGCACCACGATGGTTATCCCACTCCACAACAGACCCCGGGAACTACCACCCCATTAGCTTGACGAGCCTAGTCTGCAAGGCCATGGAACATATCATCATGGAACTCATAAACAAAGACATTGGAGATCGCCAAACTCTGGACCCCACACAGTTCAGGTTTGTAAAGGGCAGATCATGTCTCCTAAACCTGATAGACTTCTTTGTAGCAGTCATCAAAGCCATAGATGAGGGTAAGGTGGTTCACACAGCCTATCTAGATCTCGCCAAGGCATTCAACACCATCCCCCACTCTGGAATTATAGATAAACTCAGTAAACTAGGTATAAATCCCTATGTCACAAGATGGGTTGCCAACTGGTTTACTGACAGAACCCACACTGTGAAAGTAGCAGACTCCAAATCAGACTTCAGACCAGTGACAAGTGGAGTAACACAGGGTTCAGTCCTGGGTCCTCTCCTGTTTGGTATCTACTTCTCTGAAGTACAGGCTAACACAGAAGGTCTTTGGCTAACTAAATTCGCAGATGACTGCAAACTAGGAGCCATAATTGAAACTCCTAAGGATGTGGACATCCTACAAAAGGGCCTCACTGAGACAGATGCCTGGTGTCAAAGCCATGGTCTCAAGCTCAATGCCAAAAAGTGCATTGTCATCCCCTTTGGTAAGGACTCTGTACCCATGAACTACCGCATAGGCGGTAGTCTACTTAACACCAAAAGTGTGATGAGACCTTGGGACACAGGTGGACAGAAGTCTCTCATTTGATAATCCCATCGCCACAGTGGTCAGGAAATCCTTCTACGTGGCGCACCTCATCACAAAAGGTTTCTCATCCAGAAAAAAAGAGGTCATTGTTCCCTTCTACTCATCACTCATTAGACCCATTATAGAGTACAATGCCCCTTTTTGTATGTACCTCACAAGACATTCACAACAACTGGAAAGGCCACAAAAATACCTCACAAAGAGGATTACTGGCCTCAAACAGATGCCTTATGCAGACCGCCTTAAAAAACTCCAGCTTTACTCCATCGCATATCGCCTACTCAGAGGTGATCTCTGCCTAACATACAAAGCTATGTCAAACCCAGAGCTGTTGGAAATGCTCCACTTAAAGAAATCCCAATCCCTCTGAGCTACATGCTCTACAGACCTAAACCTTGTCACCACAATAAACAGAACATGCTGGAGGGATAGATTCCAGTCCCAGAGACTTCCCATACTCTGGAACAGACTACCTATCTATGTCAAACAGAGCTCCTCATTAGCACTCTTCAAGAAAAATCTTGATGATTAATTCACCCCAGGCATCACTTCTGTGGTTCTGCTTGACAGGGGCACAGGAAAATAATTTTCTTGGGTGGCAAAAGCCAGGGGACCTTTTTGGCTAGGTTTGTATAGGCCCTAGGGTCAATAGCCTAGTACCAACCTATGAACCTATAAGATATGTATATTAATTGATATGATAGTTCCCACAAGAACCTCAGTTTACAGCAAGGTGTTCATAGTCTGAATTTTGCCCAGTTTAACAGAACACATAAATTGGGATGCAGTAACTGAAGTGGTCTAAGGACTAATTGAGTGAATTATGTGCTCTGGGGTTTGACTTCCTTTCTCACAGTATTGCATTTTATGGTGGTACCCTTAAATTAGGTTTGAGGCTTAGAATACTACAACTAGTATCAGAAAAGTATGAAGAGTAATCCTTTTATTACCACAGTATAAGGTACCAATGTTTCGGAATGGTCTGCTTACACTTGTATACTGATCTACCTATACATGTTCTGTTGAAGCTGTTGTTGCTGATCTTATGCTAATGCCACATCTAAAAAAAGACAAATTGAAAAAGTCTACTAACCTTGTGGAAAAAAAATCTAAAGAGCATTTATATTATGGGTTTGCAAGGGAAGAGATTATAGGTTCATAGTTGTGTACTAGGCTACTGGCCTTCAAGCCTAGCCCATAGTATTACCCTGGCTTTTTGACACCGGACCTTAGTTCCCAGTGCCTTTGTCAAGTAGAGTCACTGGAGTGATCCCTGGGGTGAATTTTCTATTTCCCATCCACTCATCAAGATTTCTCTAGAAGAGTGCCAGTGAGCTGCTCTGTTTTACATGTATGGGAAGTCTGTTCCATGGCATGGGCAGGCTCTGGGTTATAAACCTGTCCCACCAGCTTGTTCTGTTGATTGTGGTGATGAGGAAGAGGTCTCTGGAGTGTGTGGTGCGGAGGGATTGGGATTTTTTTAGATGTAGTATTTCTAACAGAGCTGGGTCAGACATGGCTTCATAAGTCAATGAGACAGAGAATAGTTGGAGTTTTGAGTCTGTCCATATAGGACAAGTGTTTAAGGCCTAGGATCCTCTTTGTGAGGTACTTTTGTGGCCTCTCCAGTTGTTGCAGTTGTCTAATGAGGTACATGCCAAATGGGGCATTTGGAAGAGTAGAGGGAGACAATGACCTCTTTCTTACTGAATGCAAAACCCTTAGTAATGAGATGTGCCACACAGAAGGACTTTCTGACCACAGTGACAATGTGGTGGTCAAAAGAGAGGTTGCTGTCAACCTGTGTTCCCAGATCTCTTATAATGCCATCTGTGTTCAGTGGACTACCATTGATGTGGTAATTCATGGGAATCAGGTTTTTCCCAAAGGGGATGGCAACACATTTTTTGGCATTGAGCTTAGAGCCATGGTTCTGACACCAGTCATTATTCTCAGTGAGGCCTTTCTGTAGGATGTCAACCTCATTTGGGGAGTGAATAATCACTCATAGGTTCATTGATTGTTACTAGGCTATTGGCCCTAGGGCCTATACAAGCCTAGCCATAACAATTCCCTGGCTATTTCTTCCCACCGTATTTACTTCCCTGGACCCCTGACGTGATACCTGGGGTGAATTTGCTGTCTCCCATCCGATCATCAAGGTCCCTTTTGAAGAGAGCCAAAGAGGCGCTCTGCTTGACATGTATGAGCAGTCTATTCCAGAGGAAGGGGAGTCTCTGGGTCAGGAACCTATTCCTCCAGCATGTTTTGTTCATTGTGATGACAAGGTTTCGATCCCTGGAGTGCGTGTCTCTGAGGGATTGGGATTTCTTCAAGTGTAGTATGTCCAAAAGCTCTCAACTTGCAATCGTCTGTGAACTTTGCCAGCCAGAGTCCTTGGACTTCAGAGAACTAGATACCAAACAAGAGAGGACCCAGCACCGAACCCTGTGGGACTCAAATCATGACTGGTCAGCAGTCTGATTTGCTGTTTGTTACTTTCACACTGTGGGTTCTGTCTGTGAGCCAGTTTGCAACCCAGGTAGTGATATTAGGGGTTGATGCCAAGCTTAGTGAGTTTTTCTATGATTCCTGAGTGGGGAATGGTATCAAAGGTCTTGGCCAGATAAAGGTAGGCTGTATGAACCACCTTGCCTTCATCCACAGCTCTGATGACTAAATCAAAGAAGTTGACCAGGTTAGATCTACCCTTCACAAAAACAAACTTTGTGGGATCCAGAGTTTGGAGATTCCCTATACCCTTGTTTATTAGGTCCATGATGATGCTTTCCATAGCTTTGCAAATCAGACTCACCAAGCGATAGTTCCCAAGGTCTGTTGTCACTCCTTTATGCAGAGAGATGACTACAGCAGTGCGTCATTCAGTATGGACAAAGCCTGAGGTGAGGCTGTGATTGAACAGGGCACACAGATGAGGTGCCAGTTCACTCTGTAGTTCATGTAGAACACAGCCAGGGATATTGTCAGGTCCCATAGAAGCTGTATTCTTGGCCTTGGACAGTGCTGTTTTAACCTGTGCAACTGTATTACTGGGTTCCTGGCAATCTACTGGTATTGTGATTGGTCCTTTGGTGGGGGAGAGAAGGGTAAATTTGGCACTGAATCTGTCGGCCAGTATATTGGCTCTGTATAGGAGGTACCATTATGCAGTAGCTCAGAGCAAATCTGGGTATTGCAGTGGAGATTCTTTACATAACTATAGAAGGCCTTGTGGTGTCTTTACTATCTGCTGCAATTCTGTTTTCATAGCTAGCTTTTTATAGGATTTGATGAGGGATCTCAACTTTTTGTTGAGGCTGATAAAGGAGTTTTTCCAGTCTGGGGACTTCACCTTATTCTGTATCAGTTTCCTCCTTCTGTTGTAGTTTGTTTATGGCAGGGGACCACCACATTGACTTCCTTTTTTGGAGGAAAGCGTCTTGGTTCTATTGGGTATGGCGAGATCCATGCATTTGTGTACATGTTTGTACAGTGCATTGGTTTATGATTCGGCGGCCATGCAACTATTGTTCATTTGCATGGGTGCCGTGAAGTTAGTCACCTCTATTTTTAGGAGCCCAAAGTTAGCTTTGGAGAAGTTTTTTTTATGGTGGTTACCTTCACAGGGGGTGGGGGGGTGGGAGGGATGTGGATTTCCAAGGTGATTTGCTTGTGGTTGGATCTAACCAGGGAGGAGTTGACTATTGGTGTAGAGCAACGGTCGTCCATGTTAGTAATGACCAGGTCAAGGATGTTGCTACCTCTAGTAGGGGTAAGAACGAGCTGGTCCAGGGCATTGGAATTATTGAATTCCAGGAAACGTTGGGCAAGTGTATTGGTACATGAGTAGTTTTCCCAGTTAACGGAGGAGTAGTTGAAGTTGCCCAGTATGAGAGTGTTAGGTTGAACCCTAATATACTCCAGGGTGCTCAGGAATGTGGAGTGTGAGTCTTGGGACATGGTTGGGGACCTATAGCAAACTATGATCTGAATCGCTGTCTTGCCCAATGTTAGCTGCACCTGAAGTATCTCTGATGCGTTATGTTGGGGTACCAGTCTGGAGGTGCGTGCATCCTTTATGAATATGGAAATGCCACCACCTTGGGGGCTTCGGTCCATGTTCTGGGGCCGAAAGGTGTTCAATGCATTGTAGCTTGTTAGTGCAGGGGTGCTTTTTGCTGCCTTGAACCAGGTCTCTGTTGCAGCACAAATGTCGATGGTCTCCATTTTAAGGAGTGCTTTGCGTGAGTGCATTTTGAGATTTAGACTTCTAGCATTGAGCAGTATGACCCTCAGATTGCATTTGTTTGTAGCTTGAGATTTTTCTGTCATCAGGGCTGCTCTGATTACTGAGAACAAAGTGTGTCATACTCGCAGCTTCAGTAAATGTGTTCAGAAATGTGGATTAAATGTTTTCAAATTAGCGCAGGTTGTGAGCTTTGTTGAAGTTGTGGTAGTTGTATAGAAGACTGCAGGCTATTTGGAATGAGGAGACAATAGAAAGAGACCCATATTCAAAGGAAAGGGATTTTTCCCTGTAGACGATGCAATCAGTGCATGTACATGGCAGGGGATAATAAATTTGTACACCCAGATACTGGACATGAATATAATTTTAAGTACTATGCAGATTGCAGATCCAGGGATTTAGTGTACTTGGCTCACTGTCAGTTATGTAAGCCCTTTTATGTAGGCAAGATGAATAGAACTCTTAGGGAACATGTATATGCTATTAATAAAGAGGATGAAGGAAATGCGTTAGCCAGACACATAATGAGGCATATGGTACATTACACAAGTTTAAGTTTAGAGCTCTGGAATTGATTAAAAAGACTGGTAGGTTAGGATATGTTAAAATTATACTGAAGGGCAAGAGAATAGATGGATAATAAGGCTACAAGCACATAAAATACATGGTTTAAATGATAAGGTTACACTCAAACCTTTTTTAGCTGCGCGGCCTTATGCACATTAGCTATTGTATGTTATAGTAGTCAGAATCTGAGTTATAGTTTAATATATTTTTTAGAGTTTATACAGAACTAGTAGGAGGTAGTGTTTTAGCTATGACATTTTAATATTAACATTGCATGAGTTTTTATTAAACTGACATTTTTATGCTAGATATGGATTATGAATTATATGATTGACATATATATATATATATATATATATATATATATATATATATATATATATATGTATTCACCAGATTTAAATGTTTTTATATGTATTTTTCACATTCACTATTTTTGCACATAAATAATGTTATTTGATCAATTAGATTAGGTTTTACTAATAATTTATATGGATTATAATAGATTTTGACATATTTAGACATGTTAGGCATATTTAGTTTATATTAAGCTAGATCTTATTATTTTATATATATATATATATATATATATATATATATAAATATATATAGTGTTTTTATGAAGATTGATTGTTTAATTGATTTTTGTGATGTCATAGTTGTATGTAGTAAGAGATTGGAGGAACACACCTTGCAGGTCATATAAAAAGTAGAATAATGGTGACCAATATGTTAAAGTCTGATGAAATGTTTTTAAAATGTGAAAGTGCTTACTTATGGAATTTGTTTGTGTTAAATTTTTTCGAATTAAGCTGTGGTGAGCCTCTTCTGTTGTTTTTTGGATTAGTTATATTGGTCTGAAGAGGCACTTTACTCAGGACTGTTTGATTTTGTATTCAAAATGTTTTCAAATTAGCTCAGGTTGTGAGCTTTGTTGAAGTTGTGGTAGTTGTATAGAAGACTGCAGGCTATTTGGAAATCACTCCAAAGCCTTTGATGATTGGTGATGGCATGATGAATGCCATAAGTTGGGTATGAGATCTAGTGGAGGGTGTGAATGTCGGGTTGGCATTTGAGTCCCGGGTTAGCTGTGGTCATCTGATTTTAGGAACTTAGGGGTAGAGGAGCAATACTGGATACTCATTTGCGGGTACCGTAAGATGTCCTACCATGTACACCTTTAAGTAGACACACTTAAAAGCTACTGCCATGCTTTTCCAGTATTTTGTGGTGCTCACCTCACCTTCTAAATTAAATGGGACTGCATCTGATAATCCAGGTGTACATTTCATCTTCTGAACAATGAAGCGCCATAAAATTAATTTACTTAGGACACACTTTTGAGTTCCTGAGGCCTAAGTGACAAACCACTGCATTTTCAAAATGAAAAAAAAATTCCAATACTTCATGAATTGCAGCCACTACACTCAATGTGACAAGCAAAATTCCTTTCTAAAATTGCAAAGCGTCTGTTCAACTATTACTTAGGGTTGCCAGCCGTCCGGTTTTCTGATAAATTGTCCGGTTACAAATTTCATTAAAAACCGGACACGTGAAGTCTGGATTTTGTGCCACACTTTCAAGCGTAAACATAATGGGGATGCTATTAAGTAGCGATCTTCACTTGATCTTTCTACTTACTGGCCCTCATCACATTCCTTCACCATTCAGTCACTACTAAGACCTCACCACCATTTCCATGTTTTGAGAACAAACTCTCGTAAGTATCAGATATTAAAGCACAAGTCAAACACATAATGCAGAAATAACAAAACGCGTACACATTACATCATAATTATACCTTAATGCACAAAATGTATACAACTGTCTGGGAAGAGCAAAGCCCAAACAATAACATTAAGTTAACACTACAGTTGCCGGTATTTTAATAAATGACTCGCAAATAAGTGACACAAAATCTCAACACTTGTAAAACCTAAGAAGACTGTGTGACAAGCTTCTTTGACAGAATCACAACAAATGTTCCTCCACTGTCGTACGATTGTTAATAAAACAATCAAAACCAAAAGAAATCACAGGAAGTTGCAGCTGTCAGTTGGCTTCACATAGTTTGCATTAAGCAAACCACTGCAACTTTGAAAAAGACACAGAGACCACTACACTAGTATACATGATCACACTCAAGATTCCTCTACAGCTTCATAACATGCATATGGAAACACAGTACTCTGAGCCAGATGCTGTTAGCAACAGTTTTTCAGCAGAGAGTATATTTACAGAATCCAAAAAGCACAACCAAGTGTCGCTTAGCCTGCGTCACGCGACACTTTCCTACAACATGACAAGCATGTCTGGAAGTGATTGCTTTTGTTTTCGTTTCCTCCTTATTTTATTCTCCCCTGCTGAAGTGCTGATCGGGTAAGTGCCAGTGGATGTAAGTGACAGAAGTGCTTAGAGAATTCTGATGGTGTTTAGCGTTCTTTAATAATGTGCAAAGCTTATGGTTGTGCTGGCTTTTTTGTAGCAGTAGACTGGTTTCAATGAGTCACTAGGGACTTCATCTGGTTTTCTTTTTAGGAGGAAGGGGAACCATTGTATTACTTTAAAAGTGCAAGATTGTTTAACATACCTCTCAAGTGTACCTCATTATGAGGAGGAGTGTACCTCATTTGGGGTCTTAAAAACATCATGTTCCTCAAAGTCCCACAGTGAAAGGGTCTGTCACACATTCAGTATTAGAAACTTTTTATTAACTGATGGTAAATAGAAATGAATCATAATGATTCATTAAAAGATCTTTTTTTAATAAGTAAAACTAACATATTTTAACCATTGTATGACCTTCCTAGTTGAAGATGTTAGTACGCAGTTAGTGAGTGTTCCACATTTTGCCCATTTGTTCCACATTATGATGGCTACTAGTGTTCCTCATTTTGGAGATTGAAGGTTGAGAGGTATGGATTGTTAGGTTGCATTAATTTAGATCAGGAAGCTGCCAGCATACCAATCTGTTAAAAAACATTACAGCCCATTATTTCAAGTAACAACTGTGTACAGTATACCACAAACAGAAACAATTGTTTTCAACAGTTTCTTTCCATGTACGGGGGAGTAACTGAAAACGATGTGTACATGTCTCAGGTATGCAGAGGCAACACCTGGAAAGCTGTACATGTTTTTAACTGTTAACTGTGTTGTGGTGGGGCAACAGTAACGGTACAAGGTTATTTGAGTAGGAAACACAATGTCTGATTCTCAATGGACCTTCAAATGATGGTATACCTGAAGATTAGTTTGCATTATTATATTATATTATTCATTGACTTCTGCGGTGGTGCAGCGGTAGCATTATTGCCTCACAGCAAGAGGTTCTCCCATTTGATTCTCGGCTTGAGTGCGGGGAGTGCCTTCTGTGTGGAGTCTGCATATCCTCCCCGTGGTTGGGTGGGCGTTTGAAAGACATGCGCAAATGGGCGTGCCTTTGTTGAAGGTTGAACGTTGAGCTGGCACCTTGGCGTTCATGAAAATCTACTGCCAATCATTTGCGGACTGGAGTTCCGCTGTGATGACACCTAACTAGGAAAAGCCAAAAGACTACATCTGATAAATAGTAAAGTGAGTGACTACTTAAATCGGTGTATGGCTACTCTTTGCTCTTAAGTGCATGTTGCACTCCGTATGTAAGTAGCAAAGGTTTGGCAGGGTAAGAGTTACTTATATATTTTTAGAAGAGAGCTTATTGCTGACAGAAAGATGAGGGACACAATGTAGAAGGGCGGATGTGCTGTTCTGTACTTGCCTTGAGAGAGACAGCGAATTCGGTGAAAAGATATTTCAAGTTGTTTAATCATCTTTGCAAGAGGCCTTTATTCTTTTGTTTAAATGAAGCGTAGCAAAGAAAAATAAATGCTAACTTTACTTTAGAGTTATGACGGAGGTGGTGGTACTGATTTCATAGCACTATTACCAACATCCCATCTTTTCATCAACATGCAAAGAACTTCTTTATTCTCCAGCCTCCTTTCGGAGTAAGGTAATTTTGTCCTCATTAATACCCATTGTATGCATCTGTGCATAAATAACTGATAGTGGTGCTTGCACACACACACACACACACACACACACACACACACACACACACACACACATATATATATATATATATATATATATATATGTATGTGTGAGTGTGTCTTTTTGTGGTAGCACTGTTAACATCTCTGGCCTGTTTGGAATAGAAAAGAGCTGCAGTAAAGAATTGTGATGATTTTAGCTATGTATAACTGTTATAGGAGGGAGGAGTGAATTTTGTTTCACAATGCACATTCCATCATTCACTGTATGAATAAATCATTCCCAAATGCTTAATCTTGCACATTCTTTTTCTTATTGTAAATCCTGAACCATAATTTATGAATTCCTGATGGCAAAACACTGTCCTTAATCTGTGCATTAGTGGTATTAATTAGCTTGAGGTCTGATTTGAATCACTGATGTAAATCTAAAGTTTGAATTTCTGCATTTACATTTTGAGAAGTACATTTTAGGAGGTTAGATGGTAGAAAGGGCAGATGATGTACTCAGTAGTCTCCTCAAATTTACTAATACTGATTATTGAGGTGATCCAACATCATAAATGTGTGTGT